>NC_052146.1:110796228-111115350 GCF_902713615.1 Scyliorhinus canicula
CATACCACATGTGAAACAAGAATCCCCCATCATCCCCAAACACAGAAAAACAAGTTTACCTCAAATATGGACAGCAAAATACAGGATACCCCAACAATCTTCCCAACACACAGCAGTCAAAGACCATGCATAGCACAGTTAACTAGAACCAAATCCATGCTTTTTGACAAAGGCATCAAAGTCCTTTGATTCATAGGTGGCACACAGTCCTGCCAGATATACCACCCCAAACCGAACTCTCTTCTTGTACAAGGTGGCCTTAACCTTGTTAAAGGCTGCCCGATTCCTCGCCAGTTCAGCTCCAATGTCCTGATAGATCCTCATGAGATTGCCCTTCCACTTCCAATCTCAATGATCCTTGGCCCACTTCAGGACTAACTCCTTCACCTGGAAACTATAAAAGCGAATGATGACTACACCTGGCAGGTCATTCGGCCGAGGCTTCTGATCAAGTGTCTGATGTGCCCTGTCCAATGGAGGGGACATGAGACCACTCTCCCCCATCATTTTCCCAAACATCTGCGAAAGAGACGCAGTAGGATTTGGTCCTCCAACCCCTCCAGCTACCCCACAACTCTTGAGATTCTGGCTTCTCGAATGATTCTCAAGATCGTCGACTTTGGCTGTCAACCTCTGCTCTTCCAATGAATCAAGCTGCTCACCATGCCTTGACAGTGCTTTCTCCATACCCTCTAGCACCTCGCCATGCTTCTTCACCGTCTCGGCAGTGTTTTCCGGTGTCTCCTCAATTCGACTTTCACAGGTTCTCCGACATCAGTTTCCACTGTTTATCAAAGTGAACTGGAGAGTATATCTGCTGTTATCGGGGAGGCAGCTGTCACCACTGCAGCCTCTGCCATTATCTCCACAGAGGAGCTATGTGATGCCTCCGAATCGGATAACAAAGTACCTTCTGCAGGCTGCTTACCTCCCTTTTCCGGCATTGGTTTGGCATAGTACCCTGTATTATCAAACAAGTATGTTTTTCTGTGAAACCTTCCCTGAAAACCCAGCAAAAAGGACTCTTAAAACAAGGATCTTGGTGGGGCTGCATAGTGAGCGACCTCTGCTCACATGCCGGCACTGGAAGTCCCATGGCTGAATATTCCTTGATGCTAACCTGAGGGGAGGAATGGTCCTGAACTTTCCTTTCCATAGGTTTTGATGGAAACCCGTCCATTGTCAAATTTCCCATTACCCTTCTGCAGGGTGCGAGTCTACAATAGCCTGCTAGGTAATTGAACAGATGATGCAGCTCAGCTTAGCTCATTGCCATCAATATGGAGTGCGTGTGTTGGGCCCCTGCTTCCCATCACCATCTCCACCAGTGACCTTCTCTCAAGATTCAAATCTATCTACCGACACACTTGCTGAAATCTGCCACTGTTGGGTTCCCCTCATCTGTGTAACTGTATGAGGCTGAACCACACTGCCTTTCCCCAAACTGTATGTGAAATGTCAACAATAATGCCTGTGGAAATAAAGTATGTGAATCTACTCTTTTGCAGATTGCTGCTCCATCTAACATGATCCAAAACAACAGTCAGCTGTACTTGTCGGTGAAATTCATCCCAGCGGGAACACAAGGTACGTTCAGTCACATCATGGAAACATAGAAAATAGAAGCTGGAGTAAGTCATTGCGCCCTTCGAGCCTGTTCCACCTTCAATATGAGCATGGCTGATCCTCTATCTCTTTCTTTATCTTCCAATTTAGAGTACCCAATTATTTTTTTTCCAATTAAGGGACAATTTAGTGTGGCCAATCCACCTACTCTTCACATCTTTGGATTGTGGGGGTGAAACCCATGCAGACACTGGGAGAATGTGCAAACTCCACACAGTGACCTGGGGCCGTGATCGAACCCGGGTCCTCAGCGCCATAGGCAACAGTGCTAACCACTGCGCCGCCGTGCCGTCCTAGGCTGATCCTCTTTATCAATGCCATAGTCCTGCACTCTCTCCGTAACCTTTATTTTGCATATCTTCACACCCATACTGTATTTTGCCCTTTGGGGAATAGTGGGGAAGTGATGGAAGGATTCTTGAGCTCGTTCCCAGCCTTTTGAATCGTGTTATGAATGCTCCTTCATAGCCAACAAGTTCTGACACCGGACTCGAACCCAGTGGTTGGGTGCTACCACTAAGACCTCCTATACCCCTTAATGTCTTTAGAGTCCAGCGGCGCGATTTAGCAACCCTATTGATCACAGGCACAAATCCCACAATGGCATCTAAATCGCGAGAGCAGCCAAAAATGGGTATTGCACTGGTGAGATCTCTGTTTGCGATCTTCCCAGCCGCCTCACCAGAAAGGCTGTGATGAGACCATCAATTCACGCAACACGTGGTTAGAAGTGAACAGTGGTTTTACTCGTCTTACAACAGAGCCTGCCTGTTTTTAAAAGGGTAACCAGCAGCATCATGGGATTTGTTTGGGCGCATGGCACCCCGAGGGTGAAGAGGGTCTTCTTGGAGCGGGGTAGAGATGGCGGGGGGGGGGCTGGCGTTGCCCAATCTCTCTGGGTACTACTGGGCGACCAACGTGTCGATGGTGCGCAAGTGGGTGATGGAGGGGGAGGGGCAGCATGGAAACGGATGGAGAGAGCGTCCTGTGGGGATACAAGCCTGGGGGCCCTGGTAACGGCGCCGTGGCCGCTCCCTCCCACGAGGTATACCACGAGTCCGGTGGTGGCGGCTACCCTCAAGATTTAGGGGCAGTGGAGGCGACATAGGGGAGAAGTGGGGGTCTCGATGGAGGCTCCGTTAAGGGGGAACCATAGGTTCGTCCCGTGGAACATGGATGGGGGATTTCAGGGACGGTACAGAGCGGGCATTAGACAGCTGAGGGACCTGTTATCGACAGGAGGTTTGCGAGCCTGGGGGAGTTGGAGGAGAAATTTGGGCTCCCCCCGGGAAACATGTTTAGGTATCTGCAGGTAAAGGCATTTGCTAGACGGCAGGTGGAGGGATTCCCTGCGCTCCCCGCGAGGGGGGTGAGTGACAGGGTGCTCTCGGGGGTCTGGGTCGGGGAGGGGAAGATATCCGATATCCACAAGCTTATGCAGGAGGTGGAAGAGGCGTCAGTAGAGGAGCTGAAAACGAAATGGGAGGGGGAACTGGGGGAACAGATCGAAGACGGGACATGGGCTGATGCCCTGGAGAGGGTTAATTCTTCCTCCTCGTATGCGCGGCTTAGCCTCATTCAATTCAAGGTGCTGCATAGGGCCCACATGACCGGGACGAGGATGAGTAGGTTCTTTGGGGGTGAAGACAGGTGTGTCAGGTGCTCGGGGAGTCCAGCGAACCATGGCCATATGTTCTGGGCATGCCCGGCACTGGAGGAGTTCTGGAAGGGGGTGGCGAGGACGGTGTCAAGGGTGGTGGGATCCAGGGTCAAGCCAGGATGGGGACTCGCGATCTTTGGGGTTGGGGTAGAGCCGGGAGTGCAGGAGGCGAAAGAGGCCGGGTGCTGGCCTTTGCGTCCCTAGTAGCCTGGCGAAGGATTTTGCTACAATGGAAGGATGCGAGGCCCCCAAGCGTGGAGACCTGGATCAATGACATGGCGGGTTTTATTAAGCTAGAGAAGGTCAAATTCGCCCTGAGAGGATCGGTGCAAGAGTTATTTAAGCGGTGGCAACCTCTCCTCGACTTTCTGGCTCAACGATAGGGTACTGGGACAGTAGCAGCAGCAACCCGGGGGGGTGGGGGGGGGGGGAAACATGACTATGTTTGTTTATTTTATTTAAATTTGATTTATTTAATTTAAATTTATGGTTAAGATCTCTTGTTGGGGTGGGGGGGTGGGGGGATGAGATACATGTGTTGTTATGGTTTGGGGGGAGTTGCGGGTGTTATGGGGCAGTTTGTTGCATATTATTACTTGTTATATTTTTATATTTTCTGTAAAAAGTCCAATAAAAATTATTTTTTTTTAAAAACAGAGCCTGCCTGTGATGAGATGAACTCTAGATGAACTGGCAGGCAGGCTCCGACTGCCAAGCTTTATACAACCAGTGGGGGGGGAGGAGTCATGGGCGGAGCCAAGGGTGGAGCCCAGTACAAACTTCCGTATATTCCCAGTACACCTCCCCCCTTACAGGTAAGTATCTTTGTAGTAGTAACTGCGCCCCCCCCCCCCCCCCCCCCCCCCTCAACATGTTTATTTAGTTTGGTTTTGGGCCTTAGCTAGCCATCGAACCCCCGTACCGAACCTGTAGCCCCCCCCCCCCCCCCCCCGCTACCTTCCCCCGACTATTCTTCCTCTTGTACATTGGCCACAAATAGGTCCCGGAACAGTTGCATGAATGGCTCCCACGTTCTGTGGAAGCCGTCGTCCGACCCTCGGATGGCAAATTTGATTTTCTCCATTTGGAGAGATTCCGAGAGGTCGGACAGCCAGTCCGCAGCTCTGGGCGGTGCTGCTGACCGCCAGCCAAACAGGATTCTACGGCGGGCGATCAGGGAGGCAAAGGCAAGGGCGTCCGCCCTCCTCCCCAGGAATAGATCTGGCTGTTCTGAAACCCCGAAGACCGCCACTATCGGGCATGGCTCCACCCTCACTCCCACCACTTTGGACATAACCTCGAAGAAGGCTGTCCAGTACTCCACGAGTCTGGGGCAAGACCAGAACATGTGGGCGTGGTTGGCCGGGCCTCTTTGGCACCGTTCACATCTGTCTTCCACCTCCGGGAAGAACCTACTCATACGGGTTCTTGTTAAGTGGGCTCTATGTACCACTTTTAGTTGCGTCAGGCTGAGCCTTGCGCACGTGGAGGTGGAGTTGACCCTATGCAGTGCTTCGCTCCAGAGTCCCCACCCTATCTCCATCCCCAGGTCGTCCTCCCATTTCCTTCTTGTTGCGTCCAGTACGGTGTCGTCCCTATCTACCAGTCGGTCATACATGTCACTACAGTTCCCTTTCTCTAGGGTACTTGCGTCCAGTAGGTCTTCCAGTAGTGTCTGTCGTGGCGGTTGTGGGTACGTCCTTGTCTCCTTTCGTAGGAAGTTTTTGAGCTGCAGGTACCGTAGCTCGTTCCCCCCAGCTAGCTGAAATTTCTCTGTCAGTTCGTCCAGTGTTGCGATCCTGTCGTCCGTGTATAGGTCCCTGACTGTCAGTGTCCCCCCGTCCTGCCTCCACCTTTTGAAGGTGGCGTCAGTCAGTGCTGGTGTGAACCTATGGTTGTTGCAGATGGGAGCCCTGTTCGACATTTTGGTCAGGCCAAGTTGCTACCGCAGTTGGTTCCAGGATTGGAGGGTGGCTGTCACCACTGGGCTGCTGGAGTGTTTTTTGGGTGGGGATGGGAGTGCTGCCGTGGCGAGGGCCCGGAGGGAGGTTCCCATGCAGGAGGCCTCCTCCGCACGCACCCACTCAGCTTCTGGCTCCTGGATCCATCCCCTTACTCGCTCGGCTGTTGCTGCCCAGTGGTAGAATTGTAGATTCGGGAGGGCTAGCCCTCCCCTGGTTTTTTTTTTTTGTAAGACCTTCTTTGGGATCCTAGCATTTTTACCCCCCCCATACGAACGCCATGATGAGTTTGTCCAGCGCTTTGAAAAAGGCCTTGGGGATGTAGATCGGAATGGATCTAAACAGGAAGAGGAACCTGGGCAGTACGTTCATTTTGATCGTCTGAACTCTCCCCGCGAGGGAGAGCGGGAGTGTGTTCCATCTTTGCAGGTCCTTTTTAACTTCCTCCGTTAGGCTGGTGAGGTTCCATTTGTGGATCCCTTTCCAGTCATGGGCTATTTGGATCCCCAGGTAGCGGAATTTATGTCGGGCTTGTTTGAACGGCAGCCTCTTTAGTGCCCCCCCCCCCCCCCCCCCCCCCCCTTGCGGGTGTACTGGGAAGATCTCACTTTTGCTCATGTTGAGTTTGTAGCCCGAGAAGGCTCCAAACTCTTTCAGGAGCGCGATGATTCCGTCCATGCTGCTTTGTGGGTCCGAGATATAGAGGAGCAGATCATCCGCATAGAGTGAGACTCTGTGCTCTCTACCTCCCCTTCGGATCCCCCTCCAATTTTTTGCTGCCCTGAGCGCGATTGCTAGCGGTTCAATTGCTAGTGCGAACAGCAGCGGGGACAGTGGGCATCCTTGTCTGGTGCCCCTGTGCAGCTGGAAGTATTGGGAGTTGGTATTGTTGGTCTGTACACTCGCCATGGGAGCGTTGTATAGGAGCTTTACCCATGCGGTGAACCCTGTTCCAAGCCCGAACCGCTCCAGTACCTCTATGAGGTATTTCCACTCGACTCTGTCGAAGGCCTTTTCTGCGTCCAGGGAGACAATCACCTCTTGTGTTCTCTCCCCGGAGGGGGTCATTATCACGTTCAGCAGGCGCCTGATGTTCGCGGCAAGCTGTCTACCTTTGACAAAGCCCGTCTGGTCCTCTGTGACCACCTCAGGTACAAGGTCTTCTAGCCTCTTGGCTAGGATTTTGGCCAGTATTTTGGCGTCTGCATTCAGCAGAGATATGGGTCTGTATGACCCACATTCCGTTGGGTCTTTGTCTTTCTTAGGTATCAGCGAGATTGAGGCCTGTGCTAACGTGGGTGGCAGTGTGCCCCTAGCTAGCGAGTCTGTGAACATCTTGGCCTTGATACCATAACATCCACCCAATCGTTACCCTCCCACCCATCAGGTGTGGCATCACGCCGGCGCAAATCATTACTGCTTTTCAAAAACGAAAACCAATTGTGATGACAACACTGTAATCAGGGTAAGGCACAAAACCTGTCACTCTCCCTGGAAACTAAATCAGGGTAAGGCACAAAACCTGTCACTCTCCCTGGAAACTAAATCAGGGTAAGGCACAAAACCTGTCACTCTCCCTGGAAACTATATGAGGCTTAACCAGCAACTTTGGTGTGATACTTAAACCCAAGATGAGTTTCTGACTATAAATGCACTCCATCAGCAACTAACTTTGCACCTACAAGTAGCCCTTTAGCTACTGAAATCCTCATCCATGCCTTTGTGACTTGACTATTCCAATCCTTTACAGTTTTTTTAAATTTAGAGTACCCAATTAAGTTTTTCCAATTAAGGGGCAATTTAGCGTGTTCAATCCACCTATCCTGCACATCTTTGGGTTGTGGGGGCGAAACCCACGCAAACATGGGGATAATGTGCAAACTCCACACGGACAGTGACCCAGAGCCGGGATCGAACCTGGGACCTCGGCGCCGTGAGATTGCAGTGCTATCATTGCGCCACCGTGCTGCCCTTATTCTAATCCTCTACTGACTGGTCTCCCATGTTCTTCCTCCATAAACAAGAGGTCAGACAAAAATTACCTGTGTCCCAATTCACACTCCCTTCCATTCACCCATTACTGCTGATCTACATTGCTTCCCGTGTCATGCTCCTCGTGTGCGATGTGGGAGCTCAGGGACACGTCCACTGTCCCTGGCTCCTTCACGTGCAAGAAGTGTGTTCAGTTGCAGCTCTTGTTAGACCGCTTGACGGCTCTGGAGCTGCGGATGGACTCACTTTGGAGCATCCGCGATGCTGAGGAGGCCGTGGATAGCACGTTTAGCGAGTTGGTCACACCGCAGGTGAAGGTTACTGAGGGAGATAGAAAATGGGTGACCAAAAGAAAGAGCAAGAGTAGGAAGGCAGTGCAGGTGTCCCCTGGGGTCATCTCCCTGCAAAACAGATATACCGCTTTGGATACTGTTGAGGAAGATGGCTCACCAGGGGAAGGCAGCAGCAGCCAGGTTCATGGCACCGTGGCTGGCTCTGCTGCACAGCAGGGCAGGAAGAAAAATGGCAGGGCTATAGTGATAGGGGACTCGATCGTAAGGGGAATAGACAGGCGGTTCTGTGGACGCAATCGAGACTCCAGGATGGTATGTTGCCTCCCTGGTGCAAGGGTCAAGGATGTCTCGGAGCGGCTGCAGGACATTCTGGGGGGGGAGGGTGAACAGCCAGCTGTCGTGGTGCACATAGGCACCAACGATATAGGTAAAAAACAGGATGAGGTCCTACAAGCGGAATTCAGGGAGTTAGGAGTTAAACTAAAAAGTAGGACCTCAAAGGTAGTAATCTCAGGATTGCTACCAGTGCCACGAGCTAGTCAGAGTAGGAATGTCAGGATAGATAGGATGAATGCGTGGCTCGAGAGATGGTGCAAGAGGGAGGGATTCAAATTCCTGGGGCATTGGGACCGGTTCTGGGGGAGGTGGGACCAGTACAAACCGGACGGTCTGCACTTGGGCAGGACTGGAACCGATGTCCTAGGGGGGGGTGTTTTCTAGAGCTGTTGGGGAGGGTTTAAACTAATGTGGCAGGGGGATGGGAACCAATGCTGGAAGTTGGAAGGTAGTAAAACAGGGACAGAAACAAAAGGAAGTAAGGGGAAAAGTGCAAGGCAGAGAAGACATAGTCAGAAATCCATAAGGGCGACAGTACAAGGTACAGTGACTGAGGGGAGCACAGTGAATAGGCCCAGTAATAACAAAAGGAATAAAACTGGAGATGTTAAGATTCAAAACAGAGGTAAAAAAACCAACGTAAGTGTACTTTACCTGAATGCTCGTAGTATTCGTAATAAAGTAAATGAGTTGGTGGCACAAATCATCGTGAATGACTATGATTTAGTGGCCATTACTGAAACATGGTTAAAGGATGGTCACGACTGGGAGTTAAATATCCGAGGGTATCAAACTATTCGGAAGGACAGAGTGGATGGTAAGGGAGGTGGTGTTGCTCTGTTATTTAAGGATGACATCCGGGCAATAGTAAGGGATGACATCGGTGCTATGGAGGATAAGGTTGAATCCATTTGGGTGGAAATCAGGAATAGTAAGGCGAAAAAGTCACTGATAGGAGTAGTCTATCGGCCACCAAATAGTAACGAGATGGTGGGGCAGGCAATAAACAAAGAAATAACTGATGCATGTAGAAATGGTACAGCAGTTATCATGGGGGATTTTAATCTACATGTCGATTGGTTTAACCAGGTCGGTCAAGGCAACCGTGAGGAGGAGTTTATAGAATGTATCCGCGATAGTTTCCTAGAACAGTATGTAATGGAACCTACGAGGGAACAAGCGGTCCTAGATCTTGTCCTGTGTAATGAGACAGGATTGATTCATGATCTCATAGTTAGGGATCCTCTCGGAAGGAGCGATCACAATATGGTGGAATTTAAAATACAGATGGAGGGTGAGAAAGTAAAATCAAATACTAGTGTTTTGTGTTTAAACAAAGGAGATTACAAGGGGATGAGAGAAGAACTAGCTAAGGTAGACTGGGAGCTAAGACTTTATGGTGGAACAGTTGAGGAACAGTGGAGAACCTTCCAAGCGATTTTTCACAGTGCTCAGCAAAGGTTTATACCAACAAAAAAGGAAGGACGGAAGAAAGAGGGAAAATCGACCGTGGATATCTAAGGAAATAAGGGAGAGTATCAAATTGAAGGAAAAAGCATATAAAGTGGCAAAGATTGCTGGGAGATTAGAGGACTGGGAAATCTTTAGGGGGCAACAGAAAGCTACTACAAAAGCTATAAAGAAGAGTAAGATAGAGTATGAGAGTAAACTTGCTCAGAATATAAAAACAGACAGTAAAAGTTTTTACAAATATATAAGACAAAAAAGAGTGGCTAAGGTAAATATTGGTCCTTTAGAGGATGAGAAGGGAGTTTTAATAATGGGAAATGAGGAAATGGCTGAGGAACTGAACAGGTTTTTTGGGTCGGTCTTCACAGTGGAAGACACAAATAACATGCCAGCGACTGATAGAAATGAGGCTATGACAGGTGAGGACCTTGAGAGGATTGTTATCACTAAGGAGGGAGTGATGGGCAAGCTAATGGGGCTAAAGGTAGACAAGTCTCCTGGCCCTGATGAAATGCATCCCAGAGTGCTAAAAGAGATGGCTAGGGAAATTGCAGATGCACTAGTGATAATTTACCGAAATTCACTAGACTCTGGGGTGGTCCCGGTGGATTGGAAATTAGCAAACGTGACGCCACTGTTTAAAAAAGGAGGTAGGCAGAAAGCAGGAAATTATAGGCCAGTGAGTTTAACTTCGGTAATAGGGAAGATGCTGGAATCTATCATCAAGGAAGAAATTGCGAGGCATCTGGATAGAAATTGTCCCATTGGGCAGACGCAGCATGGGTTCGTAAAAGGCAGGTCATGCCTAACTAATTTAGTGGAATTTTTTGAGGACATTACCAGTGCAGTAGATAACGGGGAGCCGATGGATGTGGTATATCTGGATTTCCAGAAAGCCTTTGACAAGGTGCCACACAAAAGGTTGCTGCATAAGATAAAGATGCATGGCATTAAGGGTAAAGTAGTAGCATGGATAGAGGATTGGTTAATTAATAGAAAGCAAAGAGTTGGGAAAAATGGGTGTTTCTCTGGTTGGCAATCAGTAGCTAGTGGTGTCCCTCAGGGATCCGTGTTGGGCCCACAATTGTTCACAATTTACATAGATGATTTGGAGTTGGGGACCAAGGGCAATGTGTCCAAGTTTGCAGATGACACTAAGATGAGTGGTAAAGCGAAAAGTGCAGAGAATACTGGAAGTCTGCAGAGGGATTTGGATAGGTTAAGTGAATGGGCTCGGGTCTGGCAGATGGAATACAATGTTGACAAATGTGAGGTTATCCATTTTGGTAGGAATAACAGCAAACGGGATTATTATTTAAACGATAAAATATTAAAGCATGCCGCTGTTCAGAGAGACTTGGGTGTGCTAGTGCATGAGTCACAGAAGGTTGGTTTACAAGTGCAACAGGTGATTAAGAAGGCAAATGGAATTTTGTCCTTCATTGCTAGAGGGATGGAGTTTAAGACTAGGGAGGTTATGTTGCAATTGTATAAGGTGTTAGTGCGGCCACACCTGGAGTATTGTGTTCAGTTTTGGTCTCCTTACTTGAGAAAGGACGTACTGGCGCTGGAGGGTGTGCAGAGGAGATTCACTAGGTTAATCCCAGAGCTGAAGGGGTTGGAGTATGAGGAGAGGTTGAGTAGACTGGGACTGTACTCGTTGGAATTTAGAAGGATGAGGGGGGATCTTATAGAAACATTTAAAATTATGAAGGGAATAGATAGGATAGATGCGGGCAGGTTGTTTCCACTGGCGGGTGACAGCAGAACTAGGGGGCATAGCCTCAAAATAAGGGGAAGTAGATTTAGGACTGAGTTTAGGAGGAACTTCTTCACCCAAAGGGTTGTGAATCTATGGAATTCCTTGCCCAGTGAAGCAGTTGAGGCTCCTTCATTACATGTTTTTAAGGTAAAGATAGATAGTTTTTTGAAGAATAAAGGGATTAAGGGTTATGGTGTTCGGGCCGGAAAGTGGAGCGGAGTCCACAAAAGATCAGCCATGATCTAATTGAATGGCGGAGCAGGCTCGAGGGGCCAGATGGCCTACTCCTGCTCCTAGTTCTTATGTTCTTATTGTTCCTGTTTGGGCAGCGTCTTGATTTTAAAACATATCCATATTTTCAAATCCCTTCATGGCCTCACCGCCCCCCCATTCTCTGAAATCTGCTTCAGGCTTAAAATCCTTCGAGATATCTGCCTTGAGCATCCCTGATTTTTAACGATTCCCGGCTTGGGTCACTGTCTGTGCGGAGTCTGCACGTTCCCCATGTGTCTGCATGATTTTGCTCCAGGTGCTCCGGTTTCCTCCCGCAGTCGGAAGATGTGCAGGTTAGGTGGATTGGCCATGCTAAATTGCCCTCCGTGTCCAAAAAGGTTAGGTGTGGTTACTGGTTTAGAGGGATAGGGTGGAGGTGTGGGCTTTGGTGTGGTGCTCTTTCCAAGGGGCGGTGCATACTCGATGGGCCGAATGGCCGCATTCTGCATTATAAATTATATTATTCTATGAATCACACCGCCATTGCTGGTTGTGCCTTTTATTATCAAGTTCCTTAATTCTTGAAATCCCTCCCTAAACCTCCGCTTCTCTTTCTTCCTTTAAGATACTGCTTAAAACCTAATCTTTCACCAAGCTTTAGTTAGTTATCTGCCCTAATATCCCCTTATATATCAAATATGATTGATAAAGTAAAGTCAACATAGTTCTAGAGAACTATAGGTTGCTTTCCCCTTTGAGGGGCAGAGCTGACTGGTGGTAATTTAACCTCAGGATCACCACACCTCAGGTCAGGGACAAGATTGACAAGGCGGGGCCATCATGAATAACCTCCGCAGGTACGGGAATTGAACCCACGCTGATGGCTTTGCTCTGCATTACTAAACAAGCTGTCCAGCCAACTGAGTTAAACTGACAATCAATGGGCGCGATTCTGCCATCGGGCGGCTAAGTGCCAACGTTGGCGTAAAAACGGGAGTGTTTTACTCCGACGTCGGCGCCCTTTCCGAGACCCGATTCTCCGGGCCACAGTGGGGTAGCACGGCCCACGCCGCTCCAGCTGTCGATCCCGGCCTGAACCCGGCACCGTGGGGTCTGCGCATGCGCAGTTGGGCCAGCACCAACTAGCGCATGCGCAGTGGCCTTCTTCCCCACACCGCCCCCCGACGCCAAATGGCGCAGGGCTGCAGGAGCCGGGGGGACAGAGAGGCCGGCCCGCCGATTGGTAGGCCCCAATTGTGGGCCAGGCCACCACGGAGGCCGCCCCCGGACCCTTCAACGCCGAGGTCCCGCCGGCTCAGAGGATGTTAGAACGGCACCAGCGGGACTCGGCTTTTTATTGACGGCTGTTCGTCCCATCTGGGCCAGAGAATCGGTGCGCCAGCCCGGGCCGGAGAGTCGTGTCATAACCCGACCGGCGCCAATGGTGCCAATTATTGCGTCCCGGTGTGGCGTGATTCGCGCGGCACCGCATGATTCTCCGACCCGGCGGGGGGTCGGAGAATTCCACCCAATATGTTTGATAATGCTCCTGTGAAGTAAGCACCTTGGAATGACTACATTAAAATCACTCAATGAACACAAATTGTTGGTGTTCAAAAGTTCACATTTCCCCACATTATATCCCCCAGCAGCAACATTCTTGCCCACATTTAATCCACATGTATCACTTTGCAGAATCCTTGCCTCCTCCTCACAGCTTATTTTCCCACCTAGCTTTGGACCATCAGCAAACTTGATGCCTTCATCTCTGTTCTTGACATAGATTGTAAATAGCTGAGGCCTAAGCACTGATTTTTGTAGCTCCTAACTAGTTACAAGCTGCAGAGAATCATAGAATGGTTACAGCACAGAATAAAGCTATTCAGCCTATCATGTCCTGCCATCTTTTTGCAAGAAAATTCAGCTCGTCCCACCACTGTGCCTTTTCCTAATTTTTCTGACTTCAGGTCCTTATCCAATTCCCTTTTGAAAGCCACAATTGAACCTGCCTCCACCATATTCTCAGCAATTTATTCCAGATGCTAACCATTTGCAGTATGATCCTTTTAGTCCTACACTCTGCTTTCTATATATTAACCAATCCTCATTATGGGCCACACTCCTTGGGTTATATGTACAACGTGACTTGTTTACATGAGCTTTCAGACCTGCTTCTTTGTTTTTTTTTGTTTACCTGAGCTGAGCTTCAAACACCATAATCCACTCCATCATCAAGACCTTCTACATTCACCTTTGTAAGACCAGCTGGAAGTATTCAGAGCTGGTGGCGTTGGTCTGTATGCTTGCCTTGGCGGCATTGTTCAGAAGTTTCACCAGGTAGTGAACCCTGTCTGGACCCAACCTGTTCTAGTACCTCAAAGAGGTATCCCCACTCCACTCTGTCGAAGGCCTTTTCTACGTTCAGGGAGATGATTACCTCTGGTGTTCTTTCCCTGGATGGGGTCATTATCACGTTCAGCAGTTGTCTGATGTTGGCAGTTAGCTGTCTGGCACGTTGTTCTCCATCCGCTTAGCCAGCGAGTATTTTCACGTCTACATTGAGCAGCAAAATGGATCTGTATGATCCGCAATCTGTTGGGCCTTTAGGGGTATCAGTGATATAGTGGACAGTGTTAGTGCTGGAGGCATGGTGCCCCTCACTAGCGAGTCTGTGAACATCTTCTGCAGGTGGTGGGGGGGGGGGGGGGGGGGGGGGCAGTGTTGTTCCGGATTTTTTGTAGAAGTCTGCCGGGAACCCATTGGTTCCCGGAGCCTTCCCCACCTGCATGGAGTTGATGCTCTCCATGACTTTTACCAGTCCTAGTGGTGCTTCCAGCTCCCTCCACCTGTCGTGCCCCACGACTGGCATATCGAGGATCTGTTTCATCCCCAAGTTCTCGTCGAGGGTGGGTACGGAGGTGTACAGTCCCCAGTAGAAGGTCTTGAATGCTTTGTTGACCTTTTTTGGTTCAGCTACCGGTCTGCCTCTGCTGTCCTTTATCTGTCTCTGCATCTTTGATGATTTGATTGCCTGCAGGTGCTCGCATTCCGGGGCATCTCTGACTGTGTCTATATAAACATTTCTGGAACAAGCCTTTCCATTCACCTGAAGAAGGAGCCGTGCTCCGAAAGCTCGTGTTTGAAACAAACCTGTTGGACTTTAACCTGGTGTTGTAAGACTTCTTACTGTGCTCACCCCAGTCCAACGCCGGCATCTCCACATCATGTCCTTTATCTGAGCTGTTTACCTCGTGGCTGCCTGCTTTCTCAGCTGGTGAGCCAGCAGGCGGCTAGCCTTGTCTCCATGTTCATAAAACGTCCTCCATGTCTGGCTAAGTTGGTACACTGCTTTCCTGGTGGATAGCAGGTTAAAGTCCATTACTCTCTGCCTGAAGCTCTGCGGTCATGGCCTCGAAGTATCACCTGTCATCCTCCAGAATGGAGCTTTATAGATGATAATTTCTTCCCTAATCACAGTCTTCAGTGTATTCCAGAGTGTGGAAGGTGAGACTTCCCCGTTCCGGTTGTTCGTAACATGATATTTTCTGGCAGAAGACCTTGTCGAGCAAGAGAGTCGTGTCCAACTTCCGTGTGGGCTGTCAGACATGACCCGTCTCCAATCTCACATCCATGTCGTGTGGAGCATGGTCGGAGATTACAACCGCGGCGCATTCCGCTCTCACTATCTCTGGAAGCTCTGTTTTCCCCGCTACAAAGAAGTCAATGTGGGTACAGACCCTGTGTACTAGCAAGAAAAACGAGAATTCCTTCTCACCCAGATTCATGAACCACAATGGGTCCACCACCCCCATCTGTTCCATATAGTTCCCTAACCATGCCTGTCGTTTTCCCTGTTCTGGGGTTCAATCTGTCCATCAGTGGGTCCTTTACACAGTTAAAGTCCCCCCCCCACAATCTTTGTTAGTGTTGCGAATATTCCCGCCCAGTATCTTTCCAACTTCTCACAGCCCCAGAACATAGGTGCGTGGTTTGCTGGTCCCTGCCCACACTTCTCTCATTCGTCTGCCACTCCCTTGAAGAACCCACTCATTCCCACCTGAGTCATATGCACCTTGTGTACCACCTTGAGTTGTACTAGGCTCATCCTCGCACACGAGGAGGTAGTGTTTATCCTACGTAGTGCTTCGCCCAACACTTTCCAATTTATCTCCCCTCCCAGTTCCCCCTCCTAATTCTCCTTTTTCTTCACCACCTGCTCACCCCCCCTGTCAGTTGTCAGTGTGTGTTTATGTTGGGGATTTTCGCCATGGTGTTTGCATATTCCGTGTCGTCCCAGTTGGGAGCATACAAGTTCACCAGGACCACCGGTGCCCCATCCAGGACACCGCTGACCATGACATACCATCCCCCTTGGTCCATAACTTTCCTTGTTGCCGTTAACATCGTCCTCTTACTTATCAGTATGGCTATCTCCCCTAACTATCGTCTCATAGCAGGAATAGTAAGTCTGTTCCACACAACCTTCCCTGTCCACAGTTGGTCCTTCTCCCTCAGGTGTGTTTCTTGGAGGAAGACTATGTCAGCTTTCATACCTTTCAGATGGGCAAAGACTCTGGATCTTTTTACTGGGCCATTAAGTCCCCTGACGTTCCAGGTTGGGGGGGGGTAGAGGTTGTACCTCCCCTCCTACAGGATCAGCTTTACGTACCATATGAATGCACCCCTCCACTCTGCAGTTTCCCTATGTTAGGGGGCCATCCAAAATGGCCATGGTCACCATTCTCTCCATGGTTAAACGTATTCGTTGCTGTGGTATGAAGAGACAAAAGTTCTGTTCCTATTTCACCAACACACCTTTATTTCTCCCAACAGACTCTGCACAAAACTCTACACATCACCTGACCCAGAGGCACCTGAAGCCCCTTTACATATCAGTGCCAATTATTGGATACTTAACATAAATGAGACAACTAATTGCAATGTCTCTTAACCCATTACTTAACAGTCTCCCCTTCCTTGGAGAAAAAAAACTAATTAGGTGAAAACAAAATTTCAAGAAACTAAAACACACATGTGATTTTCCCCCCCTTTTTCCCCATTTGTTTTTGTTTGGAAGAGAAAGAAAAAATCACAGAAACAGGCGCCCTTCATTAAAAATATCCAAAAGTTTCCATGAACTAGTCCCTCTTTTCGTAAAACAGTCTGACAGTTGCTAGCTACTGTCGACCCATTTAATTTTTGTTATTTCCCCTCTGTCCAACATCTGCTTCAAACTTGCGATGTCTGTCAGTAACCTCTTTTCATTGACACTTTTTGTAGAGTGCACATTTTCCCACAGGGATTTATTGTCAATGTGACAGTCAATAGGTATATTACCCAAATCCCCTAATCCCAAAATTGCTGTCAATATCTGACTTATATAAAAGATCATATCCACTGCTTCCACAAGACTTAACGTCTCAGCAGCCAAAGTGCTTTTAACCACTCTCCTTATTTTCTTTGTTTCCCACACAAGAGGGCAACATTTACCATTGTTCCCCAAAAGGAAAATTATAAAACCTCCTGTGCTTGAAACCCCATCACATAAATTTGCATGGGTCGCATCACTATAAACTATGAGTTTCAAGTGCCTAAGGTCACCTAAAACCAGGAACTTCAAAACACACTCCTGCATTTTTAGTTTGGCCAACGCTTTATTTGCTCTTATTATGTCTTCCACTTTGGGATCATTCATTTTTGTACTCCACTCTAAGACATCAAAACTCACGTCCGGTCGAGTCTGTCTTCCTAACCAGTCAGTTGCCCAATTAAACTTTGCAGTTGCTCTCTTTCTATCTTTGAAACCATTGCGTCTTTTTGTGAAACCCGGCCACGACTAATTGCTATTGGGCTGATGCTTTCCAAATAAGATTGCTGATGTAAACTTGCCCCTAACTTAGTCTGTCCGATTTCCAGTCCAATATATTTAAATGCACCGGAAGCCTGACTTCCAAACCGGAATTCTTTCCTCAAACCAGAGATTACAATAGCTTCAAAATCACTAGTCCCACCCCACAAAAAAATCATCGACATGCATCATAAAGATGCCAGAAAGATTTCCTTTACAGTGCCAGTAATACATTGCAGGATCTGCTTTCAATTGGCAACAGCTTAACTTTAACAAAACTGACCTTACCGAAAAGTACCACACTCTAGATGCATCATTTAATCCATATACACATTTGTTCAACTTCCAGAGTACCCCTTCTGTGTTAGCTGCCTCTTTAGGAGGACGGAGAAATATGTCTCTCTGGAGCTGATGCCCCTGCAAGAAGGCAGCTTTTATATCTATAGATTTGCATTCCCATGCCTTTGTGGCTAATAGAGCCAAGAAAATCTTTAAAATAACCTTTCCTGCTGTAGGTGAATCTACCCTTAAATCCTGATCTTCTAAGTTTTCTTCAAATCCCCTTGCCACAAGGCTGGCCTTTGCCTTATAAGTTTCATCCGAAAGAACCTTTTCTGTGTAAATCCATCTGGTGGGATAGAGCTTTTTGTCCCCTATCCGGTACTTCCGTGTATACCCCAAATTCACTCCAACTATGCAATTCTTGCTGTTTAGCATGTTTGATAACTTTTTCATCTAATTTATTTGAAGCCACCAAAATTTCATGTGCATGTGGGATTCTACTCCTATTAGTATTCGTAGTCTTACTCATGTTCCGAGATCTTGAAAAACTATGTCCCCTCTCCCGCCTGGTATCTCGTTCTGTACTGCTACTGCTTGATCTTTCCCTTCTGCTGTGGGATGTCCTTTCAATAGTTCTCGACCTTTTCCTGCGGGCCTGTTCACTATCCGATGTACTATCTGAACTGGCACTGCGTTTCTGTGCCCTCCATTTTTGAACTTTGTTTTCCCAATCCATTGTTTTAACTCTCTCCCCTGAATGCTGTACATTCAACCAATGTTTATACTTTCCAGCTCCTTCCCTGCTCTACTAATAACAGTTGCATCCTTCCATTGACTAGACCCTTCAGGCAAGTATGTCACTTTTGTACCAAATTTTGGCAGTTGCCATTTCGGAAAAATGGCCTGTTCTAATTTATCAGAAGTGTTGTGTTCCTCGACAGAAATCCTGTCTATATCAGTTAACTGGTCCTCATAGTTCTGTAACACGTGCGTACCAGATGACTCTGGTTCCTCCTCATGTCTGTCTGCTCTGTCTAAATTTGAAAATTTGTAATTGGTACCCATTATCCTTGACGAATGTACTCTAACAGTTTGATTACCATGTTGCAAAATAATTGTTTTGCCATCTATGCCTATGATCTTCCCTGGACCTTTCCATTCGTTAGAATTGTCTCTCTTGTAGTATACCATGGCTCCTTGCTGAAAGACGGCATCTGATGGCCGTACATTATGTCTTAAAGCTCTGCAAATTCTTTCAGAGACTTCTGCTTCCAAAAAAGCTTTTCTACTGCTATGGAATGCATTTAAATGTTCAGCAAAACCAGAGCTAATTGTAGTCCCCTCCCAAGCTGGAGGCTGGTCATCCAAAATGGATGGAATTTTTGGATTTCTACCAAACACTAATTGATAAGGACTATAGCCCCCAACCATCTGCAATGAATTCTTTGCATGTACCACCCATGCTAAAGCTGAATTGAGCCTGCAGTTTGGTCGATCTGCCAAAAGTTTCCGAAGCATGTCATCGATGACAGCATGATTTCTTTCACAAACACCATTACTAAATGGGCTTTCTGCAGCTATGTTCATAACTCTGATATTCATGTTTTCACACATATCCCATAACTCATCATTAGCAAATTCTCCCCCATTGTCCGTAAGGAATTTTGCCAGTGGACCCATTCCTGTCCCGATCCATTTTTCCAGATTTGATCCAGAATTACTCTCTTTTCTTTACTTTGTACAATCGTTGATTGACTAAATCTGGTTGCTAAATCTACAAAATACAAAATAAATATATAATTTGCTTTATCCCAGATCTTAAGGTCCATGGCCACAATGTCGTTAAAATCCCTGGCCAAAGGTAGGGTTACTATCGGTCGTGCTGGTGTCCTTCTGTACTTCCTACAAACTTCACAGCGATCACTAACCTGTTCTATCAGTTTAGTATAGTCGTCATCCCTTACCCCTGCATCCTTTAATAAATTTTTCAACCTCCGAGGAGACGGATGTGCAAATTGCCTATGCAGTTTTACTACAACAAGCTTTTTATCAGCTAAAGTCCCATTTTCAACTGCCATTAACACATCCTTAACCACTCTACTTGAAATATTATTTGTCAGTAATGGAATACAATAGTGTCCCGACTGTGTAAATTGTAAGTCCACCGTCTTTCCAAAAACTGTTCCATATCCAGTTTCATGTGTGCTTTCTTCATCGACGGTCTGCACAGAAGCAAAGCTATCTCACTTGATACAACATTTGTGCTAATGAAATGATTCACTCCAGCAATATTGCAAGGGATCACCACTCCTTTCAGCGACTTCAAAGTATTATCATCCCCAAACCTGAAACTTGTGGAACTTTCAAATTCCTCAACCTTGTTACGGTTTTCAGCATTCAAGGAGGCCAGGTAACATTTTAGCCAGTCAATCCCACACACAGTAGATGTGCAGCCACTGTCCAATACAGCACAGTTGAAGGATTCTGCGACCAGCACCCTCATTACCGGCGTAAAACTGCTTGTTAATAAGAAAATGCCTTCTTTCTGGTCACTATCTTTTTCCTCTTCTGACTCTTCCGTGTCATGTGTCACTTCAAACACTCTATCATAACGAGTTGGACAGTTGAAAGCATAATGGTATTGAGAGTCACATCGAAAACATCGATTTATCATACCCCAGGCATTTCTGGGGTTTATCTTCCTATTGTAGGTTCTAACTGGGTTTCTGTCTTCATAATTTCCTTGTCTCGGTCTCCTTTTATAGTCTTGAGGCCTGTTCGTAGCCATACAATTTTGCCATCCTGTTAGTAGTGCATCTTCCATATTCTGTCTTATTGCAGGCTGACCTATTTGGGTCATCAGAGCCATCGGAATCGAATGTTTCCTCAGAAACTTTTGTAAAGCTTTTGTCATCTGTTCGAATAAGGTATCCTTATCCGTAAACTGAACTCCTGTCAAAACCAGGAGCCTATCCATGTTGCTCACTCTAGCAAGTCAAGTAATTTAAAGGCCAACACAGACTGTGGAAATTCCAGGTTGTGTTTCTGCCGCCTTTTATATAGTCTGCCAAATTCCATTATATAGTCTTCCATGGTTAAATCCTCCATTTTCCGGTACTTATCAAAATCCGACCATGCTTCATACGCACTTAACAAGTTATCTTTCTTATAAATCTTATCTATATAATGTAATAAAGTCACCAGACCTTCTTCTGAGCCTAACTCTTCCAATTGCAGCTCAGAAAGCACTTTGTTTCGGATTTTACTGCCATATGGTAAAGAAAGAGCCAATGCCAAACCTTGTTTTCTCTTTCCCAAAGCAGTTACCTTAGTCCACATAACTACTGCACTTCTCCATTGGTCGTACGATTCCCTTTCAGAAAATAAGGGAGGATAGTCATTTTTGTTTCTTCTTTTTTTTATAGATTTAGATTACCCAATTATTGTTTCCAATTAAGGGGCAATTTAGCGTGGCCAATCCACTTACTCTGCACATTTTTGGGTTGTGGGGGCGAAACCCACGCAGACACGGGGAGGAATGTGCAAACTCCACACGGACAGTGACCCAGAGCTGGGATCGAAGAAGGATAGTCATATCCAGCCATCTTTATCCTGGGTTCAGCCATATTTCCCTTTTTTTTTCACTCACTCCTTGGTTTGATCTGGAAAAATTGTATCTTTCAACCCTTCACACTTGCACAGCAACCATCCTCTGCTACCAATTGTTAAACGTATTCAATGCAGTGGTATGAAGAGACAAAAGTTCTGTTCCTTTTTCACCAACACACCTTTATTTCTCCCAACAGACTCTGCACAAAACTCTACACATCACCTGACCCAGAGGCACCTGAAGCCCCTTTACATATCAGTGCCAATTATTGGATACTTAACATAAATGAGACAACTAATTGCAATGTCTCTTAACCCATTACTTAACGTCCTTGAGGCCGGGCCTCTGCGCTCTGGGGTTTCCCTTTGTTTAGAGATCCTCAAAAGTGGCTGCTTACAATGCCATCTTGTTCCATGTTTCTGAGAGTGACCTGCTGAAGCCAATATAGAGCCCTTACTCCCCTCTTGTCATTTTGTTCCCCCGCTGGTTTTGATTCCCCCCCCCCCCCGCTTCTCCCCTCTTCTGTCTACCCCCTGCCTTCTCCCCCACTGTAGCTGTGTCTCCCCACCCGCCCAACCCTGCCAGAAGCTCTCTCCCCGGTGGGAGATGCGCTGCAGCCACCCTCTCACTCATACCTCCTGGTGCTAGCTTTCCTGCTACTTTGGTGGCCCCTGTCCCAGGGTCGATCCAACCCCTTCTTATGCCTGCTCTGCTGGTGTCCCTTCTACCTCCTCCTCACCCTCTCCTACGCTCTGCTTTCCTTGTCCCCTCCTTCCTATTAGCTGGCTCCCTTTTCATAGTGAGGCGATGCAGTCCCTTGCTAAATTGTCCATTTAATTCCTTAACCTCTGCTGTGCCTTCCTCGCCTTTGCCTCTCTTGCTGCCTGCCCAGAACGTTCTTACAAACAAACACGCCTACCTCTGCAGGGGCAGTAAAATAATGTTCTTTGCCCTGATATGTTACCCAGAGCCTGGCTGGAAATAACCCCCTGATCCAGACCCTGTTCTTATCATAGAATCATAGAATTTACAGTGCAGAAGGAGGCCATTCGGCCCATCGAGTCTGCACCGGCTCTTGGAAAGAGCACACTACCCAAGGTCAACCCCCCCCCCCCCCCCCCCCACACCCCACCACCAATCCCAATACCCCACCCAACATTAAGGGCAATTTATCATGGCTAATCTACCTAACCTGCACATCTTTGGACTGTGGGAGGAAACCGGAGCACCCGGAGGAAACCCACGCACACACGGGGAGGATGTGCAGACTCCGCACAGACAGTGACCCAAGCTGGAATTGAACCTGGGACCCTGGAGCTGTGAAGCCATTGTGCTATCCACAATGCTACCGTGTATAGGACTGACTTTGCAAGGTTAAATTCCACCAAGCGCTTTGCTCGGTCCGTCCCAATGTCGTGATACACTCTGATTTATGTCCCTCCCAGTTGCATGCCTTTGTCTGTCAAGTCCAGCAAAGGTTCCTTTCTCAGTTCTGATACTTGTACAACTTGGCTATCATTGTCCTCAGCTGCTCCCTGGCCCTGGGCTTTGCTCGGAGCAGCCTGTGGACCCTGTCGCTCTCCGGTAGCTTAGGGAAGCTGTCCCTCCCAACTAGGTTGCCCAGCATTTAAACCACATAGTCAGTCAGGTCCCTGCCCTTGATTCCCTCCGCAGACCCAATGAAGGCAGAACGTTCTGCCGTCTCGACCGATTCTCCTGGTCCTCGACCTTCCCTTCCAGGCTCCTCGGTCGCCAACAACCTCTTGGTCTCGGCCTCCAGGGCAACAGTTCAATCGCTCTGGTCCATCGATGCATTTTCCAGCCCCCATATTATGCTCCCCTGGGCTTCCAGCCTCTGTCCCATACCGTCGAGGGCTGTCTGCATGACGGCTAGCACCTCCATCACCCCCACCTTGACTGCTGCCTTTATCTCAGCCTTGATGTTATCCTTCATCGCTTTTCGTTCTCGTTTGCCGGGTCACCTCTTGGGTGTGACTGGGACCCCTTGCCTCGTTGGTCTGCTGGCCCTCTTGCTCGACCCTCCTGTCCCTTGCCGCCATTTTTGGTGTCCCCATGGCCTCTCGTGCTGCTGCTTCCTGGCATTTCTGTTGACCGTGTTATCGTTGAGGGTGAGGGGAAGTTTAAGTCTGATTTTGCGGGCTAAATTTGGTCAAAAGTGCCTATTCTGTTGTCTTACGGAGTGGAGCCACCTGATGTGCGACTACTCAGCACATCCCCGTGAGTTACCTCCTTGTATTGCTGAAAACCACGTGGTGTGCATAGGGCATGATCTTCCGGTCACACTGTGCTGGAAAAGCATCTGGCTGGTGAAAGCCGGGAGACCCTGCTCCCGGGATCTACATGGCTCACAATGCCGCGCAAGATTCAATGTAATCTCGCAAGACATTGAAAGGGGAATCCCACCCACAATGGGCAGGATTTAGAGCGAGACAGTAAGCCTCACTTTAATGTGCAGACTCCCAAGGTACCTGAGGCTTTGCGATTCAATCCCTTTGCCTCGGGGACCTTGGGCAGGCGGGCGGGTGGGGTCGGGGAGGCAGGGGGCAGAGGGGAAGGGGGCGTTCGGGCTTAGTGGGTGGTCGGAGATTAATTTGTGGGCCTTGGAGATCGGGATCTCTCGCTAGAACGGGGCATTCCGATGAACAGAGCTCCCCTTTGTAAAAAAACAGGGTTATGTACGGCTTCGGCCACGTGTTCCACTTTTAGGTACCTTATTCCAAACGGGTGATGTTGAATAGCTACGTGTTTCTCGGCACAGCGAGTGCTGGGAAACACACGGCTAAGCGCACTCGCTCGGGTACTTCGTTCCCTTTTGGGAAATCGTGCCCATAGTGTTGTTAAGGGCAAAGGTCCTCAGGTATCCAATTTTTCCCCTCCCAGTCTCTCCGCTTCCCTCCCCACCTTTAAGAGAACCTATCTCATTGGCCAAGTTTTTGGTAATTTCTCCTTTATATGGCTTGGTGTCAAATTTTGGTTGATTTATGCACCTGAGAAGTGCTTTGGAACATTTAATTATGTCAAAACCACTACATAAATGCAAGTAGTTGTTTGTTGAAACACTAGATGTTTGCTGTTCCTTCCAGGAAGTGAGGTCAGGAAGTGTTGAAACTGTCACTCAGAATCTGGGGGTGAGGTGGGGTGGCTTGGTTAGGGGTTACCGTAGGGACAAAATAGTATCTGACGATTCAATATCCTGCTTTAGGTCAGGGGCTGCCTCCCACCACAGAGCTGCACATCCACCTCAAGGAAGCAAGGAATCTTGTCCCAATCCGGAGCAAGGGCATCAACACCTTTGTCAAATGGTAATGTAGTCTTTCATTTCATGCATTTTTTTCTACTCTTTCATGGGATGTGGGCAACACTATCAAGACCAGCATTTATTGCCCATTGCTAATTGCTTTCTTAATCACTGCAGTCAATGTGGTATAGATACACCCACTGTTCCAGTATTTAGATCCGTCAGCAGTGAAGGAATGGCAATATAGTTCCAAGTCAGAATAGTGTGTGGCTTGGAGGGGAACTTGCAGGAAGTGGGGTTCCCGTATATCATCTACCCTTGTCCTCCTAGGTGATAGAGATCACAGATTTGGAAGGTGCTGTCAAAGGAGCCTTGTTGAGTTGCTGCAATGTATCTTGGATATAGTGGACACTGCTGCCACTGTGCATTGCTGGTGGAGGGGGTGAATGTTTAGGTTGGTGAATGGGGTGCCGCAAAATGTGGCTACTTTGTCCTGGGTGGTGCTGAGCTTCTCAAATGAGCTGCACTCATCGTGGTAAGTGGGGAGTATTCACTCAAACTCATTTCAGAATTCAAACTCCTGACCTGCTCTTATAGCAGTATTCAAATGGCTAGTCTTGTTTCAGTTTCTGGTCAATAGTACAGGATTCCGTGATGGCAATGCTGTTGTGAAATAATGGAACTGATGGAATTGAGGAACTGATGACCATCTTGATAATGGAGCAGGGAAAATGGAAGAAATAAATTAACTTTGTGCACATGTTCCCACCTGGGCTGAACTCCTGGTGCACGAGAGAGGGGGGACTGTGCTTTCCACTGGATCCTTGATCCAAGCAATTGACAAGCTGTATCAGCTGGCCGGCCAACCTTCCAGCTCCCCTGACTGTCCCACAGACTTTTGAGGCTGTCTACAGGCTTCTTCTGAATCCGACAAATATTATGCTGCATGTCCCAAAGTACGGATGCTTGAAACAGATTTGTGCCAACAGCAAGCATTACTTCTGGGCTGATAGCCCGAATACACGTATGATTGGGCTGGTACGGCAACATGTAGCATGACTGGGTCAGTGTGCAATATGCACCATGCTAATGCACAGTATGACTGCGAGTGCAACGGATAACCTTTTTTAAGTGGTGTGTCATTCCTGTACCGCTGTGTTGTTGTCACCAGTTATATTCTCCCAGATGTCATGAAGGCCAGTCGACAAAAGACCAGAGTGATAAAGAAGGACCTGAATCCTGTCTATAACCACACAATGGTATATGATGGGTTTCAGACAGAAGACATGAATGAAACCTGTGCCGAGATCACTGTCTGGGATCATGATACCTTTTCCAGCCAGCTCCTGGGAGGATTACGGCTCAGTCTAGGAACAGGTAGGAATCATTCCTCTTTGCTCTACATCATTAAAATTAAAAGCATTGTTGGTACGTTTGGGAACTGTCTCCAAGGACAACTGTCCTAAAGGCTGAATTACAAATGTGTAAGTGTTGGTTG
Source organism: Scyliorhinus canicula (assembly GCF_902713615.1). Lineage (NCBI taxonomy): Eukaryota > Metazoa > Chordata > Chondrichthyes > Carcharhiniformes > Scyliorhinidae > Scyliorhinus > Scyliorhinus canicula. The sequence continues at coordinate 110,822,039 of NC_052146.1, forward strand.
CTTGCTGACTGCCCATTTAATACCTCAAATTGTAGTTGGGAACCTCCATATTTCATAAAACTCTGACTTGCACGTTAAGAGTGGCCTCACAGTTGAAATAGGTAAGCATTCCAGCCACGGTGGTGGCAGCTGTAATGTCAAATAAATGGGGTGGTACACAACCCCACAGCCCACAAATGACCTAGAGATTCAGCAAAGAGGTAGATTTTAAGGAGTATTTTAAAAGAGGGAAGAAACTGAAGGATAGGAGGGGGAATATGGTCTTCGACCCGGTGTGGGTGAATGGGATATTTGAGGACTTTTACAAGAGGCTATATGATTCGGACCCCCCGGCCGGGGTGGAGGGAAGGAGGCATTTATTAGATGAGTTGGAGTTCCCCAAGGTGGAGGAGGGCCTGGTAAAGGGACTGGGAGCACCCATTGGATTGGTGGAGGTGATGGTAGGTAATGAAAAATGAAAATGAAAATCGCTTATTGTCACGAGTAGGCTTCAATGAAGTTACTGTGAAAAGCCCCTAGTCGCCACATTCCGGCTCCTGTCAAGGGAGGCTGGTACGGGAATCGAACCGTGTTGCTGGCCTGCTTGGTCTGCTTTAAAAGCCAGCGATTTAGCCCAGTGAGCTAAACCAGCCCCTATGGGTGCAATCCAGGCAGGGATGGCCCCGGGCTCTGATGGCTTCCCGGTGGAACCTGGGGACCCTGCTAGTAAGGGCATTAAATGAGGGAGCGCCCCTCGCACATCCCCCCACGTTGTCGCAGGCCTCGATTTAGTTAATTTTAAAAAAGGATAAGGACCCCGAACAATGTGGGTCCTATTGTCCATTTTCATTGCTGAATGTAGATGCTGAGTTGCTGACTATGATCTTGGCCTCACAAATTGAGGACTGTGTGTCAGGAGCGATAGAGGAAGGTATCTGTCGGCCATTATTAGGCATTTGTTAAACGTTATAATGATGTCCCTGGGGGGATGCAATGTGGAGATAGCGATCGCTATGGACATGGAGAAGACCTTTGACCGGGTAGAATGGGACTACTTGTGGGCACGGGTTTGTTGATTGGGTCTGGTTGTTGTATTGGGCGCCGGCAGCAAGTGCGCGGACGAACCGGGTGAGTTTGGGGTATGTTAGGCTGCATCCTGGGATGAAGCAGGGATACCCATTCTCCCCGCTGCTTTTTGCCTTGGCAATAGAGCCACTGGCAATGATGCTTAGTGCATCAAGAGGTTGGCAGGGGATAGTGCGAGCATAGGGACTTGCTCTATGCAGATGATTTATTGCTTGAGATATCAAACCCACTGGAAGTTATTAGGGGGTCATGGGCATATTGGAGGAATTTGGTCGGTTTTCAGGGTATAAGTTAAACATGTGGAAGAGTGAAGTCTTCCCGATCCAGGCGAGGGGGCATGAGACGAGGCTGCGTGAACTCCCGTTCAAGGTAGTAGGGCCGCATTTCAGGTATCTGGGCATCCAGGTGACGTGGGGATATGAGCAGCTACATAAATTAAATTTGGCACGACTGGTGGAGCAAATGAAGGGGGATTGTAAGAGGTGCGACATAAGAACATAAGAACTAGGAGCAGGAGTAGGCCATATGGCCCCTCGATGCTGCTCCACCATTCATTGAGATCAAGGCTGATCTTTTGTGGACTCAGCTCCACTTTCCGGCCCGAACACCATAACCCTTAATCCCTTTATTCTTCAAAGAAAATCTATCTTTATCTTAAAAACATTTAATGAAGGAACCTCAACTGCTTCACTGGGCAAGGAATTCCATAGATTCACAACCCTTTGGGTGAAGAAGTTCCTCCTAAACTCAGTGCTAAATCTACTTCCCCTTATTTTGAGGCTATGCCCCCTAGTTCTGCTTTCACCCGCCAGTGGAAACAACCTGCCCGCATCTATCCTATCTATTCCCTTCATAATTTTGTATGGTTCTATAAGATCCCCCCTCATCCTTCTAAATTCCAACGAGTACAGTCCCAGTCTACTCAACCTCTCCTCATAATCCAACCCTTTCAGCTCTGGGATTAACCTAGTGAATCTCCTCTGCACACCCTCCAGCGCCAGTACGTCCTTTCTCAAGTAAGGAAACCAAAACTGAACACATTACTCCAGGTGTGGCCTCACTAACACCTTATACAATTGCAGCATAAACTCCCTCGTCTTAAACTCCATCCCTCCAGCAATGAAGGACAAAATTCCATTCGCCTTCTTAATCACCTGTTGCACCTGTAAACCAACTTTTTGCGACTCATGCACTAGCACACCCAGGTCTCTCTGCACAGCAGCATGCTTTAATATTTTATCATTTAAATAATAATCCCGTTTGCTGTTATTCCTCCCAAAATGGATAACCTCACATTTGTCAACATTGTATTCCATCTGCCAGACCCTAGCCCATTCACATAACCTATCCAAATCCCTCTGCAGACTTCCAGTATCCTCTGCACTTTTCGCTTTACCACTCATCTTCGTGTCATCTGCAAACTTGGACACATTGCCCTTGGTCCCCAACTCCAAATCATCTATGTAAATTGTGAACAATTGTGGGCCCAACACTGATCCCTGGGGGACACCGTTAGCTACTGATTGCCAACCAGAGAAACATCGATTAATCCCCACTCTTTGCTTTCTATTAATTAACCAATCCTATATCCATGCTTTACCCTTTACCCTTAATGCCATGCATCTTTATCTTATGCAGCAACCTTTTGTGTGGCACCTTGTCAAAGGCTTTCTGGGAATCCAGATATACCACATCCATTGGCTCCCCGTTATCTACCGCACTGGTAATGTCCTCAAAAAATTCCACCTAATTAGTTAGGCACGACCTGCCCTTTATGAACCCATGCTGCGTCTGCCCAATGGGACAATTTCTTTCCAGATGCCTCGCTATTTCTTCCTTGATGATAGATTCCAGCATCTTCCCTACTACCGACGTTAAGCTCACTGGCCTATAATTTCCTGCTCTCTGCCTACCTCCTTTTTTAAACAGTGGTGCCACTTTTGCTAATTTCCAATCCACCGGGACCACCCCAGAGTCTAGTGTATTTTGGTAAATTATCACTCGTGCATTTACAATTTCCCTAGCCATCTCTTTTAGCACTCTGGGATACATTCCATCAGGGCCAGGAGACTTGTCTACCTTTAGCCCCATTAGCTTGCCCATCACTCCCTCCTTAGTGATAACAATCCTCTCAAGGTCCTCACCTGTCATAGCCTCATTTCTATCAGTCACTGGCATGTTATTTGTGTCTTCCACTGTGAAGACCGACCCAAAAAACCTGTTCAGTTCTTCAGCCATTTCCTCATCTCCCATTATTAAATCTCCCTTCTCATCCTCTAAAGGACCAATATTTACCTTAGCCACTCTTTTTTGTTTTATATATTTGGAGAAACTTTTACTATCTGTTTTTATATTCTGAGCAAGTTTACTCTCATAATCTATCTTACTCTTCTTTATAGCTTTTTTAGTAGCTTTCTGTTGCCCCTTAAAGATTTCCCAGTCCTCTAGTCTCCCACTGATCTTTGCCACTTTGTATGCTTTTTCCTTCAATTTGATACTCTCCCTTATTTCCTTAGATATCCACGGTCGATTTTCCCTCTTTCTACCGTCCTTCGTTTTTGTTGGTATAAACCTTTGCTGAGCACTGTGAAAAATTGCTTGGAAGGTTCTCCACTGTTCCTCAACTGTTCCACCATAAAGTCTTTGCTCCCAGTCTACCTTAGCTAGTTCTTCTCTCATCCCATTGTAATCTCGTTTGTTTAAGCACAAAACACTAGTGTTTGATTTTACCTTCTCACCCTCCATCTGTATTTTAAATTCCACCATATTGTGATCGCTCCTTCCGAGAGGATCCCTAACTATGAGATCATGAATCAATCCTGTCTCATTACACAGGACGAGATCTAGGACCGCTTACATAGAACATAGAACAGTACAGCAGAGAACAGGCCCTTCGGCCCTCAATGTTGTGCCGAGCCATGATCACCCTACTCAAACCCACGTATCCACCCTATACCCGTAACCCAACAACCCCCCCTTAACCTTACTTTTATTAGGACACTACGGGCAATTTAGCATGGCCAATCCACCTAACCCGCACATCTTTGGACTGTGGGAGGAAACCGGAGCACCCGGAGGAAACCCACGCACACAGGGGGAGGACGTGCAGACTCCACACAGACAGTGATCCAGCCGGGAATCGAACCTGGGACCCTGGAGCTGTGAAGCATTTATGCTAACCACCATGCTACCCTGCTTGTTCGCTCGAAGGTTCCATTACATACTGTTCTAGGAAACTATCGTGGATACATTCTATAAACTCCTCCTCAAGGCTGCCTTGACCGACCTGGTTAAATCAATCGACATGTAGATTAAAATCCCCCATGATAACTGCTGTACCATGTCTACATGCATCAGTTTTCTCCTAGTTTTCCTTGTCATTGAACCCATATCTTCATGTAACAACCTGCCACGTCACTTACCATTAATGTTTTTACTTCCAGTTTTATTCCTTTTAGTATTACTGGGCCTATTCACTGAGCTCCCCTCAGTCACTGTACCTTGTACTGTCGCCCTTTTTAATTTTTGACTATGGCTTGTCTGCCTTACACTTTCCCCCGACTTCTTTTTGCTTCTGTCCCTGTTTTACTACCTTCCAACTTCCTGCATCGGTTCCCATCCCCCTGCCACATTAGTTTAAATCCTCCCCAACAGCTCTGGCAAACACCCCCCCCCCCCCCCCCCCCCCCCCCCCAGGACACGGTTCCAGTCCTGGCCAGATGCAGACCGTCTGGTTTGTACTCGTCCCACCTCCCCCAGAACCGTTTCCAATGCCCCAGGAATTTGAATCCCTCCCTCTTGCACCATCTCTCGAGCCACACATTCATCCCATCTATCCTGACATTCCTACTCTGACTAGCTCGTGGCACTGGTAGCAATCCTGAGATTACTACCTTTGAGGTCCTACTTTTTAGTTTAACTCCTAACTCCCTGAATTCAGCTTGTAGGACTTCACCCCGTCTTTTATCTATATCGTTGGTGCCTATGTGCACCATAACAGCTGGCTGTTCACCCTCCCCCCCAGAATGTCCTGCAGCCGCTCCGAGACATCCTTAACCCTTGCACCAGGGGGGCAACATACCATCCTGGAGTCTCGATTGCGTCCGCAGAACCGCCTGTCTATTCCCCTTACGATTGAATCCCCTATCACTATAGCCCTGCCATTTTTCTTCCTGTCCTGCTGTGCAGCAGAGCCAACCACGGTGCCATGAACCTTGCTGCTGCTGCCTTCCCCTGGTGAGCCATCTCCCTCGACAGTATAACATAGAACATAGAACATAGAACATAGAACGATACAGCGCAGTACAGGCCCTTCGGCCCTCGATGTTGCACCGACATGGAAAAAATCTAAAGGCCATCTAACCTACACTATGCCCTTATCATCCATATGCTTATCCAATAAATTTTTAAATGCCCTCAATGTTGGCGTGTTCACTACTGTTGCAGGTAGGGCATTCCACGGCCTCACCACTCTTTGCGTAAAAAACCCACCTCTGACCTCTGTCCTATATCTATTACCCCTCAATTTAAGGCTATGTCCCCTCGTGCTAGCCACCTCCATCCGCGGGAGAAGGCTCTCGCTGTCCACCCTATCTAACCCTCTGATCATTTTGTATGCCTCTATTAAGTCACCTCTTAACCTTCTTCTCTCTAACGAAAACAACCTCAAGTCCATCAGCCTTTCCTCATAAGATTTTCCCTCCATACCAGGCAACATCCTGGTAAATCTCCTCTGCACCCGTTCCAAAGCTTCCACGTCCTTCCTATAATGAGGCGACCAGAACTGTACGCAATACTCCAAATGCGGCCGTACTAGAGTTTTGTACAACTGCAACATGACCTCATGGCTCCGGAACTCAATCCCTCTACCAATAAAGGCCAACACACCATAGGCCTTCTTCACAACCCTATCAACCTGGGTGGCAACTTTCAGGGATCTATGTACATGGACACCGAGATCCCTCTGCTCAGCCACACTACCAAGAATTTTACCATTAGCCAAATATTCCGCATTTCTGTTATTCTTTCCAAAGTGAATCACCTCACACTTCTCCACATTAAACTCCATTTGCCACCTCTCAGCCCAGCTCTGCAGCTTATCTATGTCCCTCTGTAACCTGCAACATCCTTCCGCACTGTCTACAACTCCACCGACTTTAGTGTCGTCTGCAAATTTAGTCACCCATCCTTCTGCGCCCTCCTCTAGGTCATTTATAAAAATGACAAACAGCAACGGCCCCAGAACAGATCCTTGTGGTACGCCACTCGTAACTGAACTCCATTCTGAACATTTCCCTTCAACTACCACTCTCTGTCTTCTTTCAACTAGCCAATTTCTGATCCACATCTCTAAATCACCCTCAATCCCCAGCCTCCGTATTTTCTGCAATAGCCGACCGTGGGGAACCTTATCAAACGCTTTACTGAAATCCATATACACCACATCAACTGCTCTACCCTCGTCTACCTGTTCAGTCACCTTCTCAAAGAACTCGATAAGGTTTGTGAGGCATGACCTACCCTTCACAAAACCATGCTGACTGTCCCTAATCATATTATTCCTATCTAGATGATTATAAATCGTATCTTTTATAATCCTCTCCAAGACTTTACCCACCACAGACGTTAGGCTCACCGGCCTATAGTTACCGGGGTTATCTCTACTCCCCTTCTTGAACAAAGGGACCACATTTGCTATCCTCCAGTCCTCTGGCACTATTCCTGTAGCCAATGATGACCTAAAAATCAAAGCCAAAGGCTCAGCAATCTCTTCCCTGGATTCCCAGAGAATCCTAGGATAAATCCCATCCGGCCCCGGGGACTTATCTATTTTCACCTTGTCCAGAATTGCCAACACTTCTTCCCTACGCACCTCAATGCCATCTATTCTAATAGCCTGGGTCTCAGCATTCTCCTCCACAATATTATCTTTTTCTTGAGTGAAGACTGACGAAAAGTATTCATTTAGTATCTCGCTTATCTCCTCAGCCTCCACACACAACTTCCCACCACTGTCCTTGACTGGCCCTACTCTTACCCTAGTCATTCTTTTATTCCTGACATACCTATAGAAAGCTTTTGGGTTTTCCTTGATCCTACCTGCCAAAGACTTCTCATGTCCCCTCCTTGCTCGTCTCAGCTCTCTCTTTAGATCCTTCCTCGCTTCCTTGTAACTATCAAGCGCCCCAACTGAAACTTCACGCCTCATCTTCACATAGGCCTCCTTCTTCCTCTTAACAAGAGATTCCACTTCTTTGGTAAACCACGGTTCCCTCGCTCGACCCCTTCCTCCCTGCCTGACTGGTACGTACTTATCAAGAACATGCAATAGCTGTTCCTTGAACAAGCTCCACATATCCAGTGTGCCCAACCCTTGCAGCCTACTTCTCCAACCAACACATCCTAAGTCATGTCTAATGGCATCATAATTGCCCTTCCCCCAGCTATAACTCTTGCCCTGCGGGGTATACTTATCCCTTTCCATCACTAACGTAAAGGTCACCGAATTGTGGTCACTATTTCCAAAGTGCTCACCTACCTCCAGATCTAACACCTGGCCTGGTTCATTACCCAAAACCAAATCCAATGTGGCCTCGCCTCTTGTTGGCCTGTCAACATATTGTGTCAGGAAACCCTCCTGCACACATTGTACAAAGAACGACCCATCTAATGTACTCGAACTATATCTTTTCCAGTCAATATTTGGAAAGTTAAAGTCTCCCATAACAACTACCCTGTTACTTTCGCTCTTTTCCAGAATCATCTTCGCCATCCTTTCCTCTACATCCCTAGAACTATTAGGTGGCCTATAGAAAACTCCCAACAGGGTGACCTCTCCTTTCCTGTTTCTAACCTCAGCCCATACTACCTCGGAAGAAGAGTCCCCATCTAGCATCCTTTCCGCCACCGTAATACTGTCCTTGACTAGCAGCGCCACACCTCCCCCTCTTTTGCCCCCTTCTCTGAGCTTACTAAAACACCTAAACCCCGGAACCTGCAACAACCATTCCTGTCCCTGCTCTATCCATGTCTCTGAAATGGCCACAACATCGAAGTCCCAGGTACCAACCCATGCTGCCAGTTCCCCAACCTTATTTCGTATACTCCTGGCATTGAAGTAGACACACTTCAAACCACCGACCTGAACACTGGCACCCTCCTGCGAAGTCAAATCTGTGCTCCTGACCTCTATACTCTCAATCTCCCGTACCCCAAAACTACAATCCAGGTTCCCATGCCCCTGCTGAATTAGTTTAAACCCCCCCCAAAGAGCACTAACAAATCTCCCCCCCAGGATATTGGTGCCCCTCAGGTTCAGATGTAGACCATCCTGTCTATAGAGGTCCCACCTTCCCCAGAAAGAGCCCCAGTTATCCAGAAATCTGAATCCCTCCTGCCTGCACCATCCCTGTAGCCACGTGTTTAATTGCTCTCTCTCCCTATTCCTCATCTCACTATCACGTGGCACGGGCAACAACCCAGAGATAACAACTCTGTTTGTTCTCGCTCTTAGCTTCCATCCTAGCTCCCTAAAGGCCTGCCTGACATCCTTGTCCCCTTTCCTACCTATGTCGTTAGTGCCAATGTGGACTACGACTTGGGGCTGCTCCCCTTCCCCCTTAAGGACCCGGAAAACACGATCCGAGACATCACTTACCCTTTCACCTGGGAGGCAACATACCAAACGTGAGTCTCTCTCGCTCCCACAAAATCTCCTATCTGTGCCCCTGACTATTGAGTCCCCAATTACTAATGTTCTACTCCTTTCCCCCCTTCCCTTCTGAGCAACAGGGACAGACTCCGTGCCAGAGGCCCGTACCCCATGGCTTACCCCTGGTAAGTCGTCCCCCCCACAAGTATCCAAAACGGTATACTTGTTACTCAGGGGAACGACCGCAGGGGGTCCCTGCACTGACTGCTTCTTCCCAGTCCCTCTTACAGTTACCCATCTATCTCCAATCTTTGGTGTAACTACGTCCCTGAAGCTCCTATCTATGACCCCCTCTGCCTCCCGAATGATCCGAAGTTCATCCAGCTCAAGCTCCAGGTCCCTAACACGGTTTTTGAGGAGCTGGAGTTGGGTGCACTTCCCACAGATGAAATCAGCAGGGACACTGACGGCGTCCCTCACCTCAAACATTCTGCAGGAGGAGCATTGTACTGCCTTCCCTGACATCACCTCTAGATTTATAAAAAAAAACAAGAAAAAGAAAGGAAGAGCTTACCTGATATTACCTCAAACCCTGCTCCCGCTGAAAGGTAAGCAAATTTAAAGGCACTCACTCACCTTCACGACAGGCCCCTGCTCCCGCTTCCCAACCACCGTGGGGTGGGGGGGTTGGTTAGAGGAGGAGGTAGGGTGGGAAACACTCACGAAGTGTTTCGGGTTTAACTGTCACTTGCCAACAGCCTCTCCACAAACCACCTTCAATTTAGGCTGACCGCACTGCACGTATGCAAATTTCCCCAGAACAGCTGATCAGTAGCTCTGCTCTGCTGCCCTCTGCTGGATGATTGCCTTCACTCAAACTCCTCGGGTCTCCTTCGCAGATTCACCTTCAACTTAGGCTGACCGCACTGCACGTATGCAAATTTCCCCAGAACAGCTGATCAGTAGCTCTGCTCTGCTGCCCTCTGCTGGATGATTGCCTTCACTCAAACTCCTCGGGTCTCCTTCGCAGATTCACCTTCAACTTAGGCTGACCGCACTGCACGTATGCAAATTTCCCCAGAACAGCTGATCAGTAGCTCTGCTCTGCTGCCCTCTGCTGGATTGTACTACAATAACAAAGCGGTATATCTGTTTTGCAGGGAGATGACCACAGGGGACACCTGCACTGCCTTCCTACTCTTGCTCTGTCTTTTGGTCACCCATTTTCTATCTCCGTCAGTAACTTTCACCTGCGGTGTGACCAACTCGCTAAACGTGCTAACCACGACCGCCTCAGCATCGCGGATGCTCCAAAGTGAGTCCATCCGCAGCTCAGACCGCTTGACAGCTCTGAACAGGAGCTGCAACTGAACACACTTCTTGCACATGAAGGAGCCAGGGACAGTGGACGTGTCCCTGAGCTCCCACATTGCACACGAGGAGCATGACACGGGTCTAGGATCTCCTGCCATGTCTTAAACCTTGGGTAAATTTATACAACTACAATTTTTTTTTAAAAACGAAAGAAAAATAAATAAATTAGACAATGAAAAGAAAAACTACTTACCAGTCACTTACCAGGGTTATAAGCACCTCCTCCCCACCCAGCTTTGAATTCCCACCTAGCTTCGAATTCCCAAACTCACTCTTGGTTGTGCCTCACTCTGGCTGTGTCTTCTCTGGCTCACACGGAGAACTCACCCAGGTTCTCAGATGCTCTCTGGTTCTCTCCCTTTCTTGATTACCTCACTGCACCAAATTACCAAGTTCCAACTTGCCACTCTGGATGTGCCTCACTCCGGCTGTGTCTTCTCGACTTGTGCAAAGCTTACTGAGTGCGCTTTCTGTCTGTCTTTTATACAGACCTCAGCTAACCAGGGTGACTCACACTAACTAAATTTCAAAGAGAAGAATACAATGTGCACCTTTGTGCCCAGTGGATGTGCTCCACTGTTGTTGGCAGGGCGGGTGCAGTCTTTATTCCAAAGAATTCTTTTAGGAAGGTTAATGCACTGATCTTCGGGTTTGTGTGGGCAGGTAAAGCCCCACGGCTGAAGAAAGTGCTGCTAGAGCAGAGATGTGTGTGGGCGGGGGGGGCAGGGGGCGGTATGGGAGCGGATGGAGGCGGCCTCTTCTAAGGATTCAAGCTTATGGGCACTGTTGATGGTGCCTCTGCCGTTGCACTGGCCAGATACTCCACCAGTTCGGTTGTGGTGGCAGCCCTGAGGGTGTTGGGACGGTGGCGGCAGCACCTGTGGCTGGAAGGGGCCTCGGTTCAGGCACCGATTTGCAGGAATCACAGGTTTGCTCTGGGGGGGAGGGGCAGGACGTGGGGTTCCGGGGGTGCCGGCAGGCGGGGATTGAGCAGTTTGGGGAACTATTCTTTGGGGGCAGCAACCAACTTGATTGCTACCTCTTCCCCAATCATTCAATCCCTCCATCACCGACGACCAGTGGCAGCCTTGTATACCATCTACAAGATGCACTGCAGGAACCCATCAAGGTTCCTCAGGCAGCATCTTCCAAATCCACAACCTTTACCATCTAGAAGGACAAGAGCGGCAGATACCTGGGAATATCACCACCTGTGGGTTCCCCTCTAAATCAGTCACCATTCTGATTTGAAAATATACTACCGTTCTTTCACAGTCGCTTGTCAAAATCCTGGAATTCCCTCCCGAACAGCACAGTGGGTGTACCTACATCTCAGGGGCTGCAAATAAGGCGGCTCACTGCAATCTTCTGAAGGGCAACTCAGTCCAGTGCTGAGTTTGCCTCTTGCCTGAGTATTTGAATTCAAAAATAACGCAGTGAGTGCAACACAATTCATGCGCGCAAGGTCAATACCCGGAATTCCTCCGAGTGTTGGGTTCCTGTCTTAACTTTGAAAAACTGGTCCCAGGTGTCAATATGCAGCCACAATAGGGTGCAGTGACATGTAGGAAGATGGAAGCATGAAGATAGAATAGTAGCAGATTATTTAGCCCTCGCGCAAGTCTTGCCATTAAGCAGATGTTAATCTGTACTTCAGTTCCATAGAAATGCAAGAAACAGTTACATTCCATGAGGGGCATAAACTCGTGTTCTTGATGGGAAGCCATTTATCACTGTCTGAAGGGACGAACACTGTAGACATGACTGACTCTTATCACTCTGTCTGACTGAAAGTCATTTTCTGGCACTGGGTGACCACAAGGGAGTGGTTATATTTACGATCACTGCCCTAACCACCTTCAACTGATGCTGACCAGTTGTCCTGGAGCCCACTGTAGAAATGGTCCTGAAATGGGGGTGGAAGAGCCATCAGCCTACAATAGATCTCAACAGCATTTCAACAACAATTAATTGATCAATGCAAAGATAACACCGGGCTCTTTAAATGCTGCAGCAGTAAGGGTCAGGCATCATCATCAACGGTTAAAAGTTCCAATCAGGGGCTATTCCAATGTCAAAAACCTAAATAGGTATAATTTCAGACTCCAAAGATGTGCAGGTTCGGTGAATTGGCCATACTAAATTGCCCCTTAGTGTCCAAAGATGTGCAAGTTAGGTGGGGTTACGGGAATAGGGCAGGGAAATGAGCCTGGGTAGGATAGGATGCTCTTTCAGAGGGTCAGTGCAGACTTGATGGGCCGAATGGCCTCCGACTGTACTGCAGGGATTCTACGGTTTCTGTGATGGTGAAGTCAAAGCTTGTAAAACTGAACGAGCAGTTTTCCTGTCTTGGGAATTGCACCTCGCAGGAAAATGCCTGCTACTAACAGCAGAATTGATCATTTGCTCTGGGGTTCTGATGCACATTAAAAATCCTGACATATTGTGGGCTGGATTCTCCAAAAATGGGGCTATGTCCCCACTACGGTGGGGTTTCACTCTTGTCTTTCCTTCAAAAAGTCAAGAGCAATTCTCCTACCTGCAGGGGGCTGGCAGGACCCCAGGGAGCTGCTCGCAGATCTGGCTGAGAAAATGACCCCCGCATGTCCGGTCGTGAGTCTACTCATGCGCACGGCGGTGGCCTGCAGCAGCCGTGCCGTGCGACATGGCGGACTCAGACTGTGGAGTGACATCCAAAATGTAGGCCCTCCCGAGATCCAAGCCGCCCGTTCGCCGCCCCGGCTGCCCATGAGGTCCCTCCTGCTGCTCGATTCCCCCCCCCCCCCCCCCCCACCAGGGCAGCTGTGGACTGAGTCCACATCCGCCACCCGATGCTTCCAACAGGCAATACGTGGTTAGAACCATGCCATTGGGAACTCGGCAAGTTTTGCACGGATAATTGCTGGGGGGGCCTTTGTCAATGGTCCTACAGCTGCGTAATCTGCACGCGAGCAATTCTGCAGGGACTGGAGAATCGCGGGAGCGGCGTCGGCCATGATCTCTGCGTAAAAATGGATTCGCTGCCCCCACGCCAAACGTGATTTCGACACTGGATGCGGAGAATCCAGCCCTGAATATCAGATGTTTTGACACAGTTCTGAAAATTATAGGGCGTGATCTAATGGCCGCATCATGCTTGACTCAGGACGCGGTTTGGCCAGTAAATCTCTTGAGGGGCCTCTTGCAAAATTTACCCAGTTCACCTGCCGATCTGGATGCCGCCCACAGCGGGCAGGACCTAAACCTGCATATTTAAGCGTGCAGTTAGGCACAGTTATATGTCTTCACCAGCACTAACCAGCACCCAGGATCTAAAGGCCTCATCAAGGTGTTCCCAGCCGGACACCATTTACCACTGATCTCCACAAATGGGGAACAGGAGGACCAGCATTGGTGGGGGGGGGTCTCCCATGTGGTCAGAGGTCCCGGGGTGGTCAGCCTCTGGGCAAGGAGGCACCTTGGCACTGCTAACACCACCGAGGCACCTATTGGCAATGCCACCCAAGTGCCATTCTGACAGTGGTATGTGGGTGCCACTCTGGCATTGCCAGGATGCCTAGGTGGCACTGCCAGGCTGGCAGGGCCAAGGTGGCATTTTGCCTGCGCTGGGGATCAGGTCTGGGGTTGCCCTGCCCTTATGAGGTAGGGTGAGGGGAACATGAAGACTCCCTAATCGGTAAATTGGGGGTCTGTGGGGTTGCATTGGGGGATTGAGAGAAATGGAGCTCCGATCTCTTCCTCCACTGACAAGCGGAGCTCCTCCGTGCAGGATCTGAAGGTAACCCCCCAAAAAATAAGAGTCCCGTTTGATAGCGGGTCGTTCACACACGCTATACCTTCCCACAACAGGACCTTTTTAAAAATTAATTCGCACCCATACAATATCATTGCACAGTACTTGTTGTTTTCTATGCTGTGTTTTAGAACTGAAAATTGTTTTTTGTTGAAGATCAGGTGGCGATAAGAAGGGAGCAGTTCCAGATTTTGTGTGTTTTTTAATAATAGTTCTGCTTTGTGTACTTAAATCTTAATGAAGACAAATGCCAAGTCCCCCTGTTCATTTCTGCCCCAATTCTAGGTCTCAGCTATGGCCAACCTGTCAACTGGATGGATTCAAATGAGGAAGAGATTTCTACCTGGCGAAGAATGCTTTCAGAACCTGGGCAGTGGGTGGACTCCATATTGCCACTCAGACCCAACATGAAATCTATGGAATAATCACAGAACAAAGTGCCACTCCAAAAAATAATCGATAGTCTGTGTGACCTGGCCTGTCCTTCGGGGAAATTCCACGTGGGTCTCAGGTCCTAAGATAGGGAACCAAATTTAATTGGGAGAAAAATGAATGAGAATTTGAGTTTTGAGCTCTGGAGTCTGGTACTGGCTTTTATGGTTAGCAAAGAATATGTATAGCGTTTCAGAGTTAATGCTGAAAAGATAACAATTTGGTCTGTAGCAATCCAGTAACATATTGGTACCTTTGTATCGCTAGGGTCTCTACGACGCAGCCTGGAGTAGACAGAGTGTTCTGGTCAGGCCTACGTTAGGAAATAGGGCCATGCAGGCTCTGCCAACCCTGCTTCAATCAGCCCTGTAATGGAAATGTGTACTGCAGCAGTTGCTATGTGAACACTTGTCCAATTATGCAGAATTTTTCTCTTTCTCACCATCTCCTCATCAGCAACTCCCCAAAGGAAACTTTGACTGGATATTATTTCTGGCATTTCAATTGACAGTGACCTGTTCTATGCTTATTAATCAGATGTCTGCACGTTAAAAATTTTGAAAAAAAGATAGTCTTTTCAGCACAGAATGTATAGGGTAGGATTTTCCGGCCCTTCCCACCAGTGGGATCTTCTGGACCCACCGAAGCAGCTGGAAGGGCAATCCATGCCATAGACATCAGCGGGACTAGAAAGTTCCGCCACCAACCAATGGCAAGCCACCTCTGCCATTGGAACTCTCGCCGTCGGGGGGAGCGATTGGGGTGGGGGGGTATAGCGTCCTTGAATTTCCTTGCTTCTCCATTGGCGACCCTGCCCAGGTCCTAAGCTCTGAAATTCCAGTACTTAACCTCCACCTTTTCTTCTTTAAGTCATTTATTAAAAGCCAAAGTTTTGACCAATCTTTGGTCCTAATATCTCTCCCTTAGGTTCAATGATAATTTAAGCCTAATTTACAGCACGTGGGGCAGCACGGTAGCATGGTGGTTAGCATAAATGCTTTACAGCTCCAGGGTCCCAGGTTCGATTCCCGGCTGGGTCACTGTCTGTGCAGAGTCTGCACGTCCTCCCCGTGTGTGCGTGGGTTTCCTCCGGGTGCTCCGGTTTCCTCCCACAGTCCAAAGATGTGCGGGTTAGGTGGATTGGCCATGCTAAATTGCCCGTAGTGTTCCTAAAAAGTAAGGTTAAGGGGGGGGTTGTTGGGTTACGGGTATAGGGTGGATACGTGGGTTTGGGTAGGGTGATCATTGCTCGGCACAACATCGAGGGCCGAAGGGCCTGTTCTGTGCTGTACTGTTCTATGTTCTATGTACACTCCTGTGAAACACCTTGAGATATTTTGTTATCTTATCGGCCAACTATAAATGGAAGTTATTGTATCATACACCTTCCTGTCACAGAATGGATCCCTGCAATTTTTTTGTCATTAGTTAGAATCTCCAGAAGTTTTGTATAACCACAAACCTCTCTCCAAGTGTCTTTTTTGTGTGATTTGATAAGATGTGGATCTTCTTTTTGACACTTCCCCGCTAAGGTTACAGGGTCTCCAAGCTCTCAGTCCAACATCTGCCTCCCAAACTGGTGCCTGAAGACTCCAGCGGGACTCCACTATCAGCCCAGAGAGATCTGAAGCCCTTCCCCACCTTGTCCCCAGCCTGTTTTCTGTCATGGTAGCGCTGTCTTTATATTAAATGTTGTAATATTTATCTGTGTGGAATTAATAGTTTGGGATTAGTTTAACCTCTTTTTAACTTTCTGGTTTGGTACTTTCCACAAGCATTTTTGAATTATCAATAAATTAAATATTAGTGATCTGGCTGAACTTATTTGTGAATGCTGTAAAAAATGGTTCCTTATATTCCTATTTCTCTCACCCTTTCTTCCCACACTTACATCCTGCAATACCTTCCACGACATTCATCCCTTTCATCAGTTTTAACTCATTTTCAATGAATCAATAACTGAGAATTGATGGTCACCTTTCCAGTGAGGTCCACAATGCACAGAAACAGGGCTGGAGATGCCTTCACTTGTCAAGGGATGTGATGGCTCACATTTGCCACATTGCAAACCTCAGTGTGCTTAGCTCATACAAACCTGGAAGCTATCCGTTGTCAATGACTGTCACATTCAACTTACTTTTATAAGTGGCTCCACGGGGGCCGCTGTGGAATATCACAATCCTCCGCTCATAAATGCATTTGAGAGGTTATCCTACCGGCATCCTATTCAATAAGCCACACAATTATATCCAGTTCCCCTTGGATGTAGCCAGCCAGGCTGTCAAAGCAATGGGATTGACAAGAATTTCCAGCTTCCCACAGGTGCAGGGTGCCATCAATTGCACACATGTGGCATTAACAGCTCCCTGGTAGCAACCACAATGATTCATTCTTGGAAAAAGCTTCTACTTCCTCAACATGCAGCTGATCCATGTCCACCAAAAGCAGAATATATAGATTTGTGCGAGATACCCTAGGAACTCACATGACTCTTGTATCTTGAGTCACTTGCAGGTGCCAAAGATCTTAGAGGTCCCTCAGCATATTCAAGGGTTGCTCATTGCTGACAAAGGCTAGCCCCAAAAGTGGAGAGGTGGAATGTGGCTTATTCCGTGGCGCACTCCTTGATTGAGCATGCCATTGGCATACTGAAGATTCATTTCAGGTGTCTGGACCAGTAAGGTGACACTCTATAGTACTCTCCCCAGAGGGTGTCCCACATCATAATGGTTTGCTGTGCTCTACAGGAACTGGTGCTCCAAAGGGAGGATGAGTTGCTAGATAGAGAGATGGAGAAGCTGCTTGTCTCCTCCAATCAGGAGGATATCAAAAGGGATGAGCTTCATGAGGCTAAAGATGTTGAGGCCCCAGAGGAAGAGGCCATAGCACAGGCCAGACATGACAGCCATCCCCATGAGATACTTATAGCCATACGGTAGTATGACTAGGGGTATTACGGTACCTGGGAGTGTGAGCTGCCATTGGTGCAGAGGACTCGCTATCCATTGGCCCAGGTATCATGTGCCTCTCAGCCTGATTGGCTAAGAGGAAGGTAGCTCCGCCTACAAGGCAGGGTATAAGAACCCGTGTTCCCCGGCAGCCAGGCTATTCTTCTGTACGTCCGCTGCCGGGTTCATTTCTTGCTAATTAAAGCCTTTCATTCAGACTTCATCTACGTTTCGTGTCCATTGATTGTGCATCAATTTAATTAGCAAGATTTTAAAGGATGGAGCTTCGCATCAAGCCGGAGTGTCTTCGACTCAGCCCCCACGCAGCAAATGCAACAGCAGCATTTAAGCACTGGCTGGCTTGCTTCAATAGCTACCTGAGCACATCTGAAAACGTCGCGACGATGGAACAGAAATTGCACATCCTCCACTCGTGCATCGGCACCGCCGTGTACACGCTCATAAAGGACACGACAGACTACGACGCGGCTATGGACTTACTTAAAGGACATTTCATACGGCCGATGAACCAAGTCTACGCTCGGCACTTACTAGCCACAAGGCAGCAGATACCTGCTGAGTCTCTGGATGACTTTTACCGTGCCGTCCTCGTGCTGGGGAGGAACTGTGGCTGCCCACAGGTGTCTGCTGCCGAGCATACCGAACTTCTGATCCGAGACGCCTTCATTGCAGATATGCAGTCCTCGCAGATCCACCAAAGACTGTTGGAGAGAGAAACTTTAAGCCTCACGGAGGCACGGGCCCTCGCCTCCTCCCTAGACGTTGCAAATCGTAACGCTCGCGCGTACGGGTGGAATGCGACCTCTCTCACCCCCACGGACTCGGACCCCCCCCAGAGGGGTCCCGCTGCTATTTCTGCAGCCAGGCAAAGCACCCCCGTCAGCGCTGCCCGGCCCGCTCCGCAACCTGCAAGGGCTGCGGCAAGAAGGGCCACTTTGTGGCCGTTTGCCAATCTAAAGCGGTCGCTGTGGTCCCGAGCAGCGACCGCGGGTCCTCTTTCCCCCCCCTCCCCGCGCCACTCTCCTCAGGGGCCCCATGCGACCTCGCTGCCTCCCCCCCACCCCCACCGCCATGTGCGATCCCCGGGCGCCGCCATTTTGGACCCCCGACACCACGTGTGATACCCGGGCGCCGCCATTTTGGACCCCCGACTCCACGTGCAGGGAACAAGCACCTCCATTTTGTCCACGCCCCACCATGTGCGGGCGCTGCCATCTTGGATCGGCACCGAGGACCCCGCAGGTGACTACTCCCTGATGATGACTCTTGAATTTTTGCCACGACTCGCCTCAGTCACATTGGACCAGTCGCGGCCTCGCACCCTATCCACAGCAACCACGAAGATCCTCCTCAACGGCCACGAAACAAGCTGCCTGCTGGACTCCGGGAGCACAGAGAGTTTCGTCCACCCTGCCATGGTAAGATGCTGCGCTCTTCCTGTTTCCCCGGTTAAACAAAAAAATCGCTCTGGCCGCCGGTTCTCACTCGGTACAGATCACAGGGTGCTGCATAGCGGACCTCACGGTCCAGGGGAGGGAGTTTAAAAACTACAAGCTATTTGTCCTCCCTCACCTCTGCGTGGCAGCACTCCTGGGTTAGACTTCCAGTGTAACCTCCAGAGCTTAACATTCAAATTCGGCGGCCCTATGCCCCCTCCCTTACTGTCTGCAGCCTCGCGTCCCTCAAGGTCGATCCCCCGTCCTTGTTTGCAAACCTCACCCCGGATTGCAAACCCGTCGCCACCAGGAGCAGACGGTACAGTGTCCAGGACCGGACCTTCATCGGGTCCGAAGTCCAACGGCTTCTGAAGGAAGGGGTCATCGAGGCTAGCAACAGCCTCTGGCGAGCACAAGTGCTGGTGGTAAAGACCGGGGAGAAGAATAGGATGGTCATAAACTACAGTCAGACCATCAACAGGTTTACGCAGCTGGACGCGTACCCTCTCCCACGTATCTCCGACCTGGTCAACAGGATCGCGCAGTACAAGGTCTTCTCCACGGTGGACCTCAAATCCGCCTACCATCAGCTCCCCATCCACGCGAGTGACCGAAAGTACACTGCTTTCGAGGCCGATGGGCGACTCTACCACTTTGTAAGGATTCCCTTCGGTGTCACAAACGGGGTCTCGGTCTTCCAAAGAGAGATGGACCGAATAGTCGACCAATATAGTTTACGGGCAACCTTCCCGTAGCTCAATAAGGTCACCATCTGCGGCCATGATCAGCAGGACCACGACACCAACCTCCGAAAATTCCTCCGAACCCCAAAACTCCTGAATCTGACCTACAACAAGGACAAATGCGTGTTTAGCACCGACCGTCTAGCCATCCTTGGCTACGTAGTGCGTAACGGAGTAATAGGCCCCGACTCGGAATGCAGGCGCCCCCTGATGGAGCTCCCCCATCCCTCAAAGCCCTCAAGCGCTGTTTGGTCTTCTGTTCATATTACGCCCTGAGGGTCCCCAATTACGCAGACAAAGCCCGTCCCCTCATCCAATCAGCCACGTTCCCCCTGTCGATGGAGGCCCACTAGGCCTTTAGCCGCACCAAAGCAGACATTGCAAAGGCCATGATGCGAGCTATCGACGAGTCCCTCCCCTTCCAAGTCGAGAGCGACGCGTCCGATGTAGCTCTTGCAGCCACCCTCAATCAAGTGGGCAGACCCGTAGCCATTTTAGTACTTCCCAATTTATCTCTACAAACCTGCCCATGTGATATCAATAATTCTTTCAGGTCAGTCCGTTTTTCCTCTGGAAGGTAACTCAACAATTTATCCCAATTTTTAAGAACATCTTCGTTTTCCAATTTAATTTGAGGTATGTCAAATTCAAAATTATCTGGATTTGGTTCGTCACTTTTAGTTAGAATCATTAAAACCTCGCCCATTTGCTCTCCTTCCCTTTCAAAGTACCTTTTAAGCATATTCACATGACACACTCGGTGAGTCTTCCTTCTGCCTGGTGGCTTTACCATATAATTCACCTCACTTAATTTCCTTTCAATCTGATAAGGTCCACAAAACCTAGCTTTTAAAGGTTAGCCTACCACTGGTAACAATACTAAAACTTTACCTCCACTGGCAAAACTACGAACTTTGGATTTCTTGTCCGCTACCCGTTTCATCACATTTTGTGCAACTTTTAAATGTTGTCTAGCCAATTCACCTGCTCTATTTAATCCTTCCCTAAAATTTGACACGTAATCCAATAATTTAATTTCCGATTTCTCACTCACCAATTTTTCCTTAACCAATTTAAGTGGTCCTCTTACCTCAGTCCTTAGTTCAAAAGCACTGAATTTGGTTGATTCATTAGGTGCATCCCTAATTGCAAACAGTATGAATGGAATTCCTTTATCCCAATTCTCTGGATAATCGTGACAATAAGCCCTCAACATTGTCTTTAATGTCAGATGCCACCTTTCTAATGCTCCCTGTGATTCTGGATGGTACGCAGTTGATTTAAATTGTTTTATTCCGAAACTATCCATAACTTCTTTGAATAACAATGAGGTAAAATTTGATCCTTGATCCGATTGTATTTCTGTGGGTAGTCCATATCTAGTAAAGAATTTAAGTAACTCCTCCACAATCTTTTTAGCTGTAATAGTACCTACTAGGATGGCCTCTGGAAACCTAGTAGATACATCCATTATAGTCAAAAGATATTGATTCCAACTTTTTGTTTTAGGAAGTGGTCCTACGCAATCAATTAGGACCTTTGTAAAAAGTTCCTCAAATGCTGGAATGGGTATTAAGGGCGCTGGTTTTATCACTGCTTGAGGTTTCCCTATCACTTGACATGTATGACATGATTGACAACATTTAACTACATCTTTATGTAGTCCAGGCCAATAAAAATGTTTTTGTATTTTAGCTTGAGTTTTCCTTATTCCCAAATGACCTCCCACTGGTACCTCATGTGCAACTCGCAACACCTCTTTTCGATACCCTACCGGCAATACTACTTGATGAACTTCTGCTCACTTTTCATCCGCCTGCACATGTAAAGATCTCCATTTTCTCATCAAGACATCACTTTTACAGTAATAACACTCTGGTATACACTCAGATGCCTCTTCCATATATGCTTTCTGATACATCCGTTTTATTTCTATATCTTTTTGTTGTAACTCCGCCAATTTTCCTGAACTAAAAATATACGCCTCATCCTCCACCTGTTCTTGTTCTTTTTCAACCATCTGATCAAAAATTGTTTCTGATAATGGCAGTTCACCTTTATCTTCACTCTTTGATTTCTCTTCTTGTCTTAACCTGTAACTTTGTGACCTTGTTACTACGCAATTCAGAAATATCCCAGGATATTCGTCCTTCGACATTTCAGTTGTCTGATTTTCCACTGTCTTAACAAACACAGTAGGCATCATTCCCACCTGCGATCCAGCTATATCATTACCCAAGATAAACTGTATTCCTGGACAAGATAGTTTCTCTATTAATCCATTACCATTTCACCACTCTTCACTGGACTTTCCAACCTTACCTTATATAATGGAACACTACTCCTCTCACCCTGAATTCCACATATTACCACCTTTTCTGGCAATATTCTTCCCAAATTACATAACTCCGCATTGCTTACCATTAAAGATTGACTAGCTCCTATATCTCTTAAAATTGTGGCTTCTTTACCTGCTCCTCCTGATACACATGAGTAAACTTTACCCACACAAGTAAATTCTTTAAAGAGTTCTGGCACCTTATCAATCACCTCTTGATCAGGGTGTACAATCTTTTGCACCTCCTTCGCTTCACTTGGGCTTTCCTTTCCACTTTAACAAACCCCACCGTCTTATCCTGTTTTACCATATCAGCCTTCCCAGTGCTTTTCTTCAACCACCAACACTGTGACTTTACCTGGCCTAGTTTATTACAGTGAAAAATTTGAAACTTTTCATGTCTCTTCCACCCTCCTGGATTTCTTTTTTAGTCTGAGGTACACTACCCTTATTATCTCCCATCAGATCACCTTTACCTTTACCACTTGAGTATTTCTCATGTCCCCAGTTTCTATCCTTCACAGGCTGAAACTGATTTTGGAAACCAAGCTTTGAGTTATAAACTAATTCATAATCATCTGCCATTTCTGCTGCTAATCTCACAGTTTTAACACTCTGTTCTTCCATGTGAGTTCTCACAACATCAGGAATTGAATTTTTAAACTCCCCAAAAGCATAATTTCTCTGAGAGCTTAATATGTTTGGTCTATTTTCAAAGCCCTTATCCACCTATCAAAATTACTCTGTTTGATTCTTTCAAACTCCATGTTTGACCAGGTTCTTTCCTTAAATTACTAAACCTTTGTCTGTAGGCTTCAGGCACTAGTTCATATATACGTAAGGTGGATTTTTTCACCTCCTCATACGTCCCAGATACCTCCTCCGGTAGTGACAAACACTTCACTAGCCCTACCTCCCAGCTTTGTTTGAATCAGTAATACCCACATGTCCTGTGGCCATTTCATTTGTTTAGCTACCTTCTCAAATAAAATGAAAAAGGCTTCTACCTTCTTCTCATCAAACCTTGGCAATGCTTGGACATATTTAAATAGAACCCCACCAAGCCTTCGACTATGACGCTCTTTCTCACTATCCTCATCACTATCATCCATGTACGTTTCCCTTTACGTCTGCCAATTTTAACTGACTGTCATGTTTCATGGCCATTTTCTGAAGTTCAAACTCTCTCTCTTTATCTTTTTCCCTGATCTGTATCTCCCTTTCTCTTTCTTTTTGTTCTGCTAGGGCAATTCTTTCTTTTCTCCTTTCTTCTCTCTCCTGTTCTTTTTCCTCTCTCTCGCTTTCTTTTTCCTCTCTCCCTCTTTCGTATTCAAGCTGCTTTAATTCTTTCTCATGTTCCAATTGTTTAATTTGTAACTGTAACTGAACTGATTTTTGCCATTTCCAATGAATCAAACTGTATCTCAGCCAACTTTAAATGCTTAGCCAACGCCATAATTATCTAATCTTTTCGCATTTTGTCAGGTACTGTTAACTGCAATGTTTTTGCCAAATCTAACAGTCTGCTTTTAGTCTCTGTCCGTAAGGTACTGCGTGTGACCGTCTCCATCCCCAAAAGCCTCAGAGCCTCGGAAAAAGCCATTGTCCACAACACACTCCCCACTTAAACTGGAATACCACACCTGAAAAGCAACCACAATATACTCACCCCTCACTTAGCCAATCCAATAGGTAGACTTTTATCCCCCTCGAGCCCCCAGTCTGTTATGGACCAGGGTTTAGAGAACTCCAAAGTGTATCATGGAGTTCACCTGACCCACAACTTTTAATAGATTGTGGTATGAGGAGCTCATGGCCCACTCTACAGGTGCGGTACAGCAGAAATCGAAAAGTATTTTTTAAAGCAAAACATGAACTCAAGTTAACCTTTTTAAAACATACAGTGAACATCTTAGCAACCATCAATTCAAATACAATCCCCAAAGAATACAACAATAAGTAATCCTTACTTTCCTTTTAACATCCATAAGACTTAAAAAAAAACCTTTTAGCAGAAGCACATCAGGTTTAAATTCACTATTGAGAACAGTTATAACTCTGAATTCACCAAATGATCAAGAGATAGTATTTACATGGCAGAGAGAACAACATTACACCTTATCTGGCTGACTGCAGCTCCAACACTGAAACAAAACCAAAAAACACAGACACATACAAGCTTTTCTCAAAGTGAATCTAAAAGCTGACAGACAGCCCAGCTCCACCCACACTCTGATATCACTGCAGTAATAAGCACCCATTCCTTAAAGGTACACCTGTGAATGTGTCTCTAATTCACTTGTCTCTCAGTCCGGAAGAAACGGTCTTGAACACGTTCGTACTTTAGAATATTCTTTATTGCGATCGGGGCCACTCTCTAGGTATTCCGAAGAAACACCTCTGAGAGTGCCAAAGTTTTTCTCAAAACATCCTGTCTTTATATGTTTTTTAAGGGGCTGTCCCTTACATTCACTTGAGCTTGCCCCCATTACAAAGCATAGCTTGTTTTTGCCATAGTTTCGATACATGATTTTACAGACTTTAAAGTTATCTATTGGCACATGAGTATATAGCAATTTTAGCAAAAACAGCAGGTATTTAGCCACAGTATCAA
Source organism: Scyliorhinus canicula (assembly GCF_902713615.1). Taxonomy (NCBI): domain Eukaryota; kingdom Metazoa; phylum Chordata; class Chondrichthyes; order Carcharhiniformes; family Scyliorhinidae; genus Scyliorhinus; species Scyliorhinus canicula. Next base: position 110,846,454 of record NC_052146.1, read on the forward strand.
TGGCTCCCACATTTCATATTCCGTCATCCAGCCATCTTCCTTGTTTCTCAAGGCTATTTGGCTTACAGTCATGAGTCGGCTCACGAATTCAATAATAACTCCCTTATTTGTTACTTTCCACTAATGTGTCCCATTAATTCTGGATTGTTCTAGCTATTAACCCTTGCTTCACATTCTCACACCCACCACAGTTATTCTATAAAAAAAACACCCATTTCTTAAAGGTACTCTCACATGACAAGGGCGAGAGTGTACAGCCAGGCATTACTATAGGGGTAATGCCTGGCTGTACACGTGGTCACGACATCGCACAAGAGTCTGCCATGAGCAACTAAGGTCCCCAACTACTACTTGAAAGACCCTTAAAAGATCCAAGCCTGACAGACATTACATAGAGGCCATTGAAAAATGCACCGAGTTAGATTTACTCCAATGCAAGTCGCCATGAACATCTGTAAGATCCACACAGACCAATTTTCAGTGCAGCAGAATCGGGAGAATAAGCAAAGCTGCAAAATCTGTTCTTATGAGACACCATGATACGATCCTCTGATGCAAGTCTCAAGATATTCATTGCCCAATCACCACCTTGATGGAGCAATAGGCTTTGCTCATGTCACCGCTGTGGAGAGAAAGGTGACTCAGTGCGAGACACCATAAATTTGAGGAACACGATGGGAGTTTAGTGAGGTGGTGTGGGGACATCTTTGATACCGGAGCATTGTGTCAGATAGTTGAGCCATTTACTGGATGAGACTTTCAAATAAGCAAAATATATTTACAGATGTGCGAAGTATCGACAGTGAGTCAACATCCATATCACAATTGTGCTTTTCTTACCCTTCCACTAGGTGCTTCCCTGACATCTGCAGCTGTTGTCTGGCAGGCATCTTCTGGAGGGTTGATGCCGGAAGGGTCTCCTGCTGTGGGTCAGGTGCATCTGCCTCAGCCTGAGCAGCTGGAGTTGCTGAGGGAATTTGGAGTGGCTGCACAGTCCCAGGAGAATCCTGGGTGAATTGCCTTGGGGTATCCAGCTGATGCTCCTCCTCCTTGGGGTGCCTGAGGGCTGCTCTCTGACTTCTTGAGGAGAAGAGGCTCTTGGAGGAAATCGAGGTGGCCCATCACTCTCTCTTGCATAACCACTGATTGGTCCTATTTAGGGCTCTAGCAATTGTGTAATTGTGTACAGGTCTGAACACACATCTATCCTCCGTTCTAATTTTGCTGATGGCCTCCACGGCTGTGCATGTGCCACGACAAGTGAGCCAGGGCCCTTCAGCCCCAGAGCCCTCAGGAGCATCGAAGGCCACGGGGCGAGGTAAGCAGCTGGCTGCCTTCACCTCCGATGTGCATCCTGGGGACACAGCAGTAGAGCAAGGAAGGTTAAGCACATTGAGGATCACCGATGGCACCGGGGTAGGAGGAGAGAGGGCGGGCATGGAGGGATAGGTAGGGGGTGACGGGGGGTTGGGGGAGCGAGGGCTGAGGGGATGGTGGGGAGAGTGGAGCAGCATCATCGGGAGAGTGGGGCATTGTTGGGCACTTGTGACACATTAAAAATCCTTGACCACAAGCAGTATGACTCCTCTGACACTTTCTTCCACAATGAGGCCTGACCTCCGAACCCTTGGCCCATCTCTCCAGGCATCTCCTGCTCCCCATGGCACTTATCCACCCTCCAGCTATGTACATGTGTCCAGAGCTGTATCCCATCCCCTGGGTGTTTGGATGTTGGCTGCTGTGTGTGTGGTGTTGTCTCCCGCAGTGTCCAGGCATCACAGTCTGATTGGGATGCTAGGAAATTACTCCCACATGCTACATGTCCCACTCTCCCACAGGATCCACTTGGGTTATGCGGTCGCTGCGGTCTCCGGGGGCGAACCGAGACCGCCACCCCAACCCTCTCCACGAGCCACGTGCGGCCAGCGGGCGCCGCCATCTTCCTTTTCCAGAGCCATGTGCAGGCCATGGGCGCTGCCATCTGGTTCCCCAGGGACCACGTGCGACGGATGGGCGCCGCCATCTTGGCTGGAGTCTCAGGACCCCGATTCGGATAACCACACATCGCCCGAAGAAAATCTCCAGCTTTTGCCACGACTTGCCTCGGTGACCCTGGACCAGTCTCGGCCCTGAACGATCTCGACCGCGACAACGACCGTGCTCATCAATGGGCATAAATCATCCTGCCTGATCGACTCCAGGAGCACAGAGAGCTTCATACACCCCAACACGGTAAGGCGCTGTTCTCTTACCATCCACCCAGTTAATCAAAGAATCTCCCTGGCCTCCAGGTCTCACTCTGTAGAGATCAAAGGGAATTAAAAAATTTCCGCAAAATTTTGCGAACCTCACCCCGGATTGCAAACCCTCGCCACCAGGAGCAGACGGTACAGTGCCCAGGACCGGACCTTCATTACGTCGGAAGTCCAGTGGTTACTGAAGGAAGGTATTATCGAGGCTAGCAACAGTCCCTGGAGAGCTCAAGTAGTGGTTGCAAAGACCGGGGAGAAGCACAGGATGGTCATCGATTATAGTCAGACCATCAACAGGTATACACAGCTCAATGCGTACCCTCTCCCCCGCATATCTGATCTGGTCAATCAGATTGCACAACACAAGGTCTTTTCCACGGTGGATCTCAAGTCCGCCTACCACCAGCTCCCCATCCGCCCTAGCGACCGCAAATACACTGCTTTCGAAGCAGATGGGCGGCTCTACCACTTCCTAAGGGTTCCCTTCGGTGTCACAAATGGAGTCTCGGCCTTCCAACGGGAGATGGACTGAATGGTTGACCGGTACGGTTTGCGGGCCACGTTTCCGTACCTCGATAACGTCACCATCTACGGCCACGGCCAGCAGGACCACGACACCAAACTCCGTAAATTCCTCCATACCACAAAAATCCTTAACCTAACTTACAACAAGGACAAAAGCGTGTTCAGCACCGACCATCTAGCCATCCTTGGCTACGTAGTGCGTGATGGAGTTATGGGCCCAGATCCCAAACGCATCAGCCCCCTCATGGAATTTCCCCTCCCACGCTGCCTAGGATTTTTTTCATATTATGCCCAGTGGGTCCCCAACTATGTGGACTAGGCCCGCCCACTAATTCAGTCCACGGTTTTTCCCCTGTCGGCAGAGCCCCGCCAGGCCTTCAGCCGCATCAAAGTGGACATTGCAAAGGCCACGATGCACGCAATCGATGAATCCCTTCCCTTCCAAGTCGAGAGCGACGCATCCGACGTAGCTCTGGCGGCCATCCTCAACCAAGCGGACAGACCCATGGCCTTCTTCTCATGCACTCTCCACGCTTCAGAAATCCGCCATTCCACCTTTGAAAAGTAGGCCCTGGCCATAGTGGAAGCTTTGCGGCACTGGAGGCATTACCTGGCCAGCAGGAGATTCACTCTCCTCACTGACCAACAGTCAGTTGCTTTCATGTTCTATAATGCACAGCGGGGCAAGATAAAGAATGATAAGATCTTAAGGTGGAGGATCGAGCTCTCCACCTACAACTATGACATCTTGTATCGTCCCGGGAAGCTAAACGAGCCTCCTGATGCCCTATCCCGCGGCAGATGTGCCAACGCACAAGTGGACCGACTCCGGGCCCTCCACGAGGACCTCTGCCACCCAGGGGTCACTCGATTGTTCCATTTCATCAAGACCCGCAACCTGCCCTACTCCATCGAGGAGGTCAGGACCGCCACCAGAAACTGCCAAATCTGCGCGGAGTGCAAGCCGCACTTCTACAGGCCAGAGAAAGTGCTTCCAGTCCCTTTGAACACCTCAGTATGGACTTCAAAAGGCCCCTCCCCTCGACCAACAGAAACACGTACTTCCTGAACGCGATTGACGAGTACTCCCGGTTCCCATTCACCACTCCCTGCCCCGACATGACCGCAGCCACCGTCATAAAAGCCCTCCACAGTATCATTACCCTGTTCGGTTTCCCAGCCTACATACACAGCGATAGGAGGTCCTCCTTTATAAGCCACGAACTGCGTCAATTCCTGCTCAGCAAGGGCATTGCCTCGAGCAGGACGACCAATTACAACCCCCGGGGAAATGGACAGGTAGAGAGGGAGAACGGAACAGTCTGGACGACCGTCCTACTGGCCGTACGGTCCAGGAATCTCCCAGTCTCCCGCTGGCAGGAAGTCCTTCCTGATGCTCTCCACTCCATCTGATCACTGCTGTACCACGACCAACCAAACACCTCACGAACGTCTCCTTGCCTTCCTTTGGAAGTCCTCCTCCGGGACCTCACTCCCAACCTGGCTGGCAGCCCCTGGACCCATCCTGCTCCTCAAACACATGCGGGCGCACAAGTCGGACCCATTGGTCGAGAGGGTCCATATCCTTCACGCTAACCCTCAATACGCCGACGTGCGTACCCCGACGGCCGACAGGATACGGTCTCCCTACGGGACCTGGCGCCCGCTGGATCTCCACCCACACCTCCCCCCCCCCCCCATGAACCCCACCCTCCCTCCCACCGGCGCACCCCACAGCCGCCTCCTTCCCAGGTGGATCGGTCCTCCCACTGGTCCCATCTAGGGGTGATGAAGCTACTGAAGAAGTCATAGCCACGCTCCCGGAGTCACGGATGCCCGAGCCGGCGCCTGCATCACCGCCGAAACTGCGACGATCGCAGAGGACAACCAGGGCCCCGATCGACTAATTGCTTCATTTTGAATGTAAATAAATACTGTAAATAGTTGCGACATGTAACGAGGCAAAACACAGTACTAATGTATACCGGGTACCACCATAACCTCAACCTCTACCACTGTATAACGCGAGACCACCACCCCCGCAGGACTCTTTTTTCAACAGGGGGTGAATGTGGTAGTGGGTATTAGGGGTATTACGGTCCCCAGGTTGATGCTGTCAGACCACTGGTGTGGGAGATACCTGAGACAGCAATATCATTGGTGAAGCCTGCCTGCTGGTTGCGCCGAATAAGGCGGAGTATAAGAGCTTGTGTCTCCCTAGCAGCTGCATTCTGTACCTGCGCTGCTGGGAGAAACATCTAGTCCAATAAAGCCTTCAATTGTCGTCCAATCTCGCTTCTGGAGTCATTGATCGAGCATCACTCACTTAACCACGATTGCCAATTCCCTATTAGCGATAGCCTTCAGCTGCGCGGCCAGAGGCCTCGGCAGTTGGTGGGGGTTACAGGTGATCTGTGGAGCAGACAGGCAGGGGCTTGGGTTTTTCCCGGAATGGTACACATGATCCAAGGGTTGGCATGGTGGTGTTGCGCTTGGTTGCCCTCGCCTCCCTCTCACTCCTCCCCTTCCCCCCTTTGCATGGCGGGCCACACCTGCAGAAGGTGCGCCCCCCCTCCCCCAGTCAAGAGTCCCCACCCCCCTGTTGAACATTGGGGCAGCAAGCCCAGCGACCCCGGGCTCTTTGCCTGTGAGCAAAGATGGCTACTCACATCCTCGTCTCCCCACAGAAGCCCTTTCGCCAGGTTCACATTTTCAAAAAGGAGTATGAATTGGCAGCAGTGTAACCACTTGCTGGGGAGGCCAATGAATGATGGGAGGCCTTTGGGTATGCGGTCACTTCCGTTAATTGTACGGAAATAGGGCTTAAGTGGTGATAATTGGTTTCTCGCCACGCTACTGCGGGGTCCCGATTCTGCCGAAGGGAGCTGGCCGATTGCATTGCAAACTGTTTGGCACCTGGTGCGGTTCTCGTTTTTGGCTTTTTCCACTATTCATCAGCCTCGTTTCACTCAAGCAAGAATGCAACGAGGCCGGAGAATCGCCCCCTAAATATTTTTGCAAAGAAATCACAGGCCAAACAAACTAAAGCAGAAAGATTGCTATAGGTGTCAATGTACAACAGGTCCAGCACAGAACAATGATCATTACATAATTGGGAACGCCTAAGACTGGATGATTCAGGAACAAAATCCCCAACATGTTCCTTCCGCGGATTTGCAGGCAACATTATAGACCTACATCTCACTCATCGCGACAAAACCAAATGACAGAAGAAGAAAACAAGACATTGCTAAGGGGAAATCAACTAACTCTTACAGTGCAGTTTAAACTCTTCTCCAGATCCAAGCTGGAACAGCTAACCATCTTACACCTGATGTGTTAGGCAGGTTGGTTCGATGTTGACTGCAACTGGATACAGAAAAGCTAGAAACAAACGTCTGACACAGGTGATGATCCAACACTGTTTTATTTAACTAGTGGACTGCTGTACATGTTCAGCTGTGGGTTGACATTCTACTAATCTAACTGATGACCTCTTACTGGCTTGACCAGACTTACTAACTACCGCATGGTGATAGTGCTCACTAGCTTGTGCACTCTGACTGTCTCAGTAGCTGGGTCCTGAGAGAGGGAGAGTCTTAATGCCCTGTGGGCTTTATAGTGGTGGTGTCCTGTCTGGTGATTGGTTGTTCTGTGTTGTGTGTTCATTGGTCATCCAGTGTGTCAATCACTGCCTGTCTGCATCTCATTATATACATGAGTGGATATTATGACACCACCCTTGAGATTGCAAAATGAAAACTACAAAGACAGAGAGGACTGGGCACTATCTAACCTTAATATTCAGCCGAGGGTCTCCCATAGAAGAAGTGGAATAAAGAGCAAGATCAGGAGCCAAGAGCAAGAATCTGCACTCCCACAATCCTCTCACCCATCCCCAGATCAAACAACAAAGCATGTTACCGATCCACCAGTGTCGTCCTAAATAGGACAACAGGATATCTCAGAGCCAAGAACCAAAAGGAATATAAAGTGGTCCCAATCAGAAAACGGGGAGACCCACTTCAGGACAGGAGGGCCATCAGAGCAACTCTCAAACTGAGGAGCACCCTCGGAGAGAAGGCCGACCAGCTCCCTCCCCACCCACCCACCCACCCCCACAACCACGAAACCTCACCCCCACAACCAGAACCAGTTAAAAGAAGAAAGGAGTAGGCCACCCAAAGCCAAAGACAGATCTGCAACTGAGTGTCCATGTCACCATGCCTTTACTCCAACACTCCAAGGCTAGCCCTCACAGGCACTAATACAAAGAAAGGAATGCCCCCAAAAACTAAAATTCAAAGGAAAAGAGAAGAATAACAACAAAAATTGTCAGAAATAACCCCTCGGATCCACATGCCACCTTCTAAAATATTACTACCTCGACGAGAACCGGCCAATCAGCTGTCGCGCGGGCCCAGTCCAACTCCCCAGAACAATAAGGATAATTACTGGGCATAGCCTTCAGACTCTTCCCCAACCTACATTTCTCTGGATGTGGACCTGCCAACACTGGATTTCCTGGCTACATCCCCAAGGGAGGGATCCTAAGGAGCAACAGGATCTAACCACGATGCCGAGCCTACCCCAGCCACAATGAAAAAAAGGATCAGAGAATTGGCTCCACAGACTATCTTGGCATTCCAATCTCAACAACCCACCGAAGCCAAGCTGATTCAGCCCAAACAGGAGACAACACCTCTCCTCCCCCTCGAACCATCAGGCACACTCTGTGCCCCAACACCCCAGGCTGGATTCTCTGATTCTGAGGCTATGTCCGTGTGGGAACGGTGGCGTTTTATGCCAGAAACAATGGTGTAAAACGGCCACCGATCCTCCGTTTGGCTGGAGGCTAGCATGCCGGCAGTGGAGAGCACCCGGCTGCCGATACGGCCAAGAGAATTGCCGGGTCCGTGGCCGCGCATGTGCACGGTGGCGTCCTGCAGCGGCTGAGCGTGCTACATGGCGCTCGCAGACCCAGCCCCCAATATAGTGCCTCCCATTTGGCCAGCTCACCGTGCCCGGGACCACCTCCCACAGTGCTCCCAGCCCCTGATAAAGTCCCTTCCTGCCCCCGGATCGGTCCTCCCCTGACTGTGGCAGCGCTGGAGTTATTCCGCAGCTGCCACGCCGATTTCCCGACGGATGGGATCACACGCGACCGACACCGTCTGCGCTGGGGTGGGGGTGCGTTTGCTGAATTCGATTTCAGCATCAATGAACTGAGAATCCAGCTGCCCACCCACCACCAGATAGAACGTGTTCAACCAGCCTCCTTCGCAAGAGTTCTGACAGCAGTGGAACAAACAAGGAGGGAGGCTCCATCAGGAGAAACAACCAATCCCCCCTAGAGGTGAGTCCAACAAACTGGTCCTCAACAGGATAATACACGGTCTGTGGGGACCTTCCTTCAACATAGCGAGGACAAATCCAACCCTACCACCCACAATCTCCACCCTCCCCCACTCTGGCTCTGCTCATCCTCTCCGCAAGGAGAGGTAGCACAGGGCAGCACGGTAGCATGGTGGTTAGCATAAATGCTTCACAGCCCCAGGGTCCCAGGTTCGGTTCCCGGCTGGGTCACTGTCTGTGCGGAGTCTGTTCGTCCTCCCCGTGTGTGCGTGGGTTTCCTCCGGGTGCTCCGGTTTCCTCCCACAGTCCAAAGATGTGCGGGTTAGGTGGATTGGCCATGCTAAATTGCCCGTAGTGTTCCTAAAAAGTAAGGTTAAGGGGGGGGGTTGTTGGGTTACGGGTATAGGGTGGATACGTGGGTTTGAGTAGGGTGATCATTGCTCGGCACAACATCGAGGGCCGGAGGGCCTCTTCTGTGCTGTACTGTTCTATGTTCTATGTTCTATGATAAAGAAACTTCACAAATCCAGAACTCAATACTCAGTCTAACTTGATAAAATCCTACTAAATCAGGATAACCAACTATGCAGGACATCACACCTGAGACATTTATTTCCTTGCAACAAGCAAATAGACAACATTCACCGACAACTACGTGCATGTCAGGGAGTGAAGACGAGGATAACAACTGAGAAACGAAGCAGACGTCAGGACAAAGACCCTCTGCTGGCGCATGAGAAAAGTACTTATCCGGGATAAGAGAGGATCTGAGAGGGAGAGCACTCTCCAGGATCATCCAAGGATTCCAAAAAACGGAGTATAAACCACATTAGTTCCAACATGCCAACTCAACTAAATCCAAACGGCCAACCACACAGGTTCCAACAGGTGGGATGGCTCAGCTGCCTCAGGCAACCTCTCTCAACTGCCAACAGCAACAGAACTATAGAGAACCGAGGTTGGAAGGCCAATCCACCTCAGACCTCGGAGACAGGATTAGATGTGTTTCACTGAATCTAAGCTGCCTACCCTCCAGATCAACACTCCAAAGGCAATTCTTAAACTTGGCTGGGATCATCTCCACCACCTCGCCAGAGACATCAGACATGATCAGGCTCCTCATCGATTCCCTTGTGTCTTCAGGATGGACAACAGATTATGCAGCAGGAACTCAACTGTGTGGAGGCAGATTTCCATCAGAGACAGTGGTCTCTGTGCAACCAAAACCTTCTCGTGCAACGCCCCTGCCTCCATAAAGATGCCTTGTAACCCTCTAAACTAGGCTCCAACATCCTGCACCACACAACCAAGATAACCTTCATCACAAGCAACCATCATCTGCACCACATCGCCAGGGAGATCTTATGAGCCAGAGTTTAGAAAACACCAAAGTATATTATGGAGTTCACCTGACCTACAACTCTTTATTGATATTGGTTACGATGAGCACAAGGGCCTGCCTTTCAGGGTTATTCAATAGAGGTCTTAAGCACTTTTAATCAAAAACAAGCTTTATTCTACAAATTTAGTTAACATTTTTATAAACACACACAATAAGCATTTTTATCAACAACAAACATAAATTCCCTACACAGCTACAGTACTCTATATGTAAATGTTAATAAATTCTATCTTTAACTGTTCCAATTTAATAACAAGATCCTATAAACAAAAACTCTTTTTTTACCAAAAACAGCAGGTAACTATAATCATTGGGTTTCTTCCTTGGAATAACTCTTTAAAATTGAAAATAGAGAGACAGGCCAAGATACTTCTCTGTCTGAGAACAGCAGCCAAATGTGAAAACAAAAGTAAAACCTCAGAGCCACAAACAGGCCCCAAACCAAAGTTAAAGTAAAACCAACTTCCAGAGCCACAGCCCAGCTCCAGCCACACAATGACATCACTGAAGCCATGTGATAAGACAAAAACATTTCTTAAAGGGACACTCCCATGACAGTGAGAAACCTCAGAAAGGCAGCCGCACCACCAAAAGCCAAGCCCCACTTCAACCCCCTCCAGCCATTAAAAATCAATGAAGGCCAAAGCATTCTGTTTCGACTCAGAAGTGCTGAAACGCTGACCAGCAAATCCCGGCACTGTGCTCCTACAGCCTGCACCACACAGCCAAGATAACCTTCATCACAAGCAGTGGCGGACTGGCCAGGGTGTCAGTTTGCCCGATGGCAAGTGGGCCCCGATGAAGTGGGCCCCCTATATCAAATAAAAATGCAATAAAGAAACAAACACAGACAACTGTTTTAGTAATAAAAAGGAATAAGAAAAAAAAGAGAACAGGACACAAATAAGCAGTGCATGAAAAGGAACGAAGCAGGGGAGGTAGTGGAAGGATGTGGAATAGGGGGGCCCGGGTCGGGCATAATTAAGGAAATTCCATGTTTTCAGCAAGAGTGTGTGAATTTAAAGATAAAGTTACAATTTGTGATTTGAGATGGTCGGCAACTTCAAAGGATATCAAGCAGTAGGCTTGGTTCAGCCGGTACATCGGTCCGGGGCCCGGAGAGCCAAGAAGGGGCCCGTGAATCTCTGAAGGGCCCTTAAAAATTATAATTAATTAGATAAATAAATCTCCAACTTCTTTCCTGAGATTTGTATTCTAACTTAATAAAATATAATTGTTTTTAAAAAGAGCAATACCAAATAAAAATGCTATAAAGAAACAAACAAATAATCACTCAGTGTATGAAGGAACGAAGCAGTGTTAAACGGATGTGAAAAGGAGTGGGGGGCTGGTTCACCCGGGTCGGACATAGTTGGAAATCCACGTTTTCAGCTAGAGTGTGTGAATTTAAAGATAAAGTTACAATTCGTGCTTTGAGATGGTCGGCAACTTGAAAGGATATCAAGCAGTACATAGGGTCGTGAGGTTACCGAAAAGGAGAAGCGGTACCTTTGACCGTGAATCATGAGGTCAAAGATATTGAAGTGATAAGCCATGATTGGTAAACTCAAAGGGTTGCGACACTACACTGGTATCAAACTGGACATGTTAACTTTGGTCGTGGGATCATTCTTAATGTCTTACTATAGTCAGACCAAACTTCTAAGTTTCAACAGTTGTCTCAGTTGCTTGCTGGTGTGAACACTGGACAGTGGATTGTCTCCTCTTCTGAAGCTATCCATCACGAGCAAAGCTAAAACAGTTTTTTGCTGAACATCCACTTCAGCCACTTGATGATTTGCCATTTGATGCTCGTTTGTATGAGAGGAAAATTATGAATGACTCAGTCCCAAGAAAATGGCTAACATATAACAAAGAAAATAGATGCTTATATTGTTCATACTGCTTAGCCTTTGAGCTTCCCAACACTTGTAATCCATCGCCCTTTGTACGTGGCTTTAGTGACTACAGGCGTATTAGCCAGAGCTTGACTTTACATGAATCAACAACAACACATGTCAGAAATGCTCAGCAATATATCAGTGTGGTTAATGATGGCACCTTAGATACATTTTTTGCAGCATCGCTAATTAAAAGGAAAGAAGAAGTATTGAAGCAGAGAAGTATTGCCATGAGGATTATAGACATCATAAAGATGTTAGGCAAGCAAGCACTTCCTTTACGAGGTCACAGAAATGAATCGGCCTACACTCTAGATAATGAGATTCTGAATCATGGCAATTTTTTAGCTATAGTGCAGTTGATGGCAAAATATGACCCCATTATGGCAGCTCACGTTTCTGCAGTGCAAAACAAGTCTAAACAAAGAATCAAACGATTAGAGCAACAAGGAAAGGCTCAAAGTAAAGGTCGTGGTGGACTTGTTACATACCTGAGTAAAACAACTATAAACATGTTAATCAAAATTATGAAGAATATGATACAAAAAAGAATTAGTCATGAAGTTTCTCAAGCAAAATATTATTCTATTCAGGTTGATTCAACACAAGGTAATTCATCCATCGATCAGTTTAGCATTATTATTCGGTATGTGCTTAAAGGTATTATCTGTGAGCGACTACTTTCAGTTGTGCCAAGTAATGATGGTACAGGACAGGGACTTTTTGATCTATTGATTGAAACATTACAGCATCTTAAAATTGACCCCAAAAATGTTTATCTGATAGCACAGATGGCGCTGCAAGCTACCATGGCCAGTATAATGGTTTACAAAGTAAAATTGCTGATGTGGCTGATCAACATGTTCATATATGGTGCTATGCCCATGTCTTGAATTTGGTGATAACTGAAACAACAAAATGTTGTGTGCCTGCAGTTTCTTTTTTCAATTTGCTCCAGAATATAGCAACTTTTGTGAAAGCATCATACAAGAGAATGGCTGTATGGATAGAAGTTGTTGGAAAACATCTAGGACAAGAAAAAATGAAACGATTAAAGCTAATTGGTGAGACCAGATGGTCAGGAAAATCCAATGCAGCAACAACTATATTTGGACGTTTTGATGATGCCGCTGCCAGTACTTTCGTAAATCTATTGACATGCTTATCAATGATACAAGATTCAGAAAAGTTTGATGCAAAAACAAAACATGAAGCAAATGTTTTACTTCAAAGTCTTCTAAAGTTTGAAACCATATTGACAGCATTTACTTACTTGTATATATTTGAAACTACAACCCCGTTATCAAGTTATCTACAGACAAGTGGTTTAGATATGTTTACTGCATGGAGTTTGGTAGATTCAGCTACAACAAAGTTGAAGGAACAGACAAGAACATTTGATAACGTTCACAGCAAGGCTTTGTAATTTGTAAATAAATGTAATGACAGGATTTCACAGATGAATATGGATGAAAATCAAACATTGGAAATTGATGCGTTGGAAACAGCATTGCCAGTTAAGAGGCAGAGGAAGAAGAAAAGAATGGCAGATGATCTTATTGATGATTAAAGAAATTCCTCAGAATCTCTAGCTGATTTTCGAGTAAATGTGTTTAACCTAATAATGGATCGCATTGTCCAGTCACTAGAATCACGCTTTGTACAACACAAACAGTTGTATAAAGATTTGTCCTGCTTGGACCCAGCAAAGTTTAAAACTATTGCAGAGAAGGGCCTTGAAGATGAAGCATTGGAAGGTATTATTAAGCTGTTTCCACAAATCAGCAAAGATCAAGTAATATTGGAATTGTTTTCTTTTGCTTCAAACTTTGATGTATTAAAGCTATTGCTTAATGATGGTGAGAATATGGATTCCAGTTGCAACAATTGTAAAATTTGCAGCACTTGCCCATCGTGTGAACTAAAAATTCTGGCATCCAACAGACTTCATGACAAGGCATATGATAATCTTTATGAACTTTATAAAGTCATCTGCACACTATCAGTTACTCAAGCCCAATGTGAGAGGACATTTTCAAAGCTAAAGATCATAAAGACAAGGTTAAGAAATTTGCTGTCTGAGGAGAATTTGGAATCATACATGTTGCTATCCATTGAAAAGGAATTGTTAGATGAATTGGATGCAGAAGCAATTATTGGCAGATTCGCACAATCATCTAGCGAACACAAACGATTGCTCTGCATGCAATGCTGTATTGTGCTTTTGAACTATCTGTTAACGTGTACATTGTGCAGTAAACTATTTTAAAATATCAACCAACTACTTAAAATTTTTAAAAAATAATTAAAAATTCAATTATAACATTCTGTATTTACATTTGGTATCTACTGCCAGTAATATGTACAGTACATGTACACTGTAATTACTAAGAAATACACATTTTTTCCACAAAAATTTTAATTGTACCTTTTTTCCATATGTATTTTTTGAAAATGTTATTTATTCGTTAAGAAAATTAAATGATAGCATTGTAGTTGTGGGTGGGCCCCCTTTGTCTCCTGGCAACCAATATTTTTAGACCCAGTCCGCCACTGATCACAAGCAACCATCATCTGCACCACATCGCCAGGGCGATGTTATGGGCCAGGGTTTAGAAAACACCAAAGTATATTGTGGTGTTCACCTGACCTATAAAAGCCACGCCAACTGAAAGAAGACATAAAAGAGATTTGGGCAAGGACAAAAACAAAGATCAAAAGATGAGCAGAGCCTGAGCTAACAAAAACGCAGCCGCTTCATCATTCACATCACATGATCTTCCCCTGTAATTGTTTTGAGGAATGCTTGAAAATGACTTTTCAGCATTTGCATCAAATGTCAAAGGATTAATTGCAACTTTCTTGCATAATACGAAAGGCTGTGCTATTTGAGATCGAACACTACGGGGAGCGTGTTTTGCACCTAAGCAGAGGAAGTGTCAGTCGCAGTAAGTGAGAGATGGTTTTAAGTGCAGTTAGTGTCTTAACTGCAACCAGACAAACAGCATAAATTAAGTTTCGAGACACAAACTGAAACCTGTTATTATCTGCTGAGTATTGGCTGTGACCCAAAATGTTTTGTTCATTTACCACTCGTTATTATTAAAATTCATTTCAGAAATACATTGAGATATTACTTTTTTAACAGGAACTTTTGCAGACACAATCAAAATGGTGCTTTGAGAATGAACAAAATGTATGGACTTATTGCATCTTGCATTATGCATTAACATTTACTTTTTTTTATGAAGGAATGTATTCTTTGGTAGCTAGGTTCTCCTGGGAATCTCCTGTCCATTCTTTATAATTCTTGTACCAGCAACAATGGGCTTTATTCTTCAAACTTGTTCAGTGTTTTGGATTTTAAAAAATCTAAAATATATCAGGGCCGTTCCTGTTGATCCCTATTTTTCTCCTTTCTTTATTTCTGCTGTTATCACTTTGATCCATGGATGCGTAATGGATATACATCTTTAAGTCAAGCAGGGGAAGTGAGGAATTCAAAAGTTACAAAAGAGAATACTTTGAGATCTTTCAGCACCCGAGAGATCAGTGGGACTTGGTTGGCTGGTGGCCAATGTATTGCCCAAAAGGCTATATTCTGCCCGGTAACAGGTGGTGATTGGATCCTACTCAAGTGGGATGATTTTTATCAGAGAACCAAGGAAGGAGAGTTGGTTCCTGGACGCGAAGAAGAAAGGACCTGCTCTCTCTCTTGTTTTCTCCAGAAAAGTTGTATGGCTGCTGTATTTCTGAAACTGCAGAGACCTGAATGAATCTACAGTAAAAATCAGTACAGATTGGAAATAGAAACCTCAAACTGAAATCCTGGACTTAAGAAAGGTGTACTCGAAAAGAATCATCTGAAGTAAAGACTTCCTTTTTACTGTTATCATTATTTTTTCACCCCCATTTTACCCTCTGTGTTTGTCCGTCTTCTGTGTGTGTAGAGGGTGGGGCAAATTGAAGTGGGGCTGTTAAGAATTAGATAATAGTTAACCTGTTGTATCTGCTGCATATTTAATCTTGTTATTAATAAAGCTAATTGTGTTTAAATTTTACAAAAAAGGTGACTGTAGTTATTGGGTAGCCAAAGGCCAAAAACTTTGAGTATTTTCAAAGAATTGTTTATTAATTTCAATTGCATTGTGACTCTAGGTCAAGTGGGGCTGGAATTGACTGTGCACTAGCCCAGGGGGCCATAACAAATATGAAACAAAATGTGGGCCTTGTGCCAATGGCTCTGGGATGAAGAGCCCAATTAATTATCAAATGAGCAGAAATTGGGTTTGTATAATACTGATGCCACTACCACTGACCAGAGCAGCATCAGGATTGGTTGTAGATCCACCAGCAGCTTCAGAGTGAGCTGAGTGCGTATGCACAACCATTTCTGATGCCTTTTCAATCAGCCGAATACAGAATACTGGTCCATGTGACAAAGTGGCCCTTGTCCTGGAAATAATACCAATAGGATGGAAGTAAAAACAGCAATTGTGTGAGGAGATACAAGAGGAGAACTCCAAGCAGAGGAGCTGGGGAGTGAAGGCCCAGATGCAGACAAAGAAAAAGCAGACAGGGATGGAAAGGTGAAAACATCAAATTCATGTGAGGAGTTGAAGCAAATCTGTCTTAGGAAGACAGGAGCTGTTGGAGACAATGTGTGAGCTGGCTAAAAAAAAGTCTATACCTTGTAAAGCTATGTGAATAGCTGAGAAGCCTAAAGAGATGGGTCTTCTCCGAAAAGTGACTAGCTGTGAACAGGGGTTGGTTAGTTGAAAAGGAACTTGGAAAAGCTACACCCTTCAGACTACTGCAACCTGAGGTAGAGAGGGATTGTACAAGTCTGCCTTGTAGACGATAATACCCATGAAACTCTAAGGTGGAAATTGTTGTTGGATAGGACTCCTGGCCTGCCCTACATGAATAAAGAACAGCATATTGTGGAACTTTAATGCTACATTAATGTGAATGCTTGCGGCTGTGTACTTTCATTGTGTCAACTATTTGAAGTGAAATTTACTTTTAGATTTGAAATATCACTTGCCTGTTAATTTGTGTGGTATTTCCATTGGTTCTGATTCATGTTAAAGGAAAAGCTACAAAAAGTAGAATCTGTTGGGAATTTCATAATTTGGGGCTCAATTGGATGCTTTTGACATGAGGATTGTAATGTGAGAGTTTTCTCCTCTTAATTTCCCCTTCTTTTGAGTCTTCCCATGTGTTCTTGTTCTCTATTTGCAGAATTTCCTTTCTGATTCTTTAGTTTACCTCCGAAATGAACCTAAGAACAGTAAAAAGCCATTCTGCACCTCCAGCCAGTTTTGCCATTCAATTAGATTGCAGATGATCTGAACATCTTAACTCAATCTAACCATCTTGTTTCTGTACCTCTAATTAATCCTGCAGAACAAAAATCTATAAACCTGAATTTTGAAATGTTCAATTCCCCCCATCCTCAACAGATCTTCGGCGAGAGAGTTTCAGATTTACTCTCCCCTGTCAGAGGAAATAGTTTATCTCTATCCACCCTAACTCCATTAATCATCTTTAATACCTCAATTCAGTTAAAACCTCAATCAAACTCATATCAGATGTCCAAAACCAAGGACTTGGCTCCTCCCTCTGCAACTAGTTCCTCGACTTCCTGAGCCATAGACCACAATCAGTAAGGATAAACAACATCTCCTCCACAATGGTCCTCAATACCAGTGTCCTGCAAGACTGCTTACTTAGCCCCCTACTATACTCCCCATACACACACGACTGTGTGGCAAAATTCGGCTCAACTCCATCTACAACTTTGCTGATGACACGACCGTAGTGGGTCGGATCTTAAACAATGATGAGTCAAAGTACAGGACGGAGATAGAGAACCTAGTGGTATGGTGTCACAATGACAATCACTCCCTCAATGTCAGCAAAACTAGAATGCTGGTCATTGACTTCAAGAAGCAAAATGTCATGCACACTCCTGTCTGCATCAATGGTGGAGATGGTTGAAAACCTCAAATTCCTAGGTGTACATATCACCAACAATCAGTTCTGTTCCACTCATGTTGATGCCACGACCAAGAAAGCGCAATAGCACCTATACTTCCTCAGGAAACTAAAGAAATTCGGCATGTCCACATTGACTCTTACCAATTTTTACAGATGCACCACAGAAAACATCCTATCTGGCTGCATCACAGCTTTGTATGGCAACTGCTCAGCCCAAGACTGTAAGAAACTACAGAATCGTGAACACAGCCCAGTCCATCATACAAACCTGCCTCCCATCCATTGACTCTGTTTACACCTCCCGCTACCTTGGGAAAGCGGCAGCATAACGAAACACCCCTCCCACACGGGTTATTCTCTTTTCCAACCTCTTCCATCGGGTAGAAGATACAAAAGTCTGAGAACATCCATTAACAGATTCAAAAACAGCTTTTTCCCCGCTGTTGCCAGACTCCTGTCTGCATCAATGGTGGCACGATAGCATAGTGGTTAGCATTGTTGCTTCACAGCGCCAGGGTCCCAGGTTTGATTCCTGACTTGGGTCACTGTCTGTGAAGAGTCTGCATGTTCTCCCTATGTTTGTGTGGGTTTCCTCCGGTGCTCTGATTTCCTCCCACAGTCCAAAGATGTGTATGTTAGGTGGATTGGTCATTCTGAATTCTCCCTCAGTGTACCCAAACGGGTGCCGGAATGTGGCGACTAAGGGTTTATCACAGTAACTTCATTGCAGTGTTAAGGTACGCCTCCTTGTGACAATAATAATGATGATTATTATTATAAATGATTGTCTTCTGGACTGAACTGATCTCTCCATGCATCCAGGGCCGGCCCAAGGTACCGGCAACTCGGGCAGTCGCCTGGGGCGCCATGTGCTAGGGGGCGCCAGAGACTCGGGTCCCGCGCATGCGCAGTTGGGCCGGTGCCAACCAGCGCATGCGCGGTGGCCACCCTCCCCCAGGGCGGCCCCTTCCGCCCCCCCCCTCCGTCCGCCGCCCCTCCGTCCGCTGCCCCCCCCCCCGTCGCCCCCCTTCGTCCGCCCCCCCGGCCCCGCCCCTGGCCCCCCCCTGCCCCGCCCCCCCCCTCGGCCCCGCCCCCCCGCCCCCAGCCGGAAGGGCACCGAAGTTCAGCTTGCCCGGGGCGCCAGCAACCCTAGGGCTGGCGCTGCATGCATCTTCTCAACTGTGTAGCACAAACCCCCCCCCCCCATATCATCACCCAATGTCTATGTCTATATATTTACATTGTGTATTGTATGTCCCATGTTTTTCATTTATGGAACAATCTGCTTGGACTGAACACAGAACAATACTTTTCACTGTAGCTGGGTACACCTAGGTTACCCCTTAATCTAGATTACCCCTTAATCTTCTATACAAGGGAATATGAACCTAGTCTATGGAAGGTGACTTCATAATTTAACTCTTTTCTCCTCAACATCATTTCCATTAATCTCACCCCACCCCGCCCCGTCAAGCCAAGGCTGGAGGTGGGGAAAGGATTGTTTGGTTCTCCCGCCTGCAGGTGGCGCTGGTGCGTGGGGCGGGCCTTCCTTCCCCCAGCTGGAGGTGGGGAAGAGGTTGTTTGGTTCTCCCGCCTGCAGGTGGCGGTGTGGTCGAGTGTTGGCAGATTGCGCCTTGGTTCAGTTTCTCGCTCTCCTGTCCGGCTGTAGTCACGGTACGGTTGATGCTTCAGGTGATTCCCAGCTCCGCTTCTGATGTATTCCCGGTTCTGCCTTCTGAGCCTGCTGCTGGGCTGCCTGATACAGCTGAGCCTGTGCTCCGACATCGCCGTCTCAGCCCAGGAGGAGCAGGGGAATACGACTTCACAAGAGAGAAGTGGAGAGACCCGCAATAAGAGCAACAAGGCCTTCCCGGTGGTGACCGTCGACTTCGCTCATGTCAGGTCCCCATTCGTTGTGGCGCTGTGGATCCTGCTGGCCTCTGTCCTGAAACTGGGTGAGTGACTGAGGGGAGGGGTGTCCGGGAGTTGCGGGTGGTGATAGTGGTGGTGATGAGTAAGTTTATATCCATAGAGTTCCTACAGTGCGGAAGGGGTCATTCACTCCATCGAGTCTGCACCAACTCTGAAAGAACATCCTCCCGAGGTCCACTTCTCCACCCTATCCCCGTAACCCCATCTAACTGCACATCTTTGGATACTAAGGGGCATTTCACCTCAGATAAGCCTCAGGAGAAGGGACCAAACATTTAAGGTCAGGGTGAGGAGAAATTACTTCACTCAAAAGTTTGTAAATCTTTGTAATTCTCTACCCACAGATGGTTGCTGATGCTCCATCATTGAATACATTTAAGACTGGGACTTGGTCCCTCAGGGTATCGAGGAAGGTGGCAGGAAAATGGAGTTGATGCCCAAGATGAGCTGTGATCTTACAGTATTAAATGGTAGAGCAGGTCATTGAGCCATATTGCCTACTCTTGCTCCTCCTCCTGATGTTCTTGTGTTATTCTGCAAGCCATTCCCTTCCTTGCATCCACTTGCCTTTCAATAGTTACGGAAAGCAGTTTTACCACTCGCTTAAGTGGTGTGTTTCAGATCATAAACTTCTGTGTGATAAGAAATTTGCATTTCTTGTCGAACCCTTTTGGCATTTAGAAAAATGTACTGCACTGCCTTCATTAAACCTGCATCATTTCATCAAAAAACTCAATTAGGTTAGTCGGACATGATTTGACTTCAACAATGTGCTGGCTGCTTCTTTGCCCATGCTTTCACAACAGAGAATTAATTTTGTTCTTGACAAAGGCCTCTCAAGAGTTTTCTCTATAACTGTTCTTCCCCTTGTCCTATCTCTCTGCCCAGGCTGCTGTGTGCTTTTTCCTGTCGTCTAGATTTTGGATAAGGCTTCTTTTACGTGGGTCTCAAACTATTAGAGCTTGACCAGAATCAGCATACCTGAGTGAATAAGTGCCTGCATTGCTTGGCTGTATGGATGGGGTGGCTCATACTCCCACGCTCAACTGGTATTTTACCACAAATGGAGATCATTTGTCAACCAGTGAATAGGAACATCAGCAAGAAACATATGTTATCCCGTGTATTTTTACACCAACTTCCCACTGACTCCATTCTGTCCTCCTATGTCACTAAACAGCACTAACATCATCAGTGCTGCTTATGTGTTATTTCTGAACACAGTGTCAAGTTCCAGCAGACCACCCCTGACATTCACTTGAAGGTGATTATTCAGATTTAGACTGTAGCTCTTGTAAGTTAATTCAAGGGCATATTGTAACCTATTGTCTGTTACTTTGAGCAACCATGTGAAAAGTTCATTTATGCACGCCAGAAACACAATAGTACTAATTACAAGAACATGTATGAAATTGAACACTGGCCTGCCAAAACGAAATATTGTACTCTGCAGAATATGAACAGAACTGAAAAAAAATGATGAAAGTACTTTCAGGCTGCAAGTATTTGTATTCTATTTGGTTGTAGTGTGCTTTGTCCCATGTTGTACAATGGATTACTGCCTGTGCAGGATTTCAACGTATACATATCTGTCCTCCATTGCTGCCTCACGACACCGAGGACCCGGTTTCGATCCCAGTCCTGGGTCACTGTCCATGTGGAGTTTTCACATTCTCCCCGTGTCTGCGTGGATCTCACCCCCACAACCCAAAGATGTGCACCGTCGATGGTTTGGCCGCGCTAAATTGCCCCTTAATTGGAAGAATTTTTTAAAAATACTCTGTTACAGCCCCCACCTAACATTCTGGCTATTCCCAAAGAGATGTTGGGTCTAAGGCATTAGCCAGCTGCTCTGGGGGTTAGCAGAGCAGGAAATTAAGGGTTATTATGAGAGCCCCAAGTTCACGACTGGAGTCTAGGGGGTGACTTGTTTCTTTCAGGAAACTATGAGCAGCATCCGGTGTAAATGAACAAAATGCTTCAATGACATCCAAAGGTACCAACCTTCAGATTAAAGCACATATGTGATGAAAGTAGTGGGTAGCAATATCTTTGTAGGTAAAGGGGCCTGAGGAGATGTCTTGAGCTGCACGCAGAATAATCTTTTTCCCTGTAACTCGGTCCACGTGACAAACAAATCCAATCCAATCCAAGGATAAATTGGAGAAATGATTGAACCAGACTGGGTGCAGATGATGCTGTCAGCATTGGCACTGGCCAAACTCCTTCAGGTGCATCCGTCCCCTGAACCTGCTTTCCCTGAGTATGTGGTGTGTTTCTGTGCGCCAAACCACTGTATTTCAGTAACTATTTTAGTCTTCACCCTCAGTTAGCAGGATTAATTAGTGGAGAGAGGGCTCGTGAGGAGCTGGTATGTTTAATTTGGCTGTGTCTTGTTCTATCTTGCTCTGATTAAGCTGTTCAGGACCAGGCATTGCTCCTTTGACTTTATGTCTCAAAAAATGTACTTTTAACATAGTGTTGCAAAAAGATTACGCAACCGCTTAAATTTGACATTACACAATGAAATACAATTCAGGACAAGGTGGAAAATATTTCACACATTGGGTGCCTCCTTTCAGCAAGTGCACACGTCGACAATGAAGCTCAACATCTCTTGCAGTGTGCCAGCACCACCTTCGATTGAACGAAGAAAAGAGTGTTTGATGACAAAGATCTGAAACCTGGCACCAAGCTCATGGTCTGTACGGTTGCAGTACTACTTGCCCTTCTGTGTGCATCAGAGACATGGATAACATAGAGCAGACACCTTAAATCCTTGGATAAATATCACCAGGAATCCGTTAAATCCTGCAAATTCAGTGACCGGATAGGTGATCGAGTATCCGTGTCCTCTTGCAGGCCTGCCTCCCCAGTGTCAGGGCACTTTTTCTGGTTAATCTGTTACGTTGGGTGGGCCACATCATCTGCATCCTTGACATAAAGTCCCCAAAATGAGGTCTGTACTCTGAGCTTCGTCACGGGGAGCGGATAGCAGGAGGGCAGGGGTAATGTTTCAGGGATGTCCTCAAAGCCTCCTTGATAAAATGCAACATCCCCACTTTTGTTTGGGAGCCTCTTGCTTGAGACCACCTAAACAGGTGGAGAAACATATGTGAAGGTTCCAACTATTTTGAAAGTGTCTGACAGGCCCAGGTGGAGGCCAAACACAAACAGCGGAAGAAAACTGAGATCTAGGTATGGGCAGCTCGGTAGCACAGTGGTTAGCACAGTGGCTTCACAGCTCCATGGTCCCAGGTTCGATTCCCGGCTTGGGCCACTGTCTGTGGGGAGTCTGCGTGGGTTTCCTCCGGGTGCTCCGGTTTCCTCCCACAGTCCAAAGATGTGCAGGTTAGGTGGATTGGCCTTGCTAAATTGCCCTTGGTGTCCAAAAGGTTAGGTGGGAATCCTGGGATATGGGGATAGGATGGAGGCGTGGGCTTAAGTAGGGTGCTCTTTCCAATGGCCAGAGCAGACTCGACGGGCCGAATGGCCTCCTCCACTGAAAATTCTATGATTCTAAGAGGAAAGTTCTTGATCCTTTGGCTCCCAGTTAATCAATACCTCAACTTTAAAACTCACATGCTTGTCTTCAAATCAAGCCCTTCAAATGATATCTTTGAATGCAAAAGAAGCCAAAACAGTATATAGAGTGATAGAATCATACCACACAGAAAAGGCCTTTCGGCCCATCGTGCCTGCGGCGGTCAAAAACAACCACCGAACCATTCTAATCCCATTTTTCAGCACTTGGCCATAGTCTTGTATGCCCTGGGATCGCAAGCACGAATCTAAATACTTTCTAAATGTTCATAAATGCTTCTTAAATGTTATATGAGAAAACGTTTTCATGCAGCAAGTGATTAAGCTCTGGAATGCATGGCCTGAGAGTGTGATGGAGGCAAGTTCAATCGAGGCATTCAAAAAGGAATTAAATTGTTCTCTGAAACAGAAGAATGTGGAAGGTTATGCTGAGAAAGCAGGAGAATGGCACGAATGCTCATTTGGAGACCAGATGTGGACATGGCGTGCTGTGCTGTAACAATACTGTAAGCGACCAAAATGCAAGCATCCCACCCACTTGCCTCATTAAACACTACCTGCGCCATCTGTGGCATTGTGTATAGATCCAACATTGGACTTATTAGTCACCTTACAAGCCACGACCCAGAGTGGAATAAAGTCATCCTCAGTCCTGAGGGACTGTCGAAGCTGAAGAAGATATAGCACTCAAGTGCCTCACAACTTTTACAATTATAGGTTATATTTGCAATATAACCTGTGACTCTTGTTGCAGAGCTGCTCGGCATAACTTTTAACAAAAGCTAAACCTTCTTTGTAAAGGAGGTGGACCCGGGTCTCGCCCCTATAAAGGATGCAGAGATCCAGGTTTTTCCATGGAGGTTCCTTCTCACCACCAAACAAGCTATGTCTTTGTGCTTGTTTAAAAGTTATAGTAATGAGGCATTCTGCCAAACGATTGTCAGTCTGCTTCGGGAGCCTTCTGACAAGATCCACCATCTTGTTGTCCAGTAGCTCCTTGAGGATGTTACATGCATAACACTGCTGGATGGACTTATGATCAAAGATGTTTTTCGGTGCAAATGCTTCCATGATGGGCAGATGGTACCGCATGGTCCAATTGAATGGAACATTCCATGGCAACGTATCCAGACCCATCCTCACAACACCATGTTCACGAAGAATTTCAGCACACAGTAACATTTGGTGTTTAATCCGAGAGCCTGTTGACAACTTGATGCATCCACTCACAAAAGTGGCCATTAGGATGAAGATGATGTTGAGTGCGTTTTTCCCTTCTTTAGAGGAGCTCCCTACGAGCATAGTCCAATTTCAATCTCCAGATAAATCCGAAAATTACTCGAGTATGGTTTATGAGGAGTCATATATGCTGCTGACTCATGCAGCTTTTGTTTGTCAATGTCTTTGGAGGATAGCAAGGCTCTTTGTTCTATTGGGCCAGAGTTTCATGGGTTTGTTCATGTGCAAAGTAAATTAGTGTTTACAGAAGGATAAGAGCTTTTTTTGTCTTCGATGGAGCCCACTGGCATTTTCAATAATGATTCAAGCTGGTTTCTGTTTGCTATAGTCAGCAGACTTTGTACAGTATGTCGTAGCTGGCCACAGTTGCTCCTTATCAGCAGCATATAAAGAGGTGTGGCATTTACCCTCCCTTACAGTAATGGGGGAATTATGTTTTAATTTTAAAACAAAAACGCAATGGAACCACAGGAATGGTACAGCTCACTGCAAAAAAAAAGCTTCAATGTAAATGGATAGAGAGAGGAACAGGTGAATAGCGATATAATTGGCTGAGCACAATCATTAGACTCAGTTTGGTGCCTCCATACGCACCACCAGAGAACAAGGGAGAGCAGGATAAAGCCATGAAAGCATGGTAAAATGGTGCTCGCAACTACCACGAGAGTCCAGGATAAAGTTTTTGTGGCATGTTCAGGCCCTCACCAGAACATATCTCCCTCAACTCCAGCAACACCAGAGGCACCAATGACGCTCTGTAACTCCCCCTCGCCGGATGTCAAGACTCACCTGTACCCCTGCAGGAGCCAGTCACTGATTCTTAAACCCCAACATAACAAAAATCGAAAAATATAAAGAAAATATGTGAACCCAGTTATAGAAGGATGTTTTACATACACCACAAAATGCTGCAAAATTCCAACCTCAGGCACAGTACAGAATGATGTGGAGATGCCGGCGTTGGACTGGGGTGCGTACAGTAAGACGTCTTACAACACCAGGTTAAAGTCCAACAGGTTTGTTTCAAACACTAGCTTTCGGAGTGCAGCTCCTTCTTCAGGTGAATGAAGAGGTGGGTTCCGGAAACACATATATAAACAAAGTCAAAGATACTTTGAATGCGAGTCTTTGCAAGTAATTAAGTCTTTACAGATCCAGACAGCACGACTGGAGAGAGGGATAATCACAGGTTA
Source organism: Scyliorhinus canicula (assembly GCF_902713615.1). NCBI lineage: Eukaryota > Metazoa > Chordata > Chondrichthyes > Carcharhiniformes > Scyliorhinidae > Scyliorhinus > Scyliorhinus canicula. The sequence continues at coordinate 110,871,799 of NC_052146.1, forward strand.
AAGAGGTGTGAATTGGGGGCAGCACGGTGGCACAGTGGTTAGCACTGCTGCCACATGGCGCTGGGGTCCCAGGTTCGATCCTGGCTCTGGGTCACTGTCCGTGTGGAGTTTGCACATTCTCCCCGTGTTTGCGTGGGTTTCACACCTTCAACCCAAAGATGTGCAGGGTAGGTGGATTGGCCATGCTTAATTGCCCCTTAATTGACAAAAAAATGAATTGGATGCTCTAAATTTATATAAAATAAAGAGGGGTGAATTGTCTCAAGCCAGGACAGTTGGTAGGATTTCGCAAGCCCAGGCCAGATGGTGGGAGGTGACTGTAATGCGACATGAATCCAAGGTCCCGATTGAGGCCGTACTCATGTGTGCGGAACTTGGCTATAAGGTTTTGCTCGGCAATTCTGCGTTGTCGCGCATCCTGAAGGCCGCCTTGGAGAATGCTTACCCGAAGATCAGAGGCTGAATGCCCTTGACTGCTGAAGTGTTCCCCGACTGGAAGGGAACATTCCTGCCTGGTGATTGTCACGCAATATCCGTTCATCCACTGTCGCAGCGTCTTCATGGTCTCGCCAATACATTGAAACAAACCTGTTGGACTTTAACCTGGTGTTGTAAGACTTCCTACAGTACAGAATGATCATTATTCCACATATTTAAAACCAGCAGCTATAAATTTGGATTTTGGTCAGTGCAGTTGGGGTTTCCCAACACATTAAACAAGATAGCTTAACAAAGGGAGAGCTACCAGGAGCAAACGTTCTCAGGATTAAAGAGGACCAAGATACAACCATAAGTCCGTATTGGTCCAGCACACGCCCACCCTCCAGGATGAAGACTAGAAAAGGCTCATTCATATAAAGGAACGTCTCAACCATAAGGGGATGGGGCAACAGGATATCAATCACAGTACAGGTCAATAAATTACCATTGCCCATTATGTCAACCTGCCCCCCCCAACCAAAAAAGGGCTCTGGCAATGCAGTCATAGCGTACAGACTTTCACTTCAACAAATTGAACAGGGATAAACTGACCACACCCAGGCATGCACCACCTAGAGATGACAACTACAAAAAGGAAACACAGACCTTTGAAGGAGACAAGTACGGATCCTCAAGATTCCAAGCAATAACAAAATAAATGCAAAATGAAAACCTAATGCAATTAGCTCTAAATGGGGTCACTGGCACTCTGACACTGATGAGGAAGTCCGTGTGTGCATGTGTTCTCAGCGATGGGTCGGAGAACCACCGAGGGCGTGGGAAATTCTCGCCACGCCGGGCCGCTGATTCCCCAGTGACCGGAGAATTGGTGCCAATCGCGCCCCCGTGGTTGCCATGGCGCCGGTCGGGGGCCGCTGAAATAGGCCCCCGCGGCGATTCTCCACGGGCGACGGGCCAAACTCACACTGGCACGGTTCAGACCTGGTACCACCCGGCGGGTGCTCGGACCCGCTGCCGCTGTGGACATCCTGGTGGGGGGGCGGGGGGATCTCCACGGGGTCCAGGCCCACGATCGGGGACTTTCGATCGGTGGGCAGCCGCGATCTGGAGGGGGGCTACCTCCTTCCGCGCGGGCCGCTGTTAGGTCCCCGACATGTTGCTCCGCCCCGGCGCGGAGATGGCAACCACGTGCATGTGCCAAGCAGAGACGGCCGTTGTGCACATGCGCGGACCCGCGCCGGCTGTGCAGGGCCGCCTTTCCGGCGGCGTGCTAGCCCCCTAAAAACTGGTGAATTGCTGGCCCAGGAAGCCCGTTGATGCCGGAGTACACCACTCCGGTGTTTATGCCGGCGTTGGCCCTCATGTCTCAGTCCTTGGTATAAGTCTTACACCAGACTCTGACTCTTGGGCTCAGTCCCACACATGACGTTCTCACTGACTTAATCCCTCAAATGCTTTCAAAGATATTGCTGCCTAAACTTTGAACTTGGGTGCATTAAATGAAGAATGTTTATTTTTGGAGATTCTAAATAGAGTGTGGACAAGCTGGTTGCATTTTGTAATGTGTCTAATGATGAGCTTTGGTATAATTACTAGCTTAGAGCTAAAGGCAGACTTCAAATTGTTTGTTTTGTGAGAGACTAAGTTGGTTGTGGTATACAACTGTGAACAGTGTTTGAAGCAGCCCTAAGTGTATCTTATTTTCGGTTGAGGAATGAAAACACTCTGTGATGGCAGGATCTGTAGGTTTTGCTGATTTTTATATATCGAATAAGCATTCTTTGAGATTTCAAAAGCACTTCTGTTGCACCGCACCCATTTAATGAACAAACGGGTAACCTGGCAGCCGTAAGAGGCCATGAGTGAAAAGGTTTTGAACAGGATCACTGATAATCTTCACTATGTGCTGAGAGTGGTGTACCCACAGTATATCCATTGACAGACTGTTGTGAGTGGTTTATCTGCATTCTATCCATTGACAAGACTGTTGTGAGTGGTGTGTCCCGCAATTTGTCCATTTTCAGACTTTTTAGTGGAGTATATGCAGTCTATTCATTGACAGACTATTGTGACTGATTTCCGCAGTCTATCCATTGACCGACTGTTGTGACTGGTTTCCGCTGTCTATCCATTGACAGAATGTCTTGACTGGTTTCTGCAGTCTATCCATTGACAGACTGTTGTGAATGATGTCCCACATTTTATCCATGTACCGTTGCCAGATGCGGACGATGGGAGCTTTAGTTTAAGTTCTGGTCCTTCGCACCTTCAGTTGTCAGGGAATTCTCTGCTGATTTGGTTAAAGATGTGAATACTTTGCTGTGTTTTGAGATTGAACTCTAGGGATTTTGCTTAAATGTCTCTGCAGAGAATTGTGCTGCTGTGAGCTGGATCAGAATGTATTGCATTAGAATTTGGTTCTGATGCAAAGTTGACTTGCTACAGGAGATGATCGAACATGTGAGGCTGTCTGACTGAACGCACGTATTCTCTGCGGTGCTGAAGACACCTCGAGTAGACTTTCTCGCACTGCTATCACATCTCGATGAAATCATGGTGTCACACTAGTGCTGAAGTTATGACTGGAAAAGGTAGAAAATTTGCATTTATATAGCACCTTTTGTGACCTCTTAACGTGTCAAATGGCTTTATGGTTAAATACTTTTGAAGTGTAGACACTTGTTATGTAGGGAAATGTGGCAAACAATTTGTCAATAACAAACTCCCACATACACCAAAGAGACTAGTGGTTTTAGATGTTAGCTGAAGTATAAACGTTGGCTAGGACCTCAGAGGAACTCTCCAGCTCTTTATTGCCTACCTGAGACACCAGACTCAGCCCCAGTTTTATATCTCTTTCAAAAGACTGCACCTCTGAGCTTCTTCCTGTTCAAAGATATTCATTTTTAGCCTGAAGCAATCTTTTGGAATGTGTACATCTGACCCAGGTGTGGTAGAGTTTGGGCAGGAATGCATTGAATAACTCCTGCAGTATGACTAAAACAGCATAAGTCTTGAAATGTTCAGGCTTGGAGTTTTTTGGAGGCACTGAAATAAACCTTTGGACTCAGTCCAAGGATTGAGATGAACTATTTAATTTCATGGGGACAAGAGTGATCCTAAGCTGGCGCTATCACTTAGAAAATCAATGGAAGCAGAGTGGGTTGTGCTTGAACCTCTGTTCTACTAAATACAAAGAATGTCTCCAGCATTGTCCCAATGTATTTCTGTGCCATACAGCCTCTGCCACTGAGACATTAAGTTATGCTCATTAAAGGCAATGAGTGTGCTAACCGTACAGAAATTGTTTTCTCAGGAGTCTTAATTAATTTTGTCAGAGCCACCATAAGTGCATCCTCGGAAATAAACAATTCCATCATATCCTCTCGTGCATCATAATTGCTCCATCTTCCCCATTGTTTGCCCTGTGTGTGGTACGAATGATGCCCATTTTCCAAAGGAACCATTTCTTTAAAAGGTTTTTCTTGTTGTCTAGAACGTTACAATTCTAAAAATTAATTCTTGGGATGTGAGTGTTACTGGGAAAGCTAGCATTTATTGCTCATCCCTAATTGCTCTCGCAGGTGTTGGTGAGCCACCTTGAACAGCTGCAGTTTGTGTCATGAAGATACTCCATAACCATGTTACATAGAGAGTTCTATGATTTTGACCCAATGATAATGAAGGAACAACGTCTATGTGTCCCATTTGGGGTGGTGTGTGAAGGTGGTCCCATACATCTTGCACCATTTGCATTCTGGGTTTTGGAGATTGGAGTTTGGGAAATGTTGCCGAGAAAGCCTTGGCAAGCAGCAGTAGTACATCTTTCGACAGTGCTCACTGCAGCCACGGTGCATTGGTGGTAGCTGAAATGGATATTTAAGGTGCTGGTTGCCAAGCTAGTGTACTGTTGAGCTGCTTGATCATTGTAATAGCTGCACCTAACAAGGCAAGTGGAGAGTATTCCATCACATGTACCTGGTGGTACAGAAATCTTTGTGAGATGGAGGAAGGGCTGGAGCCAAGTCTTGTGCTGTAAAATACCCAATCAACTATTGAAGTAACATGTGACTGGTTGTGTCAAACCTCTGGTCAATGGTCATCCCCAGGGTTTGTTTATTGAGGATTTGATAATGGTGATACCATTTAATGTCAAGGTTAGGTGTTCTGTAGGGCACCTTCTGTAGGGCAACTAGGGATGGGTACAGCGGCAGGGACCCGGGTTCAATTCCTGGCATGGGTCGCTGTCTGTGTGGAGTCTGCACGTTCTCCCCGTGGCTGCGTGGGTTTCCTCCGGCTGCTCCGATTTCCTCCTACAAGTCCCGAAAGATGTGCTTGCTAGTTTAATTGGACGTTCTGAATTCTCCCTCTGTGTACCCGAACAGATGCCAGAATGTGGCGACTAGGGGATTTTCGCAGTAACTTCATTGCAGTGTTAATGTAAGCCTACTTGTGACACTAATAAAGATTATTATTATTTGCCACATCTCAAACAACTGTAATTTTTAAATACTATTTGCACATTTGTACAAATGTATCGCAACATTATGCGGAACAAGTGGATATGTTGTAAATTTCATTGTACAACACATTGTTCAATAGTGGGTTGGCAATTGCAATGGTTGTATTAACTACTGGGTTGAATTGTTTGTAAATTTAGTGATTTCTTTGCAGTTACTTTCCTAACATTTAATTTCTCTGTGATTAATTATCCTTAGTGAATCAGCATTCTGCCTTAAATGTCACCATTGCTACAGCCACTCTGCCTACTGCATGCCGGTGTAATGAAAGAAAGGCAAAACCAACTTTATATAGCACTTTGCACAATGTCCCGAAATGCTTTGCAGACAATCAATTACATGAGCTGCAGTCACTCGTATAATTGATTTTCAAATGACAGACTTGAAGGGCTGCAAGACCTACTCCTGTTCCTAATACAATATAAAAACATAAAATGTTGGGAAAACTCAGCAAGTCTGACAGCATCTGTGAAGAGAGAAGCAGTGTTAACATTTAAGTCCCTTTGACTCTTTAGAACCTGTTGAGTTTTTCCTGTTTATCTTAATTTACCCTGATTCACAAGAGTATTTTCCATTGACTTCTATCTTGGTGCTTTTTATGACTTTTTTGAGAGATTGGAATATTATGAAGTTGAGTTGTGTTGCACAGGAGATATTGAAAATATATTGCAGTGGGAATTGGCAATAAACAGACTCTTCAGATTAACCGATCAAGAAAACCGATACAATTATAAGCCATTCAGTCTTTGTCCTGTGGCCTCTTAAAAGTTGTGTCGCACAGAGACACTTGAGGGCTCCAACACCTCTCACTAACTACCCTGTGTTGTTTAGTCATGCCACTTTGTTGCTCAGGAGTCATTTGATCCTTCTACCCTGTGAGATTACTGGTAAATTAGAATCCAAATGCACCCCTTGTGAGAAATAATTATATTGAATAATACCAGGAAGAAAAAAAGTCATCTATTTCTGCATAATGGGAAAATCTTGTGCAGTTTATCTGGATTTCAAATATTGAATCTTCTAAAGACTCTTATAGTACGGAAAGCCACCGGCAAAGAGGGGACACATGGGAGGCCTGACCGTATCAAACCTCCTATTCTACCACTTGGCAACAAACAGAGAGTCGGGGAGTGGTTGGGAGAGAGGGAGGTGGAAAGGTTCCAAATGGAGGAAGCCTCCTACACAGAGACATCTCTCTGGGTACTAGCCACCACCTCGCTCCCGGCCCTCCATACACGTACTCGAGGAGCCTAGTGGTAGTAGCCACATTAAAGATCTGGAACCAGTTCAGGCACCACTTCAGACTCAATGATGTATCTGTCGATGCCCCCATCTGCAAGAACCATAAATTTATACCAGCAAGGATAGATGCCACGTTCAAGACCTGGAAAGGGGACGGAGGAGTACTGATGATAAGGGACTTGTCCAAGGATGGTAGAGTAGCGACAGAAAAGCTCCAACTGCCAAAAGGGAATGAGGGTCGGTACCTGCAACTGTGAGACTTTCTCTGCAAAGAGACTAAGATATTCCCCAGCTACCCGAATGCACCGTACTGGACAGGATGTTGGCACCGGACTAGCTAGGGGAGAGAAATGTGGCGACATATACGGAAGACTTTTGGAAGAGGTCAGGACCCCACTGGATGAAATGTGACAAATATGGGGGGAGGAGATGGGCATAGAGATGAGGGAAGACTCTGGATCGAGGCACTGCACAGGATCAACTCCACCTCCCCATGCAAAGAGCTGAGCCGAATGCAACTGAAGGTGGTGCAGAGTGTACCTAACCAAGACACGGATGAGCCGATTCTTCCCTGAAGTGAAGGATAAGTGCAAGCAGTGTTAGGGGTTCCGGTCAAGCACACCCACCTGTCCCAGGCTCGATGGGTTCTGGACCGCCTTCTTTGAATCATGTCCAGGGTGGTTGGGGTGAAGATGTTAGTGGCAGTCTTCTGGGTATCAGAACATCCAGAGCACTTAACGGGGAGAAATACCAACACCTCAGAGGGGAAAGGAGAAATAGTCTTACACTCTGAGGGGTACAGGCCCCCACACGTGAAAGACCGGGGCAACGTGGAGATGGTAGGTTGGCCCAGGAAACACTGAGAAACGAAAGGTGACTTGGAGAATAAAGCCAGCTGCCTAGTCCTGCACCATAACCAATTGAGACAATGTAAATAGACTACTGGTTACTCTTGGCTGTATCGATATTTGTATATTGATAGACCAGCTTATTTCATGCTTTTTTCTTTGCTACTTATGGTTAATTTATTTTGCTTTTCTCTGTTACTGTATTACCATGTTTTCCCACTATGTTCCATATACATCAATGTAAATAATGAAAACTTTTTTTAAAAATTGAATCTTTCCCCAAATACTAATTTACTGTCACTGTGTCCATCCATATGGTGCAATGTGCAGAACATGTTAACGAGAGCTGAGGCTGTCACCAGGGCACATGATTTCTCTCCTTGGCCCTGTGCAATACTCTATCTCCTTGCTGCCACACTTTGTCGAGGGGGTGTCATTTCTCACTGAAGTCCTTTCCATTGCACTTGGAGCACCAAGACAGTCAGCATCTCCCACACTTGAATTTTCCTTGTATGAATCATTTGGAATGCGATAAACAATCATGATGAGACAAGAACCACCACACTGTCCAAGACCTCATCACAAGAAGAGACAAGCTCTCCGCGCCTAGCAAAACAACATAACCAGCAAGGCAAAGAGGAGAGCTCATCAATTAGCCAAGGCAGAAGTACAAAAAAGAACTAGGGAAATCAAGAACCAATGGTGGACTGAGAAAGCTAAGGAGCTGCAACTCCTTGCAGGCGAGCTTAACACCTGGGGCTTCTTCAGTGTCGCCAAGGCAATATATAGGCCCAGTACCCTCGGCCTCAAACTGGTGAGGAGTAAGGCTGGAACCCTCTTGAGAGACCGAGAAAACATCGGCCTTCGATAAAGAAAACACTTCAACAAACTCCTAAACTGTGATACAGCCATAGATGAGGACATGTTTGAGGAAATCCCCCAACTCCCCATCAAAGATTATCTTGGACTCCCACCATGCGTGGATAAAGTTGAAGCTGCCTTTGTGGCAGAAGAATGGGAAAGCTGCAGGATTGGAGAGGATTCCAGCAGAGCTTTTCAAACTTGAAGGAGAAGAGATCACCTGTCATCTCCATCCGCTGTTACTGAAAATCTGGGACAGAGAACAAATCCCTGCTGACCTCGGGGATGCCGTCACCACTACCATCTTCAAGAAAGGAGATAAAACAAACTGTAGGAACGACTGAGGAATCTCCCGACTCTCCATCTCGGGAAAGATCATCGCCCGAATCCTCACTATCCGCCGCCTTCCAATCTTGGAAGAAATCTTTCCTGTGTGCCACTGTGGCTTCTGACCAAACCATGGAACAGCACATGATTTTCACTGCTCGGCAAATTCAAGAGAAATGCCAGGAGCAATAATAACCACTCTACATGGCCTTCATTGATCTGTCAAAGGCTTTTGACTCATTAAGCAAATACTGTGGAAAACTCTGTCAAAGGCCAACTGTTCAGAGAAATTCATAAACATCCTCCGATTCCTCCACAGCAAGGTGTCGTCGACAGTCCTCAACGATGAAAATAAGACAGAAATTTTGAGGTCAAGACTGAAGTCAAGTAGGGATGTGTCATTGCCTCCACCATTTTCTTCCATCTTCATCGCACCATCCTTCACCTTGTCAGGAGCAAGCATCCCAGTGGGATGGTCATGATCTACAGGATGGACAGAAAACCTTTCAACCTCAACTGGTTGAAATCCAAGACGTAAATTACACTGACATTGCTCGCAGAACAGCAGTATGCAGATGACATCGCCATCTCCACTCTCAGAAGAGAATCTCCAAATTATGTTTGACACCTTCGCAGAAGCATACCAAACAATTGGCCTCTGCCTCAACCTCAAGATACCTCGAGCCCTTTACCAACCTGTCCCAGGGCAAGATCCGGTCTCGCCCTCCACCAAGTGCAACAGAGAAACTACCAAACATGGATCATTTCCCCAACCCGGGGAACCATCACTCCTTTAAGGCTGACATCGATGAGGAGATCCAACATCATATCCAATCTGCAAGGACCTCCTTCAGACGCCCAATGACGCGATTCTTTGACGAGTGCAAAATCTGTGCTGACACTAAGACCCTCGTGTACAAGGCGTTCGTCCTCCCAACTCTTCTATACGGCTCATAAACTTGGATGCCACCTCGAGGCCTGGAAAGGTACCATCAACTCTGTCTGAGACAATTCTCCGCATCAGCTGGGAGGACAGCTGTATTCACATCCGTGTTCTTGAAGGAGCCAAAACCACCAGCATCGGGGACATGATCATTTGAACTCCGGTGGGCTGGCCATTTGAGTCTCGACTGCCAAAGCAAATTTTCTTCACTCAGCTCAAAGAAGGCTCCCGAGCAAGAGGACAAAGGAAGCGCTTCAAAGACACCCTGAAGGCCAAGAAATGTAACACAGACGTAAACCTCTTGGGGGACCCTTTCTCAGACGAGACCTACTTGAAAGAACCTCCAGATTAAAGTGAACAATTCTTCGAGAACACCTGATGGCAAGAGAAGGCCCGGAAAAGAAGCCTGAAAAAGGAATACAAGCGATCTCAAGTCTAAGGACTGATCCCATGTCCCGTAAACACCTGTCAAGTGTATGGATGAAGATATGGCTCTAGGATTGGGCTCATGAACCAAGCAAGAACCCACAGAACCCATGACCATGATACAGAGTTTCTTAGGTGGACATCATACTAGTTATTGAGTAATCGCCAAAGAAGAATGTCTAGTTTTGCACAATTCATATATTTTGCACAATCATGATAGTCTTGCGGCTGCTGACTCAATGTTGATGGTGAAACGTCAGCATGTGGATTAACCTCAACATTCAGTTTCAAAAACAGACATGGGTTTTCAGGCCTGACTATTGAAGTTTGTGCTTGGTCTAATAAACACACATCAAAAACAAGTCATGCAGCCCAGCCTGACATAGAAACATAGAAAATAGGAGCAGGAGGAGGTCATGCGGCCCTTGGAGCCTGCCGTGCCATTCATTATGATCACGGCTGATCATCCAACTCAATAACCTAGTCTCGCCTCCTCTCCCCCCACCCCCATATCCTTTGAACCCCTTCTCCCTAAGTGCTTTATCTAATTGCTCCTTGAAAACAGAAATATGCTGATATTTACTCTCTACAGGAAAAATATCCTTTTCCATGTGCCCAACCTGTTCCTACATCCCTTGAGTTCCATTACCTTCTTCCCCGAACAGGCACCGGAATGTGGCGCATAGGGGCTTTTCACAGTAACTTTATTGAAGCCTATTTGTGACAATAAGCGATTATTGTTATTATTATTCCGCTTTAATCTCTAATGGTATTGCAAATCTTTCTGCTATTTTATCTAGGTTTATTCAATATGGACTCTTAATCAACAGATTTTCTAGCTACCTTGTTAAATATGTTTTTAAAACCACCCTTTCTTTACAATGAAATATGCCCCACTTCATGTCTATCTCTGTATTTGTATTTACACATGGCAGCAGCCTATTGAGTTTGTGCTGAACTCGCCCTATTGACTCAACATCCTTCTTGAAATGTAGAGCACAAAATTGCACACAGTCCTTCAACTGTGGTCTGAGGGAGGTTTTAATAATAATCTTTAGCAGTGTCACAAGTAGGCTTACATTAACACTGCAATGATGTGACTGTAAAAATCTCCTAGTTGCCACCCACACTCCGGCGCCTGTTCGGGTACACAGAGGAAGAATTCAGAATGTCCAATTCACCTAACAAGCACATCTTTTGGGACTTGTGGGAGGAGACTGGAGCGCCCGGAAGAAACACAAGCAGACACTGGGAGAACTTGCATACTCCGCACAGACAGTGACTCAAGCTGGGAATCAAACCCGGGTCCCTGGCGCTGTAAGCAGCTGTGCTAGCCATTGTTCCACTGTGCCCACCCTATGTAGATTCACCATGACATGGCATCTTTTCTATCCCCCTATGGTTGGCTATAAAGCCCAGCTCTATTTTGGGGCCTCTTCTGCTTGGTGTTGATTTTATTATCTTGTAAACTATTAATCCTCTTATCTTCTGCATCAATCATGCTTCTGCGATCATAAGGGTAATTCTTAGCTTTATTACTCAAATATAGTCCTTACAATTCTTAACATGGGTACAATAGCAACAATTGAGAAAATGGCAGAGGGGAAAGGCCCAATGGCAGAGGGGAAAGGCCCAATGGCAGAGGGGAAAGGCCCAATGGCAGAGGGGAAAGGCCCAATGGCAGAGGGGAAAGGCCCAATGGCAGAGGGGAAAGGCCCAATGGCAGAGGGGAAAGGCCCAATGGCAGAGGGGAAAGGCCCAATGGCAGAGGGGAAAGGCCCAATGGCAGAGGGGAAAGGCCCAATGGCAGAGGGGAAAGGCCCAATGGCAGAGGGGAAAGGCCCAGATGGAGCAGTTGATGGCTTTCATCAGGGATGAATTCTGTCACAAGAGGAAAGAGATGCATGGGAACTGGACGAAGGCCATTGAGGGAGCAATAGTACCTCTGCGAGGATCGATGGACCAAGTGGAAAAGTGCCTCGAGTCATAAGGGGCAAAATTACACGAGGTGGTGCCTGACCAGAGTAACCAGATTGTGTCCCTGGAGGCGAAGGTGGGGGCCCTGGGAGCCTGTGTAAGTCGCTGAGGGTGAAGGTAGAGGAGTAAGAAAATGGGTCCAGGCGGCAGAACCTATGGATTGTGAGACTACCAGAAGGTTTGGAAGGGATGAGTATGTGTCAAGGATGTTGGCCGGGCTGGTGGAGCAAGGAGTGCTGGACAGGGCCCATAGGTCTTTAAGGAAGAGCCCGGGAATGGGGGAGCCGCCTCGGGCGGGGATTGTGCAGATGCACAAATTCTTGAAGAAGGAAGAGATATTGCGATGGGCCAGGGAGAAGCAAGACTGCAAATGATAGGGGAACTGTGTCTGAATATACCAAAATATCAGCGTGGCGCTGACGAAGAGGCGTCCAGGACCACAGCAGTATTGTACCGAAGGAAGTACAGGACCTGGGAGGATGGTATGTGATAGTAAGTGGGGTGTTGGAAGGGACACTGATGGTTTAGTTAATGTATATGTGCTGAATTGGGATGATGTGGGGTTTGTGAGAGGTTTGCTGGGAGTGATCCCGAATCTGGATACGCACCGATTGATTATTGCAGGGGGGGGGGGGGGGGGGAATTTTAATTGTGTGATGGAACCGAGGGTGAACAGGTCAACTCCCCAAGTCAATGGGGAGGTTAAGAATGGCAAAGGAGTTGGGAGGGTTTGTGGAGCGGATGGGAATGGTCAACCCGTGGAGGTTTAGGAACCCCGGGGGAGGGAGTACTCCTTCTTCTCATGTGTATAAAGTGTACTCGAGAATTGATTTTGTGGTGACTCGAGCAGTGTTGTTGGGGTCGTGGGGCAGAGTATGCGGGAATTGTGATATCCAATCACGCGCCACAATGACTGCAGGTGAGGCTCAGTGAGCGGCAGGTGCAGAGGCTGGATTTGGGCTTGTTGACAGCTAAGGGGATCTGTGAAAAGGTGAAGTTGGCGATCGGGGAGTATGTAGAAATCGATCAGAATGGATGGTGTCGGTGGCCACATTCTGGGAGGCGTTAAAGGCAGTGGTCTGAGGGAAGATCATCTCGTTCAAGGCGCACAGGGATAGGAGGCGGAGGGAGGAGTATGGACGGCTGTTGGATGAGATAGTTGAGGTAGACAGGAGATACATGGGGCCCCCACTAAACAATTGCTAGCGGAGAAGGGCATGTTGCATGGGCAGTTTGATGGATTGACAGTAGGGAAGGTAGTAGGCCAGTTAAGGCGGGCAATCGGGGAGGGGGCTGTTCAATACGAAAATGGGGAGAAGGCGAGTTGCGTGCTGGCTCATCAGCTGAGGAGGAAGGTTGCGTCCCAGTAAATTTTAAAGGTAAGAACAGAGAGGCGGGATATAGTGTCAGCTGGGGGAGATAAATGAGGTGTTCCGGCGGAGCCAGGTGGAGAGGAAGGAGATATGGGACGGTTCTTGGATGGCCTGGAGTTTCCAAGGTTGGAAGAATAAAGGAGGCAGGCATTGGGAGAGGTGCTGGGCCTAAGAGAAGTGATCGATAGTATTAGGGGGTTGAAGTCGGGGAAGGCTCTGGGGGCGGATGGCTTTCTGGCGGAGGTTAGATACAGAGAACATGCAGTGCAGAAGGAGGCCATTCAGCCCATCGAGTCTGCACCGACCCACTTAAACCCTCACTTCCACCCTATCCCCATAATCCAATAACCCCTCCTAACCTTTTTGGACACTAAGGACAATTTAGCATGGCCAATCCACCTAACCTGCACGTCTTTGGACTGGGGGAAGAAACTGGAGCACCCGGAGGAAACCCACGTGGAGAACGTGCAGACTCCGCACAGACAATGACCCAGCGGGGAATCAAACCTGGGACCCTGGAGCTGTGAAGCCACAGTGCTAGCCTCGTGTGCTACCATGCTGTCCGCTTATTAGGTGTTTGCTACGGAGTTGGCACGGTACCTGTTGGGGATGTTTAATGAGGCACTGGAGAAGAGGGAGCCATCAGAGACATTGACGCAGGCGTCAATTACTTTAATCCCGAAAAAGGGTCTGCTTGAGTATGGGTCATGTCGGCCCATTTCGTTGTTGAACACTCACGTGAAAATGCTGGCTAAGTTGGTGGTGGGCAGGATGGGGGGATGTGTGCCAGAGGTGATGGCGGAGGACCAAACGGGTTTTGTAAAGGGCCGGCAACTCTCCAGTAACATCAGGAGGCTGTTAAATTTGATAATGACTCTGTTGAGGGGCGGCTGCTGGAGGTTGTGGTCTCCATGGACGCAGAGAAAGTTTTTGATTGGGTGGCATGGAGGTATCTATTTGAGAACTTGGGTAGGTTTGGGTTTGTACCGAAGTTGTGCACCTGTTGAATGTAGCTCCAGTGGCATGTATAGTCACGAATGGAACGATCTCATGGAGTTTTGGGCCGCACAAAGGTACAAGACGGGTGTCCGCTGTCTTCGCTGTTGTTTGCGCTGGCGCTTGAGCCCTGCCATGACAGGATTGTGAGAGAGAGTAGAGAACATCGGGTGTCACTGTATGCGGACGATCTGTTGTTTGTGTCAGACCTGCTGGAGAGTATGGGTAGTACCATGGAATTATTAGAGAGGTTTGGGGCCTTTTCGGATATAATTTGAAAGTTGGGAAGAGTGAGGTGTTTCTGGTAAATGCGGCAGGGCTGGGAGTCAACTTAAGAGTGTTGCCATTCAAGGTGGTTAGGGAAGGGTTCAGGTGACGAGGGAATGGCCTACGATGCACAAGTGGAATTTGACAACGTTGGCAGAGCAGATTTGGGGAGGGATTTTAAGAGATGGGACACACTAGGCCTGAAGCTGGCAGGGAGGGTGCAGGTTGTGAAAATGAATGTGCTACCAAAGTTTCTGTTCGTCTTTCAGGCCCTCCCGATCTTTCTCCCGAAGGCCTTTTCCGGAAGCTGGAGATGGTGATCTCAAAATTTGCATGGGTGGGGAAGGTGCCGAGGGTAAAGAGGGCCCTGCTACAGAGACTGAGGCAGAAAGGGGAGTTGCTGCTCCCGAACCTGCTACACTATTATTGGGCAGCGAACGTGGAGAAGGTGAGGCGATGAGTTTGGGGGCGGGGGGGGGGGGGGGGGGGGGGGGGGGGGGGGGGGGGGGGAATTCTGTCGGGGATCCAGCTTGAGGGCTATGGTGACGGCTCTCCTGCCATTGGCTCCAGGGAAGTACATGGAGAGTCCGGGTACAGTTGACAGTCAAGATGTGGAGGCATTTTAATTTGGAAGGATGTTGTTGTTGATGCCACTGTACGGGAACCATGGGTTTGAGCCACGGGAGATGTATGGGATGTATGGGAGGCGGGTCTGGAGAGGGTGAGGAACTTGTATCTGGAAGGGCAGTTTGCGGGATTGGACGAGCTGTGGGAGGGATTTGAGTTGCTAGGAGGGAGTAAATTCGGGACTCCGCAAAAAAGGAATGGAGGGAGATTCCCAGGTTGCCGAGGTATACCCTTCTGGAGCAATGCTGCTCTCGGACAAGTCCTGGAGAGGGTAGGATTGGGGATATGTATGGGTGATTTGGGGAGGGGAGTAGGGGTCGCAAATGGCAAGAATCAAGTGCAAATGGGAAGAGGAGCTGGGGGGGGAAATATATTGGGGTTTGTGGTGTGAGGCGATGTGTAGGGTGAATGCTCCTCTTGCGTGCGGATGAGCTTGATTCAGTTCAAGGTAGTGCATTGGATACATATCACTCGGGCAATGATGAGTGGGTTTTTATGCGGTGGCCGCCGAGTGCGAGAAGTGTAGGCGGGGCCGATGAATCATGTGCACATGTTCTGGGGCTATGAGAATCTGGAAAGGTACTGGGAAGCGGTATTTGGGACATTGTCCAACGTTGTGAAGGTTGGACTGGGCCCAATGGTGGCGATCTTTGGGATATCCGATATGCCGGAGCTGATTTGGGTAGGGGGGCGGGCTGATATTGTGGCCTTTGGCTCTCTAATTGCCTGGCGGAGGATCTTGTTGAATTGGAGGGCAGATACACCACCTGGGCCTGGCTGGGGACTTTCTATGGTTAGAAAAGATCAAATTTGAGTTGAGTGGCTTTGAAGCACAGTGCAGATTGTTCATGACAATGTTTGAAGAATGGTTTGTCGTGGGGGAGGGGGAGGTTAGGGACTAAAACGGGGAAAAGTTGTACAGACGGTAGGTTATTAAGTGTTGTGTATGTTACTGTTCTTTTTACACATTTTGTAATGAAATGCATTTTTAAAAAGTAAATTGCAGGAAGCCAGTTCGGATTGTCAGGATTTGATCCCTTTCAATCTTTTTACAGTCTGAACCATATGACCAGTGGAAGAATGAAGTGGAGATGTGTTGTCTTTTTTTCTCTTCGGTAAGGATTGGCATTGTCGCTTCTTACAAGAAGTAAAATTAAAGTAAAATATTTTGCGATGATTTCTGTCAGTTGGATAATGTTGAAGAGTTAAACCTTCCAATAGAGCTTCTGAATGACATCTGAAGAGGGATGATCTGTTAAATGCCTTTGAAGCATGATCAGATAATAATAGATATCAGAAAACAAGTGGTCTTTCCATCGCGGACTTCAACAGATTATATTGAAAGTTGAAAAGTTCAAATTCGGAAACCGTGGATCTGTATTAATGCTTAAATTACTGGATTGTGCCAAGGTGGTGTCTCATATGGGCAGACAACTGGTTCTTGGAGAAGGTAACTGTGGATCAGATTTCTGTTGTCTTAAAACAAATCATGGGCAGTTATTTCTTTCAGCCTTCATGGAAAAAATGAGACACTTCAGGGTGACGCAGAGAATAATAAGACTCGATGATTGCCAGATTTCAAATTAGTTCATACATTGGACACAGTTGCCTAAATCAATGAAAGGGTTAAGGATGGCCAGAATGTGGATGGAAGCACCTTTGACCAATCTGGCTATCACAGCGGAATTATAACATTAGAGCAACAATATTGGGAGAATTAACATCCTCGGAACTCTCAGTGCAGTTAATCGGTGCTTCAGATGTGATTCCAAGTATCATGCAGTGAACTGCCCCAAGTGAAGAGTCAGGATCTTTGCAATGGCACATGACTAAGAGAATTTTGAGGGAGAGGATGAAGATGATGTTGAATCTGAACAAAATATACTGGTCACAAGGAGTTTAATCCTGTGATGAATGTGTTCATTGCAGACTCTTTTAATTGTGCAGAATTAGATAGAGTGCTAGTTTTTGAACAGTATGTGAGACAGATGGTTTAAAATATTACCTTGATTCTTGATTGTCACAGGTTAAGGAATTTCAAAGTACTACTTGCTTAAAATGTGGCAATGACAACACCCTGAGGTCACTAATGGGAGTTGTAATTTCATGTAAGATTGCTGGAGTAAGCCATTTCAAGAGTACTAATGTATTCCTGAATGAGATACGTAGGCAGTTGACTTATTGTCGTCTGTCCCCTGATTTGAGGATGGCATCTACTCTGGTTTGTAAATCTCTGCTTTGGGTCTTCATGTGACAACCGGTCGATTCTTCACTGATGGATCTTTGGGCATTTGGGGCAGAATGCCCACAAAGTAGTGGGATTCGGAGTGCGGGATTAGCTTCCTTTTTCCTTTTCTACCACTGCACTGCCTCATCGTTAAGATGTTATGATTCAAAGTGTGATGTGGCTTGATGGACAAGTTGCCATAGTTTTAGACAAATCTATAGCAAGCTCTTCCCAGTCATTCATTTTAATGCTCCCGCAATCCAAGAAGAGCTTCAGAATGTCTTCAAAGCAATTTCTTTGGTTGACCATTTGAGAGTTAAGAAAATAGGACTTGGTGGGGGATGGGGGAGCAGATGATTTTCAGCCACCAGGGCGCAGTGTGAGGGGCTTGGCACTAAATTAGAAAGCAGAACCTCAAGGGTTATATATTATATATGGCTTATCACCTGAACCACATGCGAATTGGCACAGGGTACATACAATTAGAGAGATAGATACGTGGCTCAAGGACTGGTGTGGGAGAAGTGGGTTCTACTTTGGAGAGCACTGGCACCAGTACTGGGGAAAGTAGGGTGTGGGGGGGGGGGGGGCTTTCCTGTTAGGACGGTCTATGCCGCAACTATGCTGGCAACCATGTTCTAGTGAGCTTTATAACTAGGGAAATAGGATTTCAAATGACATGCCAATAATTGATGGCAAGGAGGCTGTGGCAGGTGAGGATCTAAAAACCATCATTATCACGAACGAGGTAGTGCTGGGTAAGCTGACCGGGCAGAAGGTAGACAAGTCTCCTGGCCCTGATGGAATGATCCAAGGGTACTAAGAAGTGGTGGGGGAGGGGGGAAAGAATAGCAAATGTGCTCGGGGTAATTTACCAAATGACGAATAATTCCTCAAACACAGCCACAAATATCCCTCACCCTGCCTCAAAGCCATCCGCTGGACCCCATAATTCGTATTTGATCTTTTCCAGCTGAAGAAAATCATCCAGCCAGGCTGCTGCACCCTAGTGACCACCACTCCAATAACAGTTTACGCTGGGCAATCAGAGAGGCGAAGGCCACAAAGTCGTCCTTCCACCTTTCCATCAGCTCCGGCTTCTCCAATATCCCAAATATCGCCACCAAAGGGTCCGGCTCAACCATTTCCCCCACTATCCTTGCTAGTGCCGTGAACGCTCCCGCCCAGAATTTCTCCCAACTTTCCGCAGCCCCAGAACATATGTGCGTGATTCGCTGGTCCCGTCCACACTTCTCATACGCATCTGCCACACCCTAGAAGAACCCCTCCGTATTGCCCGAGTCATATGTACCCTGTCTACCACCTGGAACTACATCAGGCTCATCCTTGCACATGAGGAAGTTGCATTTACCCTTTGTAGCGCCTCAGTCCATACTTCCCAGTTTATCTCCCCTCCCATTTCTCCTTAATCTTCACTACCTGCACACCTCCCTCCTCTCCCAGTCACCTGTATATGTCCCCAATCCTGTCCTCCCCTTCGTCATCTGGAAGCAGCAATTGCTCCAACAGAATGTACCTCGGTAAACTGAGGAACTCTTTCCAAACCTTCTGCACAAAGTCCCTTACCTGTGGGTACCTAAACTCACTTCCTCTCGGGAGCTCTACTCTCTCCTTTAGTTCTTCTATGCTGGCAAACCCCTTTTCCAGGTACGGTTCCCTCACCCTAACTAGCTCCACTTCTTTCCACTTCCTATACATACTGTCTATCCTCTTGGTTCAAAACCGTGGTTTTCGCACAATGGTGCCAACACTGACATCCCTTATGTCCTGAAATGTTTTCTTCAGCTGGTTCCAGACTTTTAATGTGGACTGCAACACAGGGCTCTCCACGTATTTCCTTGGCGCCATTGACAATGCTGCCATCACCATAGCCCTCAAACTGGACACCCCTACAGGATTCTTCCTCCATCCTGACCCATTCTGCCTCTTCTCCTTCCCACCACCGCCTCCCTTTCTCCATGTTTGCCGTCCAGGTTCTGAAACGACAACCCTCCCTTCTGCGTCTGTCTCTGTAACAGGGGCCTCTTAACCCGTGGCATTTTCCCTGCCCATAAAAAGTCTGAGATAATCATATCCAGTTTTTGAAAGGCCTTCAGTACAAAGATCAGAAGTGTCTGGAATATGAATAGGAACTTCGGCTTGTTCCCCTGTGCAGTTCAAAGTTTTGTGAGCCCATGTCGTTGGTCTGTACACTCTCCACCGGTGCCACGTATAACAGGCGCACCCATGCCACAAACATCGGCCCGGACCTTCCCAGGACCGCCTCTCCACCCGGTCAAATGCCTTCTCCGCGTCGATAGACACCACTACCTCCGATACCTGCATTCTCGATGCAGTAATGATCACAATCAACAGCCTCCTTATATTACTAGAAAGCTGTCTGCCTTTTACGAAACCTGTTTGATCCTCAACAAACACCCCCAGGCCACAACATTCCACCCTTCCCGCTACCAAATTAGCCAGCACTTACCCATTCATATTTAACAGCGATATGGGCCTATACGACCCATATTCCAACGGGTCCTTCCCCTTGTTTGGTATCAATGTGATCGTTGCCTGCGTCATCGTCTCCAGCAGATCCCCCTTCTCCAGCACCTCATTGGACGCCGCCAAGAGATGTGGTGCTAGGTCCATTGCAAACTCCTTCGCCAGGTAACCATCGGCCCGGGGCCTTCCCTGACTTCATACCCATTATACTGTCCAATACCTCCCTCGGTCCCAAGGGGCCCTCTCGTGTATGCCTCTTCTCTCCCTCCAACTATGGAAACTCTTCGACTAAAAACCATCCCATGTGCCCGTCTTCGCACTCCAGGTCTTCCCTATACAGCTCCTTATAATAATCCTGAAAGGCCTTATTTATCTTCCCCGGCTCCAATACCACCTCCCCTGCCTCCGTCCATATCTTCACTATTTTCCTGGATGCGGCCTGCCTCCGTAGCTGACGCGCTCACATTCGACTCGCCTTCCGTATTCGTATTGCACCCCCTTGCCCTACACAGCTGTCCTACCACCCTTCCTGTTATCAACCTATCGAATTGCCCCTGAAAAGTTTTCCTCCTCGCCAATCCCTCCGTGGTGGGAGCCCTCGAATACTCCCTATCTACTCAACTATCTTGTTCAATAATTGATTATATTCCTCCCTCCTCTATCTGCATGTGCCTTGAATTAGATAATCTCCCCTCGGACCACCGCTTTTAGTGTTTCCCAAAATGTGGCCGCCGACATCTCCCCATTTTGGTTCAGTTGTATGTAATTTTCTTTTGAAAAATATTTTATTGAGGAATTTATATTATACGTTTTAACAGAATAAGCGACCACACACCACGCAACAACAAACCCAGCCAATATGACTTACATAAACAACTCCCCAACCACAGTTCCCACCAACTTTATCCAACACCTCATGCCTCCCCTTTTTAACCCCCCACATCACTTCTGACAGCTTAGTCTTTTCCAAAGAAGTCGATAAATGGCTGCCACCTCCGGGCAAACCCTAGCATTGGTCCCCTCAAGACGAACTTGATCTTCTCAAGCCTGAGAAACCCAGCCATGTCACTAACCCACACCCCCGACTTCGGGGACTCCGGGTCCTTCCATACTAACAAGATCCATCTCCGGGCTACCAGGGAGGCAAAGGCCAAAACATCGGCCTCTATCGCCCCCTGGACTCCCGGTCTTCTAACACACCAAAAATCTCCACCTCTGGACTCGGGACCACCCTCACTTTCAGAACCTCTGACATAACATCGGTAAACCCCTGCCAGAATCCCCTAAGCTTTGTACATACCCAAAACATATGGACATGATTCACAGGCCCATCCGCACACCGCCCATACTGATCCTCCACCCCTTCAAAGAACCTGCTCATCCAGGCCACAGTCATATGTGCCCTATGGACCATCTTAAATTGTACATTCTACATTCTACATAATCTTTAATCACAGCTCGCACTTTATCCCAAAATCCTCTATCTGCCAACAACCACAAATTGAGCCTCCACCCTGGCCTCTTCTTGTCCCGATCTAAGCCGAATCTCCAGCCAGTGGGGTGCATGGTCCAAGATTACTATCCCGCGTACTCTGCCCCCTCCACCCCAACCAAAACCTCCCGGCTCACCACAAAAGACTTGATTCTTGAATACACCCTATAAACATGTGGGAAAAAAAAGGAATACTCTCTTCCCCCTGGGTTCTTGAAGCACCACAGGTCCACCACACCCATGTTTTCCATAAACCCGCCCAGCTCCTTTGCATTCACATCCCATGCATTGACCTGGGGCTTGATCTATCAACCCTCGCCTCGAGGACACAATTGGAATCTCCTCTGATAATCAACTGGTGCATAGCCAAGTCCGGGACTGCTGCCAGCAACTCCCTCATAAAACCTACATTGTCTAATTCAGTGCATACACATTTACCAATACCACCGGTGTCCCCTCCAATACCCTACTCACCATCACATATCTCCCACCCGGGTCCCTCATTGCCGTCCCGCTTATATTTTCTTGCTCATCAAAATGGCCACGGCTTTGAATCAAACCCTGAGTGGAAAACCTGACCCACCCATCCCTTTCTTAGCCTAACCTGGTCCTTGACGCGGAGGTGCGTCTTCTGCAGAAAGACCACCTCCGCTTCTAAACTCATTTGATGCACAAAGACCACAAATCTTTTCACCAGTCCATTGAGCCCTCGCACGATCCATGTTATCAGCCTCATGACCAACCTCTCAAAGCACTTCATAATTATGTCAGGGCCACTGGACCGTAGTCATTGAGGCTCTCCCTGTCCACCCTATCTAATCCTCTGATCATCTTGTATGCCTCAATTAAGTCACCTCTTAACCTTCTTCTCTCTAACGAGAACAGCCTCAAGTTCCTCGGCCTTTCCTCATAAGTTCTACCCTCCATACCAGGCAACATCCTGGTAAATCTCCTCTGCACCCTTTCCAATGCTTCCACATCCTTCCTATAATGCGGCGACCAGAACTGCACACAATACTCCAAATGCGGCCGCACCAGAGTTTTGTACAACTGCAACATGACCTCAAGGCTCCGAAACTCAATTCCTCTACCAATAAAAGCTAACACACCGTACACCTTCTTAACAACCCTCTCAACCTGGGTGGCAACTTTCGGGGATCTATGTCCATGGACACCGAGATCTCGCTGCTCATCCACACTACCAAGAATCTTACCATTAGCCCAGTACTCTGTCTTCCTGTTATTCCTTCCAAAATGAATCACCTCACACTTTTCTGCATTAAACTCCATTTGCCACCTCTCAGCCCAGCTCTGCAGCTTATCTATGTCCCTCTGTAACTTGCAACATCCTTCTGCACTGTCCACAACTCCACTGACTTTAGTGTCATCTGCAAATTTACTCACCCATCCTTCTACGCCCTCCTCCAGGTCATTTATAAAAATGACAAACAGCAGTGGCCCCAAAACAGATCCTTGTGGTACACCACTAGTAACTGGACTCCAGTCTGAACATTTCCCATCAACCACAACCCTTTGTCTTCTTCCAGCTAGCCAATTTCTGATCCAAACTGCTAAATCACCATGAATCCCATGCCTCTGTATTTTCTGCAATAGCCTACCGTGGGGAACCTTATCAAACGCTTTACTGAAATCCATATACACCACATCAACTGCTTTACCCTCATACACCTGTTTGGTCACCTTCTCGAAGAACTCAATGAGGTTTGTGAGGCACGACCTACCCTTCACAAAACCATGTTGACTATCTCTGATCAAATTATTCCTTTCCAGATGATTATACATCTGATCTCTTATAAACCTTTCCAAGACTTTGCCCACAACAGAAGTACGGCTCACTGGTCTATAGTTACCGGGGTTGTCTCTACTCCCCTTCTTGAACAAGAGGACAACATTTGCTGTCCTCCAGTCATCTGGCACTATTCCTGTAGACAAAGATGACTTAAAGATCAAAGCCAAAGGCTCAGCAATCTCCTCCCTAGCTTCCCAGAGAAACCTAGGATAAATCCCATCCGGCCCAGGGGACTTATCTATTTTAACACTTTCCAGAATCTCTAACACCTCCTCCTTATGAACCTCCAGCCCTTTTAGTCTAGTCGGCTGTATCTCAGTATTCTCCTCGACAACATTGTCTTTTTCCTGTGTGAATACTGACGAAAAATACTCATTTAGCACCTCTCCTATCTCCTCGGACTCCGCGCACAACTTCCCACTACTGTCCTTGACTGGCCCTACTCTTACCCTAGTCATTCTTTTATTCCTGACATATCTATAGCTACCTTCCAATTTGTAGGAACTGTTCCAGAGCCTGCAGAATCCTGGACGATAACCACCAATGCATCCACTATTTCTAGAGCCACTTAAGTACTCTGGGAGGAGGATTATCAGGCCATGGGGATTTATCAGCCTTCAATTTCCCCAACACCATTTCTTTACTAATATTAATCTCCTTCATTCCTCCCCCTCATTGAACTATGTGTTCACCAACATTTCTGCTATCTGGGTCTAGATTCTCTGCCCCGCTGCACCACTTTTCTGCCCCGATCTGCCGGCGGGATTCTCCGTTACGCCTGCCGGTCAATGGGGTCTCCCAATGTGAGGCAGCCCCACGCCGTCTGGAAACCCCCAGGTGGTGGCAAAACAGAGAATCCCTCCGGTGGAGAATCCCTGTTTTGTGAAGACAGAACCAAACCCACCATTTCTTTGTCCCCTATTTAAAAATATATATTTTTATTAAAGGCATTTTGCATGTGTATATAGATAGAAATATCAGAAAATCACAAATCCACAGGAACAAAGAGTATAGGTCCGATACGAAGCCCACAATTCTCTCTGCCCCCCCATCTCCCACCCCACAAACAGTGAAGATAACCCCCCCCCCCGCCCCTAATTTACTTCCGCCTCTGGGTGAGCCCCTCCTCTTTCCCTTGTAAGGCGAACTTGATCCTCTCCAAAAGCAGGGATTCTGCCAGGTTGCTCACTCACACCACTGCTGTAGGCGGCCGAGAGTGATAATCGCTTATTGTCACAAGTAGGCTTCAATGAAGTTACTGTGAAAAGCCCCTAGTCGCCACATTCTGGCGCCTGTTCAGGGAGGCCGGTACAAGAATTGAACCCGCGCTGCTGCCTTGTTCTGCATTACAAGCCAGCTGTTTAGCCCACTGTGCTAAACCAGCCCCTTCAGCCAGCACAACATGATATCTGTCTATCAGGGATCAAAGGCCAATATAGAACGATACAGCGCAGTACAGGCCCTTCAGCCCTCGATGTTGCACCGACATGGAAAAAATCTAAAGGCCATCTAACCTACACTATGCCCTTATCATCCATATGCTTATCCAATAAATTTTTAAATGCCCTCAATGTTGGCGTGTTCACTACTGTTGCAGGTAGGGCATTCCACGGCCTCACCACTCTTTGCGTAAAAAACCCACCTCTGACCTCTGTCCTATATCTATTACCCCTCAATTTAAGGCTATGTCCCTTCGTGCTAGCCACCTCCATCCGCGGGAGAAGGCTCTCGCTGTCCACCCTATCTAACCCTCTGATCATTTTGTATGCCTCTATTAAGTCACCTCTTAACCTTCTTCTCTCTAACGAAAACAACCTCAAGTCCATCAGCCTTTCCTCATAAGATTTTCCCTCCATACCAGGCAACATCCTGGTAAATCTCCTCTGCACCCGTTCCAAAGCTTCCACGTCCTTCCTATAATGAGGCGACCAGAACTGTACGCAATACTCCAAATGCGGCCGTACTAGAGTTTTGTACAACTGCAATATTTGTACAATATGTCAGCCTCTCGCTCCACCTGGACTCTCGGATCTTCCAACACTCCAAATATCGCCACTTCTGGACTCTGGCCACCCCTATTCCCCGAATCTCGGACATGACATCCGAGAAACCCTGCCAGAACCCCATTATTTTGGACACACCCAGAACATGTGGCTCTCCAAAACACCCTCCTCACCCGCGGGTCTTCCCCATCCACGCAAACCCTCAAATTATTCCGGTCACCTTCTTAAAAAACACTTGGGAACAAAGATGGGACGGTTCTAGGGCAAGAACCTGGGCAGCCCCGTCATTTTAACCGCCTGTATGCACCCAGCCAGTGACAGTGGCAACACATCCCAGCTACTAAAGTCTGGCTTCATTGCATCGACCAGTCGTCCAGCTCCGCTCCCACCACTCAGAACGGCAACTCCCGCAGCCTCCTCTCCAGCCCTCTAGCATTGGGAACATCTAATTTTTCCCCATGTTCAATTTATATCCCAAAAAACGCCCAAATTCCTCAGGATCTCCATGATTGCATCAAAGCCGCCCACCCAGTCCGAAAATATAACACAAGACCGTCCACATACAATGAGACTCTGCTAGGTCCCAGTTCGCTCAATCCCTCTCCAACCCCTCAACACCCTAAGTGCCATTGTCAACAGCTGTCTCCAGAGCCAAAAGCAACTGGGAGAACGGGCACCCCAGCCTCGTCTCCCTCTGCAGCCCAAAGTACCCCAAGCTCATCTTATTCATCCAGACACGAGCTATCGGCGCCCTGTACAGCAACCGAACCCAATCCATGAAACGCTGGCCAAACCCGAACTGACCCAGCACCTCCAACAGGTCTGCCCACTCCGCACAATCAAACACCTTCTCCGAATCCATTACCACCACCACTTCTACCTCCTGCCCCTCAGGGCATCATAATGACATTGAATAACCTGCATACATTTGCCAACAGCTGCTGCCCCTTCACAAACCCGGTCGGGTCCTCCCCTATCACCCCTAGCACACAATCCTCCATCTGCGATGCTGACACCTTCACTAACAACTTCGCATCAACGTTTAGCAATGATATCAGGCGGTACGACCTTCACATCACCAATATTCTGTCCTGGTCCACCCACATTGATGCTATAGCCAAGAAACAGCACCTTGACCTCCTCAGGAAACAAAGGAAATTCAGCATGTTCACATTGACTCTTACCAACCGTTACAAGTGTACCATAGGAAGCATCCTATCTGGCTGCATCACAGCCTGGTATGGCACCTGCCTGGCCCAAGACCGTAAGAAACTACAGAGTTTCGAATACCGCCCAGTTCATCACACAAACTCGCCTCCCATTCTACTCTCTCTACACCTCCCGCTCCCTTGGGAAAGTGGGCAGCTGAACCAAAGACACCCCCCCCCCCCCAGGTTGAGACTCTAACTCATACAACCTTCTGTGGAAGGCCTCAAACGCACCACCTTGCCCCTCTCATCCTATCAATCTCCCTCGTCGCTGCCTGCTTACTGAACTCGTTCACCAACATCCAGCTTGCCTTTTCCTCATACTTGTACACTGCCCGCCTGGCCCTCCGCAATTGCCCTACTGTCTGCCCCATGGACACCAACCCAAACTCCATCTGGTGCCGCTGCCTCTCATTTAGCCGCCCCATCTCTGGTGCAACCGAATACCTCTGATCCATCCTCAAAATCTCATCCACTAGCCTGCTCTCGCCTCTCGTTCTACCCTCTCCATATGCGCCCGGATTGAGATAAATCACCCCTGACTCCCACCTCAAGTGCCTCCCACAACATGGAGGCCAAGACCTCTCTAAAATATTGCCCTCCTCAAAGGCCACTTTCTTATTGGCCTGCAAGGCCACCCCATTCGCCGTCTTGTCCAACCCCAAATGGAATACCTGCCCTACTCATCCCTTCCTCAGTCTCGTCGGCCCATTCAATCCTTGCATGTTCCAAGTAACCAGTCTGGTCGGGCAGCTCCCCGTCCCCCATCTCTGCTGATCAACCATACCCCTTCTTTAGCCATCATCTCCCCCACCCACCCACCCCCACCCTCGTCCGCGTCGTGTATATTTCCAGGCCGGCCTCAAGATGTCTGCCGACATCCCTCCTTAACCAACTGCCTACACCAATCACACCCATGTGATTTTGGGGCAGCACGGTAGCATGGTGGTTAGCATAAATGCTTCACAGCTCCAGGGTCCCAGGTTCGGTTCCTGCCTGGGTCACTGTCTGTGCGGAGTCTGCACATCCTCCCCGTGTGTGCGTGGGTTTCCTCCGGGTGCTCCGGTTTCCTCCCACAGTCCAAAGATGTGCGGGTTAGGTGGATTGGCCATGCTAAATTTCCCGTAGTGTCCTAAAAAGTATGGTTAAGGGGTGTTGTTGGGTTACGGGTATGGGGTGGATACGTGGGTTTGAGTAGGGTGATCATTGCTCGGCACAACATCGAGGGCCGAAGGGCCTGTTCTGTGCTGTACTGTTCTATGTTCTGTCAGTAACCCTCTCCATTACCAAACCAAAAACCAACCCATTTCCCCCCTCCCTCTTCCAGGAAACTCCTCACCACTCCGTTACCTAACCCAACCAGCTAACATAGTGACCCCTGTCCAGGGCCTCTGACTCCCCTCATCACCCCTCCCCACATCCCCAATTCGCCCCTCACCACCCCACCCTCCAAACAACAAACATACAAGGAAAAACAAAGGGTACACTCCCCCTCCCCGCTCATCCTGTCGTAGCCATTCCCAATCCACCCACCGTGTCCAGCTTTTACACACAACTCTACTCCAAAGTTCAATGTTCTCACACTCCTCCCAGTTCATGGTGCCTCATGAACTCCTTTGCCTCCTCCAAGTCAAAATACAACTCTTGTTTCTGGTGCGTAACCCACAAGCGGGTGGCATGCAGGACCCCATAACTCAGCCCCTTGTAGAGGGCGGCCTTGATCTGGTTGTACCCGGCCCTCTGCTTGACCAACTCCGCTCCCAGGTCCTGCTATATCTGCAGAACTCTTTCCTCCCGAGTGCACTTATTGGTCTCCCTCACCTCAAGATCTTCTCCTCCTTATCCAGGAAACGATAAAGCCTCACCACCACCACCCTCGCCGGCTCACCCACCTGCAGTGCTCGGTCCAACTTGAGAGGACGTTAAAAAGCTCCCTCCCCCATCAGCTTCTCCAACATGCCCGCCATGCACTTGGCAGCCTCTGCATCTTCAATGCCTTCAGGCTATCCTATAATCCGCAGGTTTTGCCTCCAGTTGTGGTTCTCGAGATCCTCCAACTTCTCCTTCAGCCTTTTCTGGTTGCTCTTCACCATCAGCATCTCTGCTTCCAGAGAGGTCAACCACTCCTCATGCTCACCCACCGACTCTTCCACCTTTTGTATTGCCAGGCCCTGCGTCTCCAGCCTCTGCTCCACACGCTCGATTGCCGCCCTAAGTGGCTCCACCACCTTAGCCAAGTCGTCTACGGCCTAATTCCTCTGCTGCTGGAACTTGCTGTTGAAGAATTCCACCAGCTGCTCCGTTGACCACTGGGTGGGCACCGCTGCCCCCCCTACTCTCTGCCGTCTTCTCTTGTGTCGCACCATAAATATTTTCTTGTTGAAGATGGTGTCTCTTTCTTGTCGCACTGCGCTTCCGATGTGCCAAAAACCAGTCCCACCAGAGGAGTTTTACACTCCCTCAGTGCTCATGCACTTTCTGCCATCCAACACCACATAATTTGTGTGGGGAAGGACCGAAAAATCTATCTCGAACGGAAGCCCCAAATGCCCGACCGCACACTCCATGGCCGCCATCGGAAGTCTCTTTGTCCCCTATTATACATTCCCTGTTTCTCACTGTAAGGGACCTATATTTGTCTTCACCAATCTTTTTCTCTTCGTGTACCTATAGAAACATTTCCAGTCAGGTTTACGTTCCCTGCAAGCTTACTTTCATACCCTACTTACCCCTTCTTAATCAATCCCCAGATAGTATCAATCAATACTATCTTTAATTTCCCTTGGAAGCCATGGATTGGCCAGCTTTTCTGTTTTAATTTTGTGCCGGACAAGAATAAACAACTATTGCAGTTCCCCCATGCGCTCCTTGAATGTTTGCCATCGCCTATTCACTGTCATCCCTTCAAGTAATGTTCCCCAATCCATCAAACCCAACTCATGCCTCATATCATCGTAGTTTACTTTATTAAGATTCAGGACCCTGGTCTTCGAATCAACTACTTAATTCTCCACCTTGATCTGATCTGATACTCATTGGAGGAAATTTCAGCTCTTCCAATACTGAATATCGCGGATAAACAGTCTGATAATTTGAGAGAGCTGATGGTGAGGCAGAGTATGTTGTTTGCATACTTATGCAAATTAATACTGAGCACTTGGATGGTATTTGTGAGGATGGCTTCTTTTCATTACTCCCCTTGACTTCCCTCGTAAGCCACAGATGCATCTTTCGTTATTGTTTATTTACTGGATTTCTTATTCTGTATACCCAATCAACCCAAGCCAGCTCTCCCCATATACCCATGTAATTCTTGATTCTTGTTCAGGACTGGAATATGTCACCCTCAATCTAATGTGGAATTTGGTTGAATTATGATCACTTTTTAAAGAGCATATTTTACTCTGAGATTACTAATTAGCCCTGTTCATTACACAATATTAGATCTAAAATAGCTTTATCCCCAGCTTGCTGCACAATGTATTGTTCCAGGAAACTGTTGTGAAAACATTCTACAACTCTCCTCCCAGGCTAACTTTGCCAAGTTGATTTCTCCAGTCTATATGAAGATTAAGCCCCCCAATATTATTACATGGTCTTTGTTACACACACCAATTAATCTTTTTTTGCTCATGCTCTGTCCACAGTATAATTACTGTTAGGGGGCCTTTAAACTAAACCCACAAGCACTTTCTGACCAATGTTATTGTTAATCTCCACACATACTAATTCTCTTGCTGATCACCTGAGCCTAGTAAGATCCTTTCGTACTACTATCCTTAATGCCATCCTTTATTTTCAAGGCTTCTACACCTCATTTTCCAATCTGCTTTTTTTTTAAATGTACCCTGTTTCCCAACCTTGACCCCCCTCGTAACAATATTTATGTAATAATTAAATCTAAATCTCAATTTGCACTGATAGCTCATCTATTTTGTTACAAATCCTTTGCGCATTCAGATAAAAAGCGGAGTTAGTATTTTGTTTGGACCCTATTCACGAATGCACTACTGCCATTAAACTCTTGTTCCTTGCAGTCCCACGCCGTTTCTCTTTACATCTCCCTGGAGTTGTATATTGCACTATAGAAATGCATTTAGAACATAGAACATAGAACAGTACAGCACAGAACAGGCCCTTCGGCCCTCAATGTTGTGCCGAGCCATGATCACCCTACTCAAACCTACGTATCCACCCTATACCCGTAACCCAACAACCCCCCCCCCCTTAACCTTACTTTTTATTAGGACACTACGGGCAATTTAGCATGGCCAATCCACCTAACCCGCACATCTTTGGACTGTGGGAAACCGGAGCACCCGGAGGAAACCCACGCACACAGGGGGAGGACGTGCAGACTCCACACAGACAGTGACCCCGCCGGGAATCGAACCTGGGACCCTGGAGCTGTGAAGCATTTCTGCTAACCACCATGCTACCCTGCTGCCCTGAACTTTTTTTCCAAACTTAAGGTAGGTTCAAATTTTGATAATATTTTGATGAACCTCTGATCCTGGTGACTATTTGCTCTGCATTGCTTTAACACTTAACCAGTGTTGTGACTTTACGCTCCAGTGTCCACTCCATCACTGCCCTCCGGCAGGCCCACGGCCCTCAAAATCTGCCTGCGCGATCTATTCTCCGGGTCCTCCATTTTGTCCTGCAGCCAACTCTGTTGATCTCTCATCAGCCCCATCTCCGCAGCCATCGAGGTGAGCTGCTCCTCGTGCTCTCCCACCGCCTCCTCCACCTTCCGGATCGCGTGGCCTTGGGCCTCTAACCTCATCTCCATGTGGTCGCTCCCCACCTTTATAGGATCCACCACCCTGGCCAGGTCCTCCAAGCACTCCTTCCTCTGCTGGGCAAACCTCTCGTGCAGAAAGGTCACTAGTTGTTCCATCGACCACTGGGCTGACAACTTGGACCCTGATCCTCCGCCAACTTCCCCTGTATCGCAGGCTCCAACCCAGCTTTCAACTGGTCAGCACAGTAGCATGGTGGTTAGCATAAATGCTTCACAGCTCCAGGATCCCAGGTTCGATTCCCGGCTGGGTCCCTGTCTGTGTGGAGTCTGCACGTCCTCCCCGTGTGTGCGTGGGTTTCCTCCGGGTGCTCCGGTTTCCTCCCACAATCCAAAGATGTGCGGGTTAGGTGGATTGGCCATGCTAAATTGCCCGTAGTGTCCTAAAAAGTAAGGTTAAGGGGGGGGTTGTTGGGTTACGGGTATAGGGTGGATACGTGGGTTTGAGTAGGGTGATCATTGCTCGGCACAACATCGAGGGCTGAAGGGCCTGTTCTGTGCTGTACTATTCTATGTTCTATGTTCTAATTGTTCCCTCCTTTTTCGACCACTTCTGGTCCACGAATCCATAAACCGTGGGGATACACTCCTCTTCCACCTCACCTGCACCCGCCGTTAGCTGGGGAAAAGGTCTAAAAGTTCATCATGAGCTGGAGCCACCAAATGTGTGACCACCCACTCCATGGTCGCCACCGGAAGTCCGCCAATGCGTTAGTAACTAGGATATTTCATGCGTTCACTGATGGTTGTTTTGTATTTTTAGGTTTTCACTACCTCCCAAAGCTGTCGTCGGTTGTCCCAGAGAGCTGCCTGCTGGTGTGCGTGGGCCTGATAGTGGGCGGTTTGCTAAAGAGTGTGGGAGAAACCCCGCCTATCTTGAGGGCAGATGTATTCTTTTTTTATCTGCTGCCACCTATCATTCTGGATGCCGGTTACTTCTTACCCGTTCGGCCTTTCACTGAGAACGTCGGAACGATCCTGTGCTTTGCTGTGATCGGGACACTGTGGAATGCAGCCTTTGTTGGGGTAGGGCTGTATGCAGTATGCCAGATCAAAGGATCTGGACTGGAAAACATCACTCTGCTGCCGAACCTGCTGTTTGGCAGCATCATCTCTGCTGTGGATCCTGTGGCGGTACTGGCTGTCTTCGAAGAGATTCACATCAATGAATTGTTGCACATCCTGGTGTTTGGAGAGTCTCTGCTCAATGATGCCGTCACTGTGGTGAGTGTGATAGTTTTCAACAGACACTTCATTCCACATCATTCATCCTTTTCCCATGGCCAGCCCGCAGCTCACTCCAGTGCAGCAACAGGTGATGGTGACCCCACACCTTTCCCTGTAACCAAACCATTCCTCCCTCCAGGCCCCTACTCCCTTGCTCCCCTGGCTGTGCCACACCGTCCAGCCCCTCTAGCCGTGCTAGCACCTCTGGCAACGTCCCCCCCACCGCCCCTGTGGCTGTGCCAGCCCTCTTCCCGCACTGCCCCTCTAGTCGTGCCTGTCTTCCCCCCCCCCCCCCCCCCAGTCCTTCTGGCTGTGCCACCTGTGCCGACCCTCTGCCTGTGAGTCCATCTCCCCCCCCCCCCCCCCCCCCCCCCAGCCACTCAGGCTGTCACCCCCCCACGCGTCCACGCCGCCCGTCCCTCTGGCCATGACGGGG
Organism: Scyliorhinus canicula; assembly: GCF_902713615.1. Lineage (NCBI taxonomy): Eukaryota > Metazoa > Chordata > Chondrichthyes > Carcharhiniformes > Scyliorhinidae > Scyliorhinus > Scyliorhinus canicula. The sequence continues at coordinate 110,904,359 of NC_052146.1, forward strand.
CCCCCCCCCCTCATCTGGGCGTGGTGACCCGCCATCCCCACCCCTCTGGCCATGACTGCCCCGCCCCTCTGGGCATGACGCCCTCCCTGCCCCTCTGGCCTAGACACCCCCCACACGCCGCACCTCTGTTCGTGCTTCCACTCCCCTGCGTCCTTGCCTCCCTTCCCGCCCGCCCTTCTGGCGGTGACGCCCCCCCACGCCTCTGGCGGTGACGCCCCCCCACGCCTCTGGCCGTGACGCCCCCCCCACGCCTCTGGCCGTGACGACCCCCCGCGCCTCTGGCCGTGACGCCCCCCACGCCTCTGGCCGTGACGCACCCCGCACGCCTCTGGCCGTGATGCCCCCCCCCCCCACGCCTCTGGCCGTGACGCCCCACCCCCCCACGCCTCTGGCCATGCGCCCCCCCCACCCCTCTGGCCGTGACGACACCCCACGCCCCTCTGGCCGCGATCACGCCCCTCTGGCCGCCACGACGGCCCGCTGCCCCTCTGGCCGCGACGACGCCCCGCTGCCCCTCTGGCCGCGACGCCGCCCCTCTGGCCGCGACGCCGCCCCTCTGGCCGCGACGCCGCCCCTCTGGCCGCGACGACGCCCCGCCGCCCCTCTGGCCGCGACGACGCCCCGCCGCCCCTCTGGCCGCGACGACGCCCCGCCGCCCCTCTGGCCGCGACGACGCCCCGCCGCCCCTCTGGCTGCGACGACGCCCCGCCGCCGCGACGACGCCCCGCCGCCCCTCTGGCCGCGACGACGCCCCGCCGCCCCTCTGGCCGCGACGACGCCCCGCCGCCCCTCTGGCCGCGACGACGCCCCGCCGCCCCTCTGGCCGCGACGACGCCCCGCCGCCCCTCTGGCCGCGACGACGCCCCGCCGCCCCTCTGGCCGCGACGACGCCCCGCCGCCCCTCTGGCCGCGACGACGCCCCGCCGCCCCTCTGGCCGCGACGACGCCCCGCCGCCCCTCTGGCCGCGACGACGCCCCTCTGGCCGCGACGACGCCCCGCCGCCCCTCTGGCCGCGACGACGCCCCTCTGGCCGTGACGACGCCCCTCTGGCCGTGACGACGCCCCTCTGGCCGTGACGACGCCCCTCTGGCCGTGACGACGCCCCTCTGGCCGCGTCGACGCCCCTCTGGCCGCGACGACGCCCCTCTGGCCGCGACGACGCCCCTCTCGCCGCGACGACGCCCCTCTGGCCGCGACGACGCCCCTCTGGCCGCGACGACGCCCCTCTGGCCGCGACGACGCCCCTCTGGCCGCGACGACGCCCCTCTGGCCGCGACGACCCCCCTCTGGCCGCGACGACGCCCCTCTGGCCGCGACGACGCCCCTCTGGCCGCGACGACGCCCCTCTGCCGCGACGACGCCCCTCTGGCGCGACGACGCCCCTCTGGCCGCGACGACGCCCCTCTGGCCGCGACGACGCCCCTCTGGCCGCGACGACGCCCCTCTGGCCGCGACGACGCCCCTCTGGCCGCGACGACGCCCCTCTGGCCGCGACGACGCCCCTCTGGCCGCGACGACGCCCCTCTGGCCGCGACGACGCCCCTCTGGCCGCGACGACGCCCCTCTGGCCGCGACGACGCCCCTCTGGCCGCGACGACGCCCCTCTGGCCGCGACGACGCCCCTCTGGCCGCGACGACGCCCCTCTGGCCGCGACGACGCCCCTCTGGCCGCGACGACGCCCCTCTGGCCGCGACGACGCCCCCTCTGGCCGCGACGACCCCCCTCTGGCCGCGACGACGCCCCTCTGGCCGCGACGACGCCCCTCTGGCCGCGACGACGCCCCTCTGGCCGCGACGACGCCCCGCCGCCCCTCTGGCCGCGACGACGCCCCTCTGGCCGAGACGACGCCCCGCCGCCCCTCTGGCCGCGACGACGCCCCTCTGGCCGCCCCTCTGGCCGCGACGACGCCCCTCTGGCCGCGACGACGCCCCGCCGCCCCTCTGGCCGCGACGGCGCCCCTCTGGCCGCGCCGGCGCCCCTCTGGCCGCGACGCCGCCCCTCTGGCCGCGACGCCGCCCCTCTGGCCGCGACGCCGCCCCTCTGGCCGCGACGCCGCCCCTCTGGCCGCGACGCCGCCCCTCTGGCCGCGACGCCGCCCCTCTGGCCGCGACGCCGCCCCTCTGGCCGCGACGCCGCCCCTCTGGCCGCGACGCCGCCCCTCTGGCCGCGACGCCGCCCCTCTGGCCGCGACGCCGCCCCTCTGGCCATGCCCCCCCCCGGCACCACCATGATGCAATATGATTGTACAAGGCTCCTGAGCCATTTAACTTTGTTATGTGTTACTTGTGCAGGTGCTATATCACCTCCTTGAGGAATACTCTTACTCTCCACAAATCGGCGCCACGGAGGTGGTCCTGGGAATCCTGTCCTTCTTTGTGGTAGCTCTTGGAGGAATCTTTGTCGGAGTTTTCTATGGACTTATCGCTGCCTTCACCTCCCGTTTTACATCCCGCCTTCGCGTTATCGAGCCTCTCTTCGTTTTCCTCTACAGCTACATGGCATACTTGTGTTCAGAGATCTTCCATCTTTCAGGAATCATGGCGTAAGTGTCCCCAGAACTACTAAGCAGTTAATAACTATATTGAGATGGAGCAGCATGGTGGTGCAGTGGTTAGCACTGCAGCCTCATGCTGCCGAGGACCCAGTTTGATCCCAACCTGGGTCACTGTCCATGTGGAGTTTACACATTCTCCCAGTGTCTGGGTGGGTCTCACCCCCACAACCCAAAGATGTGCAGGGTAGGTGGATTGGCCAAGCTAAATTGTCCCTTAATTGAGGAAAAAATAATTGGGTACTCTAAATTTATTTTTAAAATAAATAACTATATTGGCATGGTAGCACAGGGTTAGCACTGTAGCTTCACAGCGCCAAGGACCTCATTCGATTCGTGGCTTGGGTCACTGTGTGGAGTCTGCACGTTCTCCCCGTGTCTGTGTGGGTTTCCTCCGTGTGCTTCAGTTTCTTCCCACAAGTCCTGAATTGTACATTCTGAATTCTCCCTCTGTGTACCCAAGCAGGTGCCCGAGTGTGGCGGCTAGGGGATTTTCACAGTAACGTCATTGCCATGTTAATGTAAGCCTACTTGTGACACTAATCAAAATTATAAGCTTATTGAGATTCGCAAATCAAGCTATTTTTCATTTATTGCAATGGCTAATGGTTATTATTGATGTGTTGGATTTCTTCTCTCTGAGTGGTGGAGGAAGACTGTTCGTGGGGCAGAGAGGGTTAAGGTAGCAACTACAGGCTAAACTGGTGGGATGTGTGTGTGTGTTTGGAGGTGGAGTGCCAGACTGTTCTGGAGGGGTCAAGAAGCAATCAGTTCCACGGAGGTGGGTGGCTTTGGAGGAGAGGAAGGACTAATTGTCCCTGGGGTACATGGGATAGACTCCTCTTCTCTCTTGCATTATACATTTCCTGCTGTGTCCTGTTGCTTGTTTGGAAAGATTGTCCAATAGTGCGGTATGTGCATGTTTTGTTTTAACTGGTTGAGTTAATTGTATGTTGGTGTTCGTTTTTTGCAGCCTCATTGCCTGTGGAGTGGTCATGCGTCCTTACGTAGAGGCTAACATCTCTCATAAGTCTCACACCACCATCAAGTATTTCCTGAAGATGTGGAGCAGTGTGAGTGAGACTCTCATCTTCATCTTCTTGGGCGTGTCCACACTTGCTGGTGAGCACCATTGGGACTGGATCTTCATCAGTTGCACGCTGTTATTCTGCTTGGTTGGTCGAGTCCTAGGTAAGACCTGAAAGGTATTGCACATTTGGAGGGCAGTGAGTAGATACGTAGTGGCATGGCTTTGTGCAACCTTAACCCAGCCCTGCTTCACTGCCGTCTCTTCCACCACCCTGGTGCTGTTTGTTGTTGCTGTTGGGCTATCGGGGAAGAGTGGAACCTCAAGAAAACACAAATTGTCAACCCCGTACGAACTTGACTGTCAGCCATAGAATTCACAATTAAATTGGTCGCTTTTGGGGTTAGCTTGTTATTGGTCAATGTAGAGGAAAATTAATACTGCCGAACGGAAGCTTGTCCTGGGAGTGTTAATCGGACACTGTAGAGGGAGCTTTATTCTGATCATAGTATGTGCTGAATCTGCCCTTGAGTGTTTCAGATGGTGTAAAAGGAGCATCACTATTCCATCTGCCCCACTCTATCACTGGATGCTGCCAAGCAGCCAGTTGGGAGTACACTCATTCCCAGCCTCTCAACCTTGAAGCTACCAGCAGAGAGAAACTGAACTAGTGCAAAGAAGCAAATTAATTAAAGAAATTATTCCAATGTCAAACTCACACTACAGGAAAATACAACTTGATGAGTGTATCTCATCTGAGAGATACAGTACAGGAAGTGAGCTTCTGCAGAGCACTGCTCCAAGGATTGTGAGATGTCTTTTCACCTCGGGCTTATACCAGCTGTTGATAATAAGCTCAACCTTGTTACTTCTAGCCCTTGTAATCATTGCATTAGCAAACAATAGTTCAGTGCAAATTATTTTTATATTTAATAGTGTTAGGAGCCGCAGCTTCTGCTGTACACAAGGAGCATGCACTTCTCCATTGCCGCGCTTAGTTGCTCTGTGTGCATGTTCATACTTCCCCTTTAGATTATGTGAATTTATTCTGAGGTGGGGTTGAAATACGCAAAATTCTGACTTGAGGCAAAAGTGCTAGTACTGAGCCAAAATTCACATCTTTTTTTTTAACCAATTAAGAGGCAATTTAGCATGGCCAGTCCACCTACCCTGCACGTCTTGGGTTGTGGGGATGACACGCAGACACGGAGAGAATGTACAAACACCAATGGACAGTGACCGGTGCCGGGATCGAACCTCTGCGCGACTGTGCCACCCAGCCAAAGTTCACATCATTTTTTTTTTAAATTAATTTTTATTGGAATTTTTTACAGAAAATATAAAACATAACGACAAACAATGAAATGCAACAAAATAACCCATAATAACTGCAACACCCCCCAGACCGTATCGACGCCTGTATCACATTCCCCCACCCCCCCCCCCCCCCCCCGGTTGCTGCTGCTACTGTCCCCGTACCCTATCGTTGAGCCAGAAAGTCGAGGAAAGGTTGCCACCGCCTAAAGAACCCTTGTACCGACCCTCTCAGGGCGAATTTGACCTTCTCTAGCTTAATGAAACCCGCCATGTCATTGATCCAGGTCTCCACGCTTGGGGGCCTCGCATCCTTCCACTGTAGCAAGATCCTTCGCCGGGCTACTAGGGACGCAAAGGCCAGCACACCGGCCTCTTTCGCCTCCTGCACTCCCGGCTCGACCCCAACCCCAAAGATCGCGAGTCCCCATCCTGGCTTGACCCTGGATCCCACCACCCTCGACACCGTCCTCGCCACCCCCTTCCAGAACTCCTCCAGTGCCGGGCATGCCCAGAACATATGGGCATGGTTTGCTGGACTCCCCGAGCACCTGACATACCTGTCTTCACCCCCAAAGAACCTACTCATCCTCGTCCCAGTCATGTGGGCCCGGTGCAGCACCTTGAATTGGATGAGGCTAAGCCGCGCACACGAGGAGGAAGAATTAACCCTCTCCAGGGCATCAGCCCATGTCCCGTCTTCGATCTGTTCCCCCAGTTCCCCCTCCCACTTAGCTTTCAGCTCCTCTACTGACGCCTCCTCCGCCTCCTGCATAACCTTATAGATATCAGATATCTTCCCCTCTCCGACCCAGACCCTCGAAAGCACCCTGTCACTCACCCCCCTCGCGGGAAGCGAAGGGAATCCCTCCCCCTGCCGTCTAGCAAATGCCTTTACCTGCAGATACCTGAACATGTTTCCCGGGGGGAGCCCAAATTTCTCCTCCAACTCCCCCAGGCTCGCAAACCTCCCATCAATGAACAGGTCCCTCAGCTGTCTGATGCCCGCTCTGTGCCAACCCTGAAATCCCCCATCAATGTTCCCCGGGACGAACCTATGGTTTCCCCCTTAACGGAGCCTCCATCGAGCCCCCCACTTCTCCCCCATGTCGCCTCCACTGCCCCCAAATCTTGATGGTAGCCGCCACCACCGGACTCGTGGTATACCTCGTAGGAGGGAGCGGCCACGGCGCCGTTACCAGGGCCCCCAGGCTTGTATCTCCACAGGACGCCCTCTCCATCCGTTTCCATGCTGCCCCCTCCCCTCCATTATCCACTTGCGCACCATCGACACATTGGCCGCCCAATAATACCCCGAGAGATTGGGTAGCGGCAGCCCCCCCCCCCCCCCCCCCCATCTCTACCCCGCTCCAAGAAGACCCTCTTCACCCTCGGAGTCCCATGCGCCCAAACAAAGCTCATGATGCTGCTAGTCACCCTTCTAAAAAAGGCCCTAGGGATAAAGATGGGCAAACACTGAAAAAGGAACAAGAACCTCGGGAGAACCGTCATTTTGACGGGCTGCACTCTACCTGCCAACGATTGCGGCACCATGTCCCACCTTTTAAATTCCTCCTCCATCTGCTCCACCAGCCTGGTAAAATTAAGCTTATGGAGAGTCTCCCCACTCCTGGCCACCTGCACCCCCAGGTATCTGAAACTCTTCACTGCCCTCTTAAATGGGAGTCTCCCAATTCCCTCCTCCTGATCACCCGGGTGTACTACAAATACCTCGCTCTTGCCTAAATTTAACTTATAGCCCGAGAAGCCCCCAAATTCCGCTAACAGCTCCATCACCCCCGGCATTCCCCCTTCTGGATCCGCCACATACAACAGCAGGTCGTCCGCATACAGCGATACCCGATGTTCCTCCCCACCCCGCACCAGACCCCTCCATCTCCCTGACTCCCTCAACGCCATAGCCAGAGGTTCAATTGCCAGTGCAAAGAGGAAGGGGGACAGGGGGCACCCCTGCCTGGTCCCACGGTAGAGCCTAAAGTACTCCGATCTCCTTCCATTGGTAACTACATTTGCCATCGGAGCCGCGTAGAGCAGCCTCACCCATTTGATGAATCCCTCCCCGAATCCGAACCGCTCCAGCACCTCCCACAGGTACCCCCACTCAACTCTATCAAACGCTTTCTCCGCATCCAGCGCCACCACTATCTCCGCTTCCCCCTCCACTGCCGGCATCATAATAACATTTAGCAGTCTCCGCACATTCGTGTTGAGCTGCCGTCCCTTGACAAATCCTGTCTGATCCTCGTGTATCACCCCTGGCACACAGTCCTCTATCCTGGTGGCCAGGATCTTCGCCAGCAACTTAGCGTCAACATTGAGGAGCGAGATAGGCCTGTATGATCCACACTGCAAGGGGTCCTTATCCTGCTTCAGGATCAGAGTGATCAGTGCCCGTGACATCGTCGGGGGCAAAGCCCCCCCCTCCTATGCCTCATTGAAGACTCGCACCAAAAGGGGGCCCACCAGATCCGCATACTTTTTATAAAATTCCACCGGGAACCCGTCCGGCCCCGGCGCCTTACCTGACTGCATTTGTCCAATCCCCCTGACTAGCTCCTCCAACTCTATCGGCGCCCCCAGCCCCTCTACCAGCTTCTCTTGAACCCTTGAGAAACATAGCCTGTTCATGAAGCTCTCCATCCCCCCTCTCCCCATCGGAGGTTCCGACCGGTACAGTTCCTCGTAGAAGTCCCTAAAGACCCCATTTACTTCTGTCCCCTTCTGCACCACATTCCCACCCCTATCCGTCACTCCACCAATGTCCCTAGCCGCATCTCGCCTGCGGAGCTGATGCGCCAACATCCTGCTCGCCTTCTCCCCATACTCATATACCGCGCCCTGCGCCCTCCTCCAATGTGTCTCCGCCTTTCTGGTGGTCAACAAATCAAATTTGGCCTGCAAACTGTGCCATTCCCCCAGCAACCCCTCCTCCGGTGCCACCGCGTATCTCCTGTCCACATCCAGGAGCTCCCCCACCAGTCTCTCTCTCCTTCCTCTCCCTCCTTTCCCTATGGGCCCGGATGGAGATCAGCTCCCCCCGGATCACTGCTTTCAGAACCTCCCAGACCATCCCCACCCGGACCTCCCCCGTGTCGTTGGTATCAAGATACCGCTCAATACTTCCCCGGACCCTCCTACACACCACCTCATCAGCCAGCATCCCCACATCCAGGCGCCAGAGCGGGCGCTGGTCCCGCGCCTCCCCATCTCCAGATCAACCCAGTGCGGAGCATGGTCTGAAATCGCTATGGCCGAATACTCGGCATCCTGCACCTTCGAGATCAATCCCCTGCTCAGGATGAAAAAATCTATTCGGGAATAGACCCTATGGACATGGGAGAAAAAGGAATACTCCCACGCTCTCGGCCTCCCAAACCTCCAGGGATCCACCCTTCCCATCTGGTCCATAAACCCCCTCAGCACTTTGGCCGCCGCCGGTCTCCTACCCGTCCTTGAACTGGACCAGTCCAGTGGGGGATCCAGCACTGTGTTAAAGTCTCCCCCCATGATCAGGCCCCCTGCCTCCAGGTCCGCAATGCGGCCCAACAAGCGCCTCATGAAGCCGGCATCATCCCAATTCGGGGCATATACATTAACCAGCACCACCGTCTCTCCCTGCAGCCTACCCTTCACCATAATATATCTACCCTCCTTGTCCGACACCACCTCAGCCGCCTCGAACGCCACCCTCTTCCCCACCAGAATCGCCACCCCCCGGTTCTTCGCGTTCAATCCTGAGTGAAAAGCCTGCCCCACCCACCCCTTCCTCAGACGAACCTGGTCCGCCACCTTAAGGTGGGTCTCCTGGAGCATAGCCACGTCCGCCTTCAGCCCCTTCAGATGAGAAAATACCCTAGTTCTCTTAACCGGCCCATTCAGCCCCCTCACGTTCCAGGTAATCAGCCGGATCAGAGGACAACCTGCCCCTCTCCCCCGCCGGCTAGCCATAGCTTATCGACTGCTCGCCCCAGGCCAGCTCGCCCCGCCTGACCCGTTCCCCATGGCGATAACGCCTCTCCTCTACCCCCCCGGCCCACACCAGCTCCTTCCTGGACATTCCAGCAGCAACCCGGTACCCCCATCCCCCCCAGGCTAGGACCCCTCCTAGCCGCGACGCACCCTCCATGGTACTTCCGTGAGTCAGCTGACTTCTGCTGACCCGGCAGCTCCCGCCAAAACCCATCCCCTCCCGGCATGGGGGTCATCCCCCTCTTGCCACACCTCCTTGGCACCGCTTCAGCGCGGGAAAGGAAACCAGTAGAGGCCACGCCTCCAGCTCCGCCCCCCCCGCCCCACAGCGCGGGAAACCAGAGGCAAGCCCGCGCTTTCACACTGCCACACCCCACCCTTCTGACGCAGCTCCCCAAAATCCAGTTTCACCCCAACCCCCAGCCACGTACAGAAGAGAACATATAAAGCACATACCCCCAACGTTCCCCACACCCATACCCAACAGACAAACCCACCTGGAAACAGAGCAAAAAGAAAACCAGCATAAAAAAAACACGTGTCAAAATTGAAGAACAGCAACGGCGAAAACAGCAACGGCCATAGTGTGTCCCCCAGACCCTAGTTCGAGTCCAGCTTCTCCGCCTGTACAAAGGCCCACGCCTCCTCCGGGGACTCGAAGTACTGGTGCCGGTCCTTATATGTCACCCACAGACGCGCAGGCTGCAGCATTCCAAATCTGACCTGCTTGGCATGCAGCACCGCCTTCGTCCGGTTGAACCCGGCCCGCTGCTTTGCCACCTCCGCACCTCAGTCCTGGTAGATTCGCACGACCGAATTCTCCCACTTGCTGCTCCTCTCTTTCTTGGCCCAGCGCAGCGCACACTCCCGGTGACTAAATCGATGGAACCGCACCGCCCGCGGGGGTTCATTTGCCTTAGGCCTCCTGGCCAGCACTCTGTGAGCTCCCTCAAGCTCCAGGGGCAAATGGAAGGACCCCGCTCCCATCAACGAGCTCAACATCGTGGTCACGTACGACGGGAGATCCGACCCCTCCAGCCCCTCCGCCAGGCCCAGGATCCTCAAATTCTTTCGCCTCGTGCGAACGTCCAGCTCCTCCAAGCGGTCTTGCCACTTTTTGTGAAGTGCCTCGTGCAACTCCACTTTCCCCATGAGGACCACGGCCTCCTCCTCCCGCTCAGCGGCCTGCTGCTGCAACTCCCGAATGGACACCGCCTGGGTCCCAAGCAGCTTGTTGGTAGTCGCATTCAGGGAGTCCAGCAACTCGGCCTTCAGCTCCGCAAAACAGCGCAGAAGAGAGGCTTGCTGCTCCTGCGCCCACTTCCACCAGTCCTCGGGTGTTCCGCCGGCTGCCATTTTGTCCTTCTTCCCCCGCTTTTCTTGGGGAGCTGCTGCAACTTTTTCCTTTGCCCCACTCCGGGTGAGCACCATAAATTATGGGGAATGCTCCTCTAGACACCTTCCCCCACCGGGATTCGTCGAGACAGCGCCGTTTGGGGCCCTCAAATCGGCCCAAAAGTCCTTAAGTAGCGGGAGCTGCGGTGTGGCTTAGCTCCGCATAGCCGCAACCGGAAGTTTCCAAAGCCGATTTTCTGGCCGCTCCACTCCTAGTCCAGGCCATCCACCGGTGGACAATCTGAGAAGGAGTGTTCCCACGCGGGGAAAAGTCCAAACAGCACCACTACGAGCCCTTAAAAGAGCCCCAAAGTCCGAAAATAGCGGGAGCCACTGAACGTGCGGCTTAGCTCCGCATCACCGCTACCGGAAGTCCGTCCCCGCTTCTTCAATGGCCTTAGTGAGATCTTTTCACAGTTCTTCCCTCTGCTGCTAGAATTCAGCTTTCATAAAGGCCCTCAAGTCAGCTTGAGGCCTCTAAGCTGGCCCTTCCCCCGCCTGCATGCTTGCAGAGGCTTTTGTCTGCTGCTGCTTCAGCCCAATCTTGCACTGTTTCTGAGGGTCTGATAACCAAGAAACATACTATTCCTCGGGGAAAGTACTCCTCGAACATTCACCTACACCTTTTCATCAAAATTCCAACCCGTGCCGCCCAAAAAAGAGCTCTTTTCTGTAACCTTGGACAGGAGCTGCCTCTGTGTGATCACTCACTCCATGGTTCACACCGGAAGTCCGCCAAAGTTCACATCTGATGACTTTCTCAACTTTCTCAGGTCATCCGGGGCTGTTTAGAACAGGGCTAAATCGCATGTTTGAAAGCAGACCAAGGCAGGCCAGCAGCACGGTTCGATTCCCGTATCAGCTTCCCCGAACAGGCGCCGGAATGTGGCGACTAGGGGCTTTTCACAGTAACTTAATTTGAAGCCTACTTGTGGCAATAAGCGATTTTCATTTCACTTCATTTTCATCCCAAAGAGGGAAAACAATGCTGGAGATTTTGCAGGATGATGTGCATGTAACTGTGCTGTTTTCTTTCAGGCGTCCTGGGTCTCACTTTCATACTTAACAAATTTCGCCTCGTGAAACTCACCCCCAAGGATCAGTTTATAATCTCGTATGGGGGGCTGCGAGGAGCCATCGCCTTCTCGCTTGGCTATCTGTTGAATGAAAAATTCCCTCGAATCTTGTTCCTCACTGCCATAATTACCATCATATTCTTCACTGTCTTTGTTCAGGTTTGTTAACCTTATAGTTTATGTACTGCTTATATATTTCCATGTGTGCCCTAGGGTTTGTATGCTGTGACTGTGTGTGCTATGGCATACACGTTTCCATATGTGTGTTCGGTTACAAAAGTTGTTTGTGTGCACGCTGTGGATGTACGCATTTCTCTGCTGAGTCATACATTTTTCTATGAGCATGCACTTGGCTGTGCACATTTCTGTGAGCACACACTGGTTGTCGTGTGCGTGTCTGTGAACACATGCTGGGGCCCTTGCATGTGCCTGACTCAGCATGTGTCTATGAATGTGAATTGCATTGGTCTGTGCACACTGTGTGTGAACATTCTGGGTGGTTGGGTGGTGTGAAAGCATGGGCTGGACTGTACACGTCTGTATGCATCCACGCGTTGGGCCTTGCGCATCCATGTGTGCAGACTGGGCAATTTGCATTTCTGTGTATGCATGCTGGAGTTTGGTGGGCCAGAGTGATTGCCATTTCTCAACAGTGGGGATTCTAGCTGATCAGCAACAACTTGGATTTATAATGTATTACGATCTCGGACCAGACCCCAACAGTGACTAGGATACTGGACAGAAACCCCAATATTTTATTTTAAGTTTGTGAGACTGAGGAAAGGATACCTGCTCCAGGAGTGATTTCTCACAAAATAGGGATGTGGTATATTGAAATAAAGTTTATTACTAACACAGCATTAAAATATCTTTTAACATCACACAAGAAAATAGCTTTCAAATACCCCTTAAACAATGCTAATCAAGTAAGAAGTCCAACAACACCAGCTTGAAGTCCAACAGGTTTGCTTCAAATCACTAGCTTTAGGAGCACTGCTCCTTCCTCAGGTGACTTTTAACCCTACTGCACATTCACCTGAGGAAGGCCAGTGCTCCGAAAGCTTGTGTTTTGAAACAAACATGTTGGACTTTAACCTGGTGTTGTAAGACTTCGTACTGTGCTCACCCCAGTCCAACGCCGGCATCTCACATCATTGCTAATCAATACAGTGACACAAGAAACCTTAACTGCTCTCTTTATTCCCACTCAAACAACAAAACCAACATGGATCCAAATTCACTTTAAATACAGTTTAAATACTCAGGAATACTTGCTGTAAAGAGGTGTCTTAAATACTCCACTTTGACAAAGAGATCTTTTGAGACTGCTTAAAGAATGAGACCAGACAACCAGTCAGAATAATGCAGAATCTCTGGCTGCATTTCTTCAGAAATCTTCTTGGGTCACCTTCCAGCCAAAAACTAACCCTGAAAACACCAACACCTGACTGCTTCAGCCCCTGGCTCCTCCCATTAACTACATCATCCTACTAAAATGAACACACTGTCTCTAATTAACTACTCCCACAGGGAACCCTCTTAATACAAATAGAAGACCATTAGTCTTGGTTAATGGTTTAATTGCACCTCTGGCCCAAAAAGCCTTGCTGTCTTGCAAACCAGGATTTTTAAAACACTACTGCAGCAGTCATACATACACTAACGCAGGCTATTAACCCTACTGCACAAAATTCATATCATACAATATATGTCTGAAATTCCTACATTCATCACAATGGTGCATTTAATGTTGTTATGGATGCCTGATCAGCTCTCAGCAGGAACTAAGAGATTGGACCAGAACCATAACTTTTTTAAGTTTTTAAGGCGGTGCAGAAAGATCGATTTGTTCCAGGAGTGGTAGCAGAAATAGGGCTTGATTATTTTATAAACAAACTTCAATAAAACAAAAGAAAACAATATTTAAACTTTTAAACTTCAAGCCGAACAATAACAGATTACATGTAGTTTATTTATTTATTTATTCCAATTAAGGGGCAATTTAGCGTGGTCAATCCATCTACCCTGCACATCTTCGAGTTGTGGGGGTGAGACCTACGCAGACTCGGGGAGAATGTGCAAACTCCACACGGACGATGACCCGGGGCAGAGATGAAACCCAAGTCCTTGGCGCTGTGAGGCCGCAGTGCTAATATCTGTGCCACCGTGCCTCCCTACATGTAGTTTCTTAACTTTAACACACAAATTCCCATTAATCAGCGCTTCAAATTAACATACAGCTCTCATTCCATTTACAATGGCAGACAAAGGTGATAGGTGTGTTTACGAAGTAATTTTCTGCTGTTAGTCAAGTTCCTTCACCCTTTTTGAAAGTTCGACTCTGGGATAGTTTCTTCATGACCTTCCTTGGAGGCTTTTCAAATCCTTCTCTCCATAATAATAATCTTTATTAGTGTCACAAGTAGGCTTACATTATTATTGCAGTGAAGTTACTGTGAAAATTCCCTAACCGCTACATTCCGGCGCCTGTTCGGGAACAATTTTTTAAAAAATAATTTTTATTGAAAGAGTTTTTCCATACAAACATTTACCCCTACTATTTTTTAAATTATATACAACACAATCCCTCTAGGCAAAAATCCCTCCCTCGCCCGCCCTCTCGCGCACACCAGTCCTCTTCCCCCCCCCCCCAAGCAACAACTTAACAAACAAGGCAGCCTACAGTTTCAGACATGAGCAGCGAGCAGACTTGCCCGCGTTATAGTCGTACATGTCCCCCCACGACCATTGCTGCCCCCCCCCCCCCCCCCGGGTTGCTGCTGCCACGACCCCGAACGTCTATCTCTGATCTAAAAAGTCAAGGAAAGGTTGCCACCGCCTGGAGAATCCCTGTACCGACCCTCTCAGGGCAAATTTGATCCTTTCTAGCTGAATATAGCTAGCCATATCGTTAATCCAAGTTTCAACGCTTGGAGGCCTCGCGTCCTTCCAATGAATTAATATCCTTCGTCGAGCCACTAGGGACGCAAAGGCCAATATTCCGGCCTCCCTAGCCTCCTGTACCCCCGGTTCTACCCCGACCCCAAAGATCGCAAGCCCCCATCCTGGTTTGACCCTGGACCCTACCACCTTCGACACCGTCCTTGCCACCCCCTTCCAGAACCCTTCCAGCACCGGACATGCCCAGAACATATGCACATGGTTTCGCTGGGCTTCCCAGACATCTGACACACCTGTCCTCACCCCCAAAGAACCAGCTCATCCTTGTCCCCGTCATGTGAGCTCTATGCAGCACCTTAAATTGAATGAGGCTCAGTCTCGCACACGAGGAGGAAGAATTGACCTTCTCCAGTGCATCCGCCCACGTCCCGTCTTCTATCTGCTCTCCCAGCTCCCCTTCCCACTTGGCTTTCAGCTCCTCCCCCGATGCTTCTTCCGCCTCCTGCATTATCTTGTAGATGTCTGATATCTTCCCCCCTCCGACCCAGACCCCCGAGAGCACCCTATCACTCGCCCCCTTACTGGGGAGCAGGGGGAACCCCTCCACCTGCCGTCTAGCAAATGCCTTCACTTGTAAATATCTGAACATGTTTCCCGGGGGGAGCTCAAACTTCTCCTCCAGCCCTCCCAGGCTCGCAAACCTCCCCTCTATAAACAGGTCCTTCAGCTGCCGTATGCCCACCCTGTACCAGCTCTGAAATCCCCCGTCGATGTTCCCCGGGATGAATCTATGGTTCCCTCTTATTGGCGCCGCCAACAGACCTCCCATTTCCCCCCTGTGTCGCCTCCACTGCCCCCGTATCTTGAGGGTGGCCGCCACCACCGGGCTCGTGGTGTACCTCGTGGGGGGGAGCGGCCATGGTGCCGTTACTAGGGCCCCCAGGCTTGTGTTGCCACAGGACGCCCTCTCCATTCGTTTCCAAGCTGCCCCCTCCCCTTCCATCATCCACTTGCGCACCATTGACACATTTGCCGCCCAGTAATACCCCGAGAGATTGGGTAGTGCCAGCCCTCCACTGTCCCTACTCCGCTCCAAAAAGACCCTCCTCACCCTTGGGGTGCCGTGCGCCCACACGTAGCTCATGATGCTACTCGTCACCTTTTTGAAGAAGGCCCTAGGGAGGAAGATGGGCAAGCACTGAAATAAAAACAGGAACCTTGGGAGGACCATCATTTTGATTGACTGCACCCTCCCCGCCAGCGACAGCGGTACCATGTCCCACCTCTTAAATTCCTCCTCCATCTGTTCCACCAGCCTGGAAAAGTTCAACTTGTGGAGGGTCCCCCAGTTCCTTGCCACCTGCACCCCTAAGTACCTAAAGCTCTTTCCTGCTCGCTTGAAGGGGAGTCTCCCAATACCCTCTCCCTGGTCCCCCGGGTGTATCACAAAAACCTCGCTTTTGCCCAAATTTAGTTTGTACCCCGAAAAGTCCCCAAACTCTGCTAATAGTTCCATTATCTCCGGCATTCCCCCCTCTGGGTCTGCCACGTACAGCAGTAGATCATCCGCATACAGCGATACTCGATGTTCCTCCCCTCCCCTAGTCAGTCCTCTCCACCCCCCTGAACCCCTCAGTGCCATCGCCAACGGTTCGATCGCCAGTGCGAAAAGTAGGGGGGATAGGGGACATCCCTGCCTGGTCCCTCGGTGGAGCCCGAAATACTCCGACCTCCTCCCGTTTGTCACTACACTAGCCGTCGGGGCCGAGTAGAGCAACTTCACCCACTTAATAAACCCTTCCCCAAACCCAAACCGTTCCAACGTCTCCCACAGGTACTCCCACTCCACCCTATCGAATGCCTTCTCCGCGTCCAGCGCTACCACTATCTCAGCCTCCCCCTCCACTGCCGGCATCATAATTACATTCAGCAATCTCCGCACGTTCGTGTTGAGCTGCCGCCCCTTCACGAACCCCGTCTGGTCCTCATGGATTACCCCTGGCACACAATCCTCTATTCTAGCTGCCAGGATCTTTGCCAGCAACTTGGCATCCACGTTCAGAAGCGAGATAGGCCTGTAGGACCCGCACTGCACGGGGTCTTTATCCCGCTTCAGTATCAGGGAGATCAGAGCCTGCGACATTGTCGGGGGCAGAACCCCCCCCTCTCGCGCCTCATTAAAGGCTCGTACCAGTACCGGTCCCACCAAGTCCACATTTTTCTTGTAGAATTCCACCGGAAAACCCATCTGGCCCCGGCGCCTTCCCCGCTTGCATCTGACCTATTCCCTTGACTAGCTCCTCTAGCCCTATTGGCGCCCCCAGCCCTTCTACCAGCCCCTCCTGGACCCTTGGGAACCTCAATTTGTTTAGGAAGTCCTCCATTCCCCCTCTCCTCGTCGGCGGCTCAGACCGATACAACTCCTTGTAAAAATCCCTGAAGACCCCGTTCACTTCTTGCCCCTTCTGTACTACCTTCCCGCCCCTCTCCTTCACTCCCCCAATCTCCCTAGCCGCATCTCGTTTGCGAAGCTGGTGTGCCAGCATCCTGCTCGCCTTTTCCCCATACTCATAGACCGCGCCCTGTGCCCTTCTCCACTGCGTCTCTGCCTTCCTGGTGGTCAGCAGGTCGAACTTGACCTGCAGGCTGCGCCGTTCTCCCAGCAGCCCCTCCTCTGGTGCCTCCGCATATCTCCTATCCACTTCCAATATCTCCCCCACCAGCCTCTCCCTCTCCTGCCTCTCCTTTCTTTCTCTGTGTGCCCTTATGGAGATCAGCTCTCCCCTGATCACTGCCTTCAGGGCCTCCCAGACCATCCCCACCTGCACCTCCCCCGTGTCATTCAAGTCCAGATAGCTCTCAATGCTCTTCCGGACCCTTTTACACACCTCGTCGTCCGCTAACAGCCCCACATCCAGCCGCCACAGCGGGCACTGGTCCCGCGCCTCCCCCATTTCCACATCCACCCAATGTGGTGCATGATCAGAGATCGCAATGGCCGAATACTCAGCTTCCCGTACCCTCGGGATCAGCCCCCTGCTCAACACAAAGAAATCGATTCTGGAGTACACTCTATGGACGTGGGAGAAAAAGGAATACTCCCTCGCCCTCGGCCTACCAAACCTCCATGGGTCTACTCCTCCCATCTGCTCCATGTACCCCCTCAGCACTTCTGCCGCTGCCGGCCTCCTATTGGTCCTTGAGCTCGATCTGTCTAGCCCGGGGTCCAGCACTGTGTTGAAGTCCCCCCCCATGATCAAGCCCCCTGCCTCCAGTCCCGGAATGAGGCCCAATAGGTGCCTCATAAAACCCGCGTCATCCCAGTTCGGGGCATATACGTTGACCATCACCACTTTCTCCCCCTGCAGCTTACCCTTCACCATCACATACCTACCCTCCTTATCCGCCACCACCTCCTCCGCCACGAACAACACCCTCTTTCCCACCAGAATCGCCACCCCCCGGTTCTTTGCGTCCAATCCAGAGTGGAACACCTGTCCCACCCACCCCCTTCTCAGGCGAACCTGGTCCACTACCTTCAAATGGGTCTCCTGTAACATTGCTACATCAGCCTTCAGTCCCTTCAGGTGTGAGAATACCCTTGATCTCTTGACCGCCCCATTCAGCCCCCTCACGTTCCAAGTGATCAGCCGGGTCGCGGAACGACCCGCCCCCTTCCCCTGCCGATTAGCCATGTCCCGTTCCCTGCTCGCCCCGGGTCGACCCTCCCCTTCTGACCCGCTCCCCATGGCGATGGCCCCCTCCCCCCACCTCTCCAGTCCTCCACTTCCCGTTTCTGGTCTTTCCAGCAGCAACCCGGTGTCCCTCCCTAACCCCCCCCCCCCCCCCAGGCTAGGACCCCTCCTAGCCGCGATGTACCCTCCATCGTACTCCCGTAAGTCAGCTGGTTTGCGCTGACCCGGCTGCTCCTGCCACACTCCGACTCCCCCCGGCTCGGGGGGGGGGCCTCCCCCCCCCCCTTGCCACTCCTCCCTGGCCCCGCTCCAACGCGGGAAAGGTCGCCATTGCTAGCCACGCCCCGCCCTCCTCCCCTCCCCCCCTCCTCTGCCCCGCGCGCGGGAAAACAGAGGAAAGCCCGCGCTTTCGCCCTGCCACACCCCACCCCGCCATCTTCAGTTCCACCCCCGTCCCCGTCCATGCCTGTAAAGAACCCCCCCTAGGAGCCCATATCCCCGATCTGCTCTCCCCCCCCCGTCCCACCTCCCCAACTTAACATTATAAATAACAAATAGATAACAAATAACAATGTACTTAACAGTCGCCCTCTACCAAACAGTATAAATAACCATAAATAACCATGAATAACCACAATAACAATAACTAAGGGAAGTTGGCAAAGGGGGGAAAAAACATCAGAAGAAAAAAAAACCCAAAGCAAGAGTTCAAGATCCAAACAAGGAAAGAAGAGAAAAAAAAAAAGGAAACCGTTCCAATAAGAGTTGCCCAGTTCCGACCCGACCGAAAAAAAAACGAACCGCTTGTTCAGCTGAAAGTACCCGAGCGGACACGGCCGCCAAGTACCCCCTGGGTCTAATTCGAGTCCAGTTTCTCTTCCTGTACAAAGGCCCACGCCTCCTCTGGGGACTCAAAATAGTGGTGTTGGTTCCTGTAGGTGACCCACAAGCGCGCTGGCTGCAGCATTCCGAACCTGATCCTTTTTGCATGTAGCACCGCCTTCGTCCGGTTGTACCGGGCCCGCCGCTTAGCCACCTCCGCACTCCAGACCTGGTAGACCCTCACCGTCGAATTCTCCCACTTACTGCTCCTTTCCCTCTTGGCCCACTCCAGCACTCTCTCACGATCGCTGAGTCGCTGGAACCGCACCAGCACCGCCCTCGGGGGCTCATTTGCTCTTGGCTTCCTTGCCATGACCCTGTAGGCCTCTTCCAGCTCCAGGGGCGAAGGGACGGCCCCTGCCCCCATCAGGGAGCTCAGCATTTCTGCTACGTATCCCGGGAGGTCTGACCCCTCCAGGCCTTCTGCCAGGCCCAAGATCCTCAGGTTCTTCCGCCTCATTCGGGTATCCAGCTCCTCAAAACGGCTCTGCCATTTCAGGTGGAGTGCCTCGTGCACCTCTACCTTTCCCACGAGGACCGTGGCCTCCTCCTCCCTCACAGTCATCTCCTGCTGCAGCTCCCGAATCGACGCCTCTTGGGTCGCCTGGGCTCCCATCAGCCTGGTGGTCGTCGCATTCATTGACTCCAAGAGCTCCATTTTCAGCTCCGTAAAGAAGCGCAGGAGAGCGGCCTGCTGCTCCTCCGCCCATTTCCCCATTTCCTCCACTCCTCGGGTGCGCCACCGGCCGCCATTTTGGTCTTCTTCCCCCGCTTTTTTTGGGGAGCTGCTGTTGCTTTCTTTACCACCCCACTCCGGGTACCGACCATAAAGTTGGTCTGGTTCTCCTCAGGGAGCCTTCCCCCACCGGGATTTGTCCTTACAGCGCCGTTGGGGCCCTCCAATCGGCCCGAAAACACCTTTGTAGCAGGAGCCGCCAAACGTGCGACTTAGCTGGTCATAGCCGCAACCGGAAGTCACCCTGTTCGGGAACAATGAGGGAGAATTCAGAATGTCCAATTCGCCTGACAAGCACATCCTTCGGGACTCATGGGAGGAAAACAGCACCCGGCAGAAATCCACACTGACAAGGGGAGAACATGCAGACTACGCGCAGACAATGACCCAAGCCAGGAATCAAATCCGGGTCCCTGGTGCTGTGAAGCAACAGCGTGCTACCATGCCACCTGTTCAAAAAAGGATTATTTTTCTCTCTCAGCTCCGCCCAGCCCATCAAACAAAGGTTCTCTCCTGCGGTGCCCAGACTTGAACCCATCAGCGTTATCATGGCTGTTTGATTTCCCACTCCCGTTTATACAAAAGAATAGAGCCATGCTATTGCTAGGCAACAAACCTCCCATTGATGGACAAAGAGACCATCAAACTCTATAATGGGCCAAGAGCTGCTCAGACAGGAGTGTCCTGAAGGGAAGTGGATCTTGAGTGACTCACCCTTGCTGAGCAAGGGCATCCTGTGAATTCCCACGAACGAGTTTGTCCAACTGGAACAATATAACCCAAGCCAGGTTAAGGCCTGTCCTTCTGACTCCGTGCTAGCTGTTTTTTCCCTCGGTCTGTTTAACCCCTAAATTGCCTGCTGTATCTTCGATCCCATTTCTGGACCCAATTTCCTAATATTTCCTATCATAATGTGATGAGATACCTTGCAGCATTTAGCAAGAGCAGTTACTGGAAAGTTGAAGGAAAAATTAGTACAGGTGATCAAAAACTTCGTTAAAATTTTATGGTGTAGCTTGAAGGAATAGAAGTAGAGAAGTGGAGAGTTTTAAGGAGGAAATCCCATAACTTGACCGAGGCAAATAAAAGCCGTAGCGGAACAATTAAAATAGGAGATATGTTGTTGGGTGGGTGGGGGGGGGGGGGGGGGGGGGGGGGCAGAATTAGACCGCAGAGATCTTGGAGAGTTGTGGTGCTGAAGTAGGCAACAGGAATGGGGAAGGGCCAAGATATGGAGGGATTTGAAACAAAGGATGAGAATTTTAAAGTTGAAATGTTGCCAGACCAGGAGCCAGTGTAGGTGAGTAAGCATGAGTGATGGACGAACGTGACTTGTTGCAGTATACATGCAGCGGTGTATTAGATGAGCTTAAATCTACAAAGTGTACAGGATGTGCCTCAAGGAGGGGTCAGAGGGGGGCCACAGGCAATGTCAGGGAGGGGGGGCAGCAGGGATGGTATTATGTTTTCATAATGTTTTGAGTGTTTCCTCACAAGCAGCCTTGTATCTGAACAGGGGCACTTGAGAGAACAAGTGAATGACATAATTGGAGATTACATCATCGGCCATTTGCATGAGCAAATGGCAGTAAAACATCATAGCCTGTAGTGTTAACATCTTCTAAATGAAGCTCTTGGTTTTGGTTGCACCTCCAAGGCCTGCAGACTTGATCTTGAATCCACCACAGAGGGGGTCAGCTGCCCCCTTGTTGACTCCTCCTTCTACGGCATCCTGACTACCGACAGCAGTGCTGTGAGCAGTGAATCTGGAGATTCGAACATTTGCTAATCAGCTGCACCTATCAATTTTGGTAGGACAGGAAGCTTTGCACTGAGGGATTGTCTTGAGGCACATCTTGTATCCTTTTTAAATTTAACCATTGCACTGTGCACGTGAGGGCGCCAGGTGGGTGTGTGTAAAGGGGCAGCAGGGCGTAGGTGAGCATGATTAGCTATGGCAATTTATTCTTGTACAATTGTACAATTGTGGTGTTATATGCCCTTTTTGTATCACAGATTTTCACAAGCGTGAATAACTATCTGTGTCCTATAAACTGTAAATTGGAGACTAGCCTGTTATCTGATTTTTGGAGCGGCGAGAGGTTAGATTTTGCACATCCCCAATTTTAATTGTTCCATCATTGCCAGCTATACTTTCAGCTGCCTAGGCCTTAAGCTGTAGAATTGCATCCTAAAACCTCTCCCCCGTCCTACCTCTTTTCTTATTTAAGACACTGCTGAAGATCTAACTCTCCCATCATGGATGGGTTGATATTTTGGTTGCTGTCACTCCTGTAAAATACTTTGGGACATTTTATGTGTTAACGGTGCTATGTGAATGCAAGTTTTTGTAAATTAAGGCACTAGTGGCGAGTCCAAGAGGCTAACAGAAAATCAGCCAGAATCATTTTAAATTGTCAATTCCTGCAGAACTTTGGTTGACTCCACATTGAAATTGTTTGTGCACCTTGCTGATTGGATCTGTTTATCTGTCAGGGGATGACTATTCGACCATTGGTGGAATTGCTCGCTGTGAAGAAGAAACAAGACTCCAAACGTTCCATCAACGAAGAAATCCACACACAGGTATGGAAGAGTGCCAGTGTGGTGCTCCGGGTTCAGTGTTCTGTCACTTTGAATGTCTGTCTCAGTGCTCGCTCGCTCTCTCTCACTCTCACTCACTCTCACTCACACTCACTCACTCACTCTCTCTCTCTCTCTCTCTCTCTCTCTCTCTCTCTCTCTCTCTCTCTCTCTCTCTCTCTCTCTCTCTCTCTTTCCACCTCCACCCCCATGTAGAGATAATTGTAGTATGTAATGTGTGGGACCCATGGTATAGAGGTGTTTATTGCAATATGCACATAATATTGTAAAGGTACATAGATTGTTAGTGGACAAAACTGTGGTAGATGGAGTTCAATGTGGATAAATGTGTGGCCATCCACTTTGGACCTTAAACATATGATTTTCTAAATAGTGAGAAGCTGGGAGCAATGGGGGAGCTGAAACATTTACGAGTCCAAGTGCAGAAATACTGAAATAATCTCTGGATTGTTACATGGCATAGGGCAAGTAAGATTAGAGAATTGAGTGCATGGCTCAAAGATTGGTGTGGAAGAAATGGGTTTTGATTCATGGACCACTGACACCAGTAATGGGGAAAGTGGGAGCTGTACCCATGGGATGATCTTTACTTGAACCGTGCTAGGAACAGAGTTCTGACGAAGACGGTAGAGAAGGCTTTAAACTGAATAGTGGGGATGAGCCATCGTGTGAGGGGAGATGTGGTAAAATAAAGAGAAAAGGCAAGGCAATAGAGCAGAGTAGTGACATGGTAATGATACCCAGAGCGAGGCAGGAAGGAACAGAGCATAGTTAAGGCCAGAGTTTGAAAGAATGATAAAGACCCAATTCAAGACTTTTTATCTGAATGCATGCAGCATTTGTAACCGAGCGGATGAATTGATAGCATAAACAGAAATAAATATGTCTGGCATGATGGCCATTTCAGAGGCATAGTTGCAAAGTGACCAAGTCTGGCACCTAAACATTGACATTTCTCAAGGACAGGATGCTAAGAAATGGTGGTGGGGCAGATCTATTAATTAAGGATGACAGAGTGGTGAAAGATGAATTTAGCAGAAGATCAAGATGTGGAATCAGTTTAGGTAATTATAAGCAATAACAGAGGTAAGAAGCCACTTATGGGAGTAGTTTATAGACCCACCAACAGTGGCCACATGATCGGACAGAGTATACAGGAAGAAATAAATGAGGCTTCTAAGAAAGGTGATGCAATAATTATGTGATTTTAATCTCCATATGCATTGGACGAATCAAATTGACAAAGGGAGCCTGGAAGATGAGTTCATTAAGTTTATTTGGGGCAATTTCTTAAGAGCAGAACGTTCTAGTGCCAACCAGGGACAAGGCTGTTTTAGACCTGACAATGAGGTAGGACTAATTAATAACCACCTAGTAAAGGAGTCTCTAGGCAATAGTGATCATGATGTGGAAGAATTTTGCATTCAGTTCGAGGGTGAGAAGTGTGGATCTAATACTAATGTCTTAAATTCTTAAATAAAGTCCATTACACCAGTTTGAGGGTGGAGTTAGCTGAAGTAAATTGTGCAGATGGATTAAATGGAGGACAGTAGTGAAACAGTGGCAGACATTTAAGGAGACATTTCATAAAGGTCAGCAAGGTTATATTCTGCTGAGTAAGAAAGATTTCATAGAATTTACAGTGCAAAAGGAGGCCATTCGGCCCATCGAGTCTGCACTGGTCCTTACAAAGAGCATCCTACTCAAGACACATCTCTACCCTCTCCCCATAACCCAGTAACCCCCACTTAACCTTTTTGGACACTAAGGGCAATTTAACACGGCCAATCCACCTAACCTGCACATCATTGGATTGTGAAAGGAAAGTGGTGCACCTGGGGGAAAACCACGCAGACACTGGGAGAACGTGCAGACTCCACACAGACAGTGTCCCAAGCCGGGAATCGAATCTGGGACTCTGGAGCTGTGAAGCAACTGTGCTAACCACTGTGCTACCGTGCTGCCCCGATTGAGATGGATGCACTATCCATGGCTAACTAAGGACATTAAGGCTTGTTTCAAATTGAAAGAAAAAGTGTACAATATTGCAAGGATTAATGGTAGGGTAGAAGATTGGACAGATTTTAGAAGCCAGCAAAGAATGACACAAAAAAAGAGGAAGGCGAAATTAAAGTTTGAGATAAAGCTAGCTAGAAATATAGAAACAGATAGTTTCTACAAATACTTAAAATGAAAAAGAGTAACTAGTGAGCATTAGTCCCTTTGAGGGTCGGACTGGGAAATTAATAATGGGAAACAAGGAAATCGAAGGGTTGGATAGGTACACGAAAGCATCCCAAGAATACTGGCAAATCAAAAGCTAAAAAAGAGGGAAGAACTTAAAACAATCACGAGGGAAAGGGGACTGGAAAAATTATTAGAACTAAAGGTTGCATCACCTTTCTTACAAGCCCCCATTTATTTCTTCCTGTCTACTCTGTCCGATCATGTAGCCACTGTTAGGGGGTCTATAAACTACTCCCATAAGTGGCTTCTTACCTCTGCTATTGCTTATCTTTACCCAAACTAAAATTAGAACTGATAACTTTCATCATAGCACCTTAAAATAATGGCTTCTGAGACAGTCGGATTAGTTGTGATTTTCCAAAATTCCCTAGATTCTGGAAAGGTCCCAGTGAACAGGAAAATCGTTAATGTAAGACTTTTCTATTCAAGAAAGGAGGGAGACTGAAAGCAGAAAACTATAGGCAGGTTAGCCTAACGTCTGCCATCGGGAAAATGCTAGAATCCAATATTAGGGAGGTAATAGGAAGACATTTAGAAAACCGTAACGCAATCGGGGAGAGTCAACAAGGTTTTCTGAAGGGAAAGTGTTTGACTAATTTATTAGAGTTCTTTTAAGGAAGCAACATGGCCAAGGGGAAACCTATAGCTGTGCTGCACTTGAATTTCCAAAAGGCATGTGGTTATCTGCCTCATTGAAGGTTACTGCACAAAATAAGAGCTCCTGGTGTAAGGGGTAGCATATTAACATGGATAGTGAATTTGCTAGCTAACAGGAAGCAGAGAGTAGGGATAAATGTGTCTTTTCTGGATTGGCAAGATGTAATTAGTGGAGTGCTACAGGGATGGAGTGCTACAGGGATTCATGCTGGAGCCTCAACTATTGACAGTTTATATCAATGACTTGGATGAAGGAACTGAACATATAGTAGCTAAATTTGCCATTGACACAAAGATGGGTAGGAAAGTAAGTTGTCAATGGGACGGGCAGCATGATGGCGCAGTGGATAGCACTGCTGCCTCACGGCGCCGAGGTCCCAAGTTTGATCCCGGCTCTGGGTCACTGTCATTGTATAGTTTGCACATTCTCCCTGTGTCTGCGTGGGTTTCTCCGCCACAATCCAAAGATGTGCAGAGTAGGTGGATTGGCCACACTAAATTGCCCCTTAATTGGAAAAAAATGAATTGGGTTCTCTAAATTGTTTTTTTAACTTGTCAATGGGACATGAAGGGTCTGGAAGGGGATTTAGGTAGGTTAGATGGGGCTGGTTCAGCACAGTGGGCTAAGTAGCTGGCTTGTAATGCAGAACAAGGCCAGCAATGCGACTTCAATTCCCGTACCAGCCTCCCCAAACAGGCAGCGGAATGTGGTGACAAGGGGCTTTTCACAGTAACTTCATTGAAGCCTACTTGTGACAATAAGCGATTATTATTTAAGTGAGTGGGCTATAATTTGACAATGGACTGTAATGTGGGAAAATGTGAACTTGTCCACTTTGGCTGGAAGAATAGGAAAGCATTATATTTGAATGGAGAGAGACTGCAGAACTTAACAGTACAGAGGGATCTGGGTGTTCTGGTCCATGAATCACAAGAAGTTGGTGTGCAAATGCAGCAAGTGATTAGAAAGGCAAATGGAATATTGGCATTGCAAGAGAAATCTAGTCTAAAAATAGGGAAGCATAGCTGTACAAGACCATAGCTATATCACAGTTTGAATCGCATACAGTTCTCGTCTCTTTACCAAGAAAATATATAATTCCATTGGTAGCAGTTCAGAGAAAGTTCATTTGACTAATTCCTGGGATGAAGGGGTTATCTTATGAAGAAAGTTTGTGCAGTTTGGGCCTGAACCCATTGAGGTTTGGAAGAATGAGGGATGTTTTTAATGAAACATGTAAGGTCCTGAAGAAACTTGACAGGATGGATGCGTGATGATGTTTCACCTTGTTGGGGAAACTAGAACTAGATCCTCTTGACTATAGCAGTTTAAAAAAAATTGAGGTCTCCCATTTAAGACTGAGAGAAGGAGGATATTTTTCTCTTGAGGGGTGTTAGTCTGTGGAATTTTCTTCCCCAGAATGTAATGGAGGCTGGATAATTGAATATATTCAAGACTGAGTTCAATAGATCTTTAATCATCAAGGAAAGTTGGGTTACGGGGAACAGGCAGGAAGCTGGACTTGAGGCCACAATCAGAAAAGCCATGATCTTATCAAATGATGGAGCAAACTTGAGGGGCCAAATGGTCTACTCCTGTTCCTAATTCCAGTGTTCGTCCGTAAAAGGGTAACAAAGAGAGAAATAAAGATGTTAACCAGAGGCATAAAAACAAATTGTTAAAGCTTTGATGGATGGTTAAAAAGGAAGAGAAAAGCAAAGTAAATGTGAGTCCCTTAAGGGCAGAGACGGTAGAAATTATAATGGGGAATAATTGACAATTTTATACCTGTCTTCAAGTCAGAAGACACACAATATTCCAGAAGGGAACCAAAGGTCCAGAGAAAATGAGGAACTAAAGAATATTTTGAGAAATTTTGATTTTGTGTAATAGCCTGTTGTGAAATTAGTATTAGGAAAGAAATAGCACTGAAGAAATCAATTGAACAAAGAGCTGACAAATCCTCTCAACCTGACTTCTTACACCCTCGACTTTTGAAAGAGATGGCTAAAGTGGCAGTGGATGCATTGTTTTTGATCTTCCAGATTTCCCACTGTTCTAGAACAGTTCTCATAGACTGGAATATAGGTTGATGCGCCAAATGTCCGCCTTCTGCACTGTAGGGATTCTATGAAACTGCCATCCGAGAACAGAGGGAGAGAGTTCAGTTAACCTGACAACAGTAGTAGGGAAAAATGACAGAATCTATTCTTAGGTGTGTGATAGCAGAGAACCTAAAAAATCCTCTGAGCAGAGTCAACTCAATATATGCAACGGAAATCTGTTCGGCCTTTGAGGATGTGGATAGCAGGGTGCATAAGGGGAACCAGAAAATGTGTATTTCGATTTTAAAAAGCATTGAAAAATGTGTTTCACAACAGGATATTACACAAAATCAGAATTCACAAAATTTAGGGTAACATATTAGCATGGACTAAGGATTGGTCAATGGACAGATAACTGAGAAGGTAGGAATACATGGGTCATAACTAGGCTATAATTAGTGGGCTACTGCAAAGATCTTCAGCTATTTGAAAACTATATCAGTTTTTCAGATGAGAGGACAAAGTTTGTTGGCAATATAAAGTGGGAAAATAAGCTGCGAGAAGGACCAGAGAGATTGCAAAACGATTTTAGAAAGGTTAAGTGAGTGAGCAACAATGTGGCACATTGAATATAATGTAGAGAGTCCTGGAAATGTTATTCCGAGCTATCTGGCTATCTCAATGTTAACATGCAGCAATAAGGAAGGCATATATATATATATTTTTAATCTTTATTACAAAGTGATTTGAGTATAAGAATAAATAAATCTTAATCCAGTTGTATTGGGCCCTGGAATATTGTGTATAGTTTTGGTTTCCTTCTCTTAAGGAAGAATAAAATTACATTAAAATGAGTGCAATGAAGGTTCACTTGACTGATTCCTGGAATGAGAGTATTGTGCTGTGAACAGAGTTTCAATAGACGAGGTCGAATGCCCTCGAATTTAACAAAATGAGGTGAACTCAATGAAACATATGAAACTCTTAAGAGGCTTGACAAGGTAGATGCTGGGAAGATGCTTCCCCTTATTTGGGAAGTCGAGAACTAAAGGGCATGTATTACAATCGCAGGCCAGAGCCCAACAGTGGCTAGGACACTGGACCAAATCCCCAATATTTTATTTTGTAAGACTATGGAAAGAATATTTAGCTCCTGGAGTGTTGCACAAAGAAATAGGGATTTAATATTTTAAAACAAAACTTTATTGTTAATACACTATTAAACTATTCAACATCACACCCAAAAATAGTTTATAATTGCCCATTAAACAATATTACAGTAAATACCCTTGATGCTGTCTCTATTCCCAATTAAACAGCAAGAAAGGGAGAAAAAGCATACAGCTCTCAGTGCATTCCACATCCCAATGGCACAGATGAATACTTGCACTCCAGAACAGATTTGGCTCCTGTTAGAAAAACTGGAGACTCTGGCTGGATGTCTTCAAAAAGCAGTTTCAACTGGTTTGTTTCAGCGTTCCCCTTATCCTCAGACAAGTCTGCTCTGCTTTAAATACTATTGCTCTTTTTTTAGTGAGCCTACTTTGAGAACAAAATACTTTACTCATGGTCTAAAGGGTAGTCAGATCAACACACAACTCAAAACTCTTTCTCAAAATGTTTGAATACCTTAACTCCACCCAGCAATGACATAATTTCCCCAAGCTGATAAAAAATTAACCCCGCTGAACACACATTAACTCCCCAGGGACTCCCCCTAGTCAAACAACATTGCATTAACCCAGGCTGAAAATACATTACTCTTTTCAATTTCATCTCTGGCTCCTGAAAGCTTTCTGGTCTTGCAAACAAGATTTTTGAACAAAAAATGCAGGGCTACTGCAGTCAAACACACTCTAACCCAGGCTGTTCACCCTTAAATTGCCACATGTTTACAATCCAAGGTATCTAAAATCCTGCGTTTGTCACACATGTATGATCATGTGTAACTGTGATTAGAATTTTGTTTCACTCAAAAGATGTGAATCTTTGGAATTTCCTAACACAGCTGTCAGCAAGAATATTCAAGTCAGATAGAACAATTTTTGGATACTAAGGAATCAAGGAATATGGAGATCATGTGAAAAGGTGTGGCTGAGTAGATGACCTTGATCTTATTGAATGGTGGAGAAAGCTGAGGGAAGAATGGCCTACTGTCTCAAAGAGGCTGGAATACAAAGGGGTGAAACTAATGTTGATTTTCTATAAAACTCTGGTTAAAGCCCATCTGGTACGTTACATTCAGTTATGAACACTGAACCTATGATCTAATTGAATGGCAGTACAGGCTGTAGAGGCTCAATGATTTCCTCCTGTTTACAGATGTCTGGAGATCCCTCATGAGTGAGTGGGAATATGGAGATTAGCTTGAAACGTAGGCAGCTATGGTACTTGCACACTGTGCAGAAGACATGTGATGCTCGTGTGAATTCAGGAAACTTTGCTTAAGTGGGGAACATTTTAGTGAGGAAAATGTCACTGACATCAGCTAGCAGATGGCATTATCCACCCTTTAGTCTTTTATCTGCTGAACCTTGAACCAATGTCTGAGACTGGCTGTAGCAATGAAACTTCAGGTTATGTACAGTATTCAGCTTGCATTGCATTGAAACTGCACCTTAGGGAACCAAGGCACTTAGTGCTACCAAGGCACTTAGTGCTATCTGTTCACAACTTTCAATGCCAGTGCTAAGGAAGTGTCTCAATGAGAGACGTGTCTCCTTTATGATGGGACTTTCAAGGTTGGCATGGTGATACAGTGGCTAGCATTGTGCCTCACTGCCAGGGACCTGGGTTCAATCCTGGCCTTGGGTGATTGTGTGGAGTTTGCAGTTTCTCCCTGTATTTGTGTGGGTTTCCTCCAGGCGCTCTGGTTTTCTCCCAAGGTCCAAAGATGTGCAGGTTAGGTGGGGTAATGGGGTTGCAGGGATAAGGTGGGGGTGAGCCTGGGAAAGGTGCTCTTTCAGAGAGTTGGTACAGACTCGATGGGCTGAATGACCTCCTCCTGCACTGTAGGAATTCTAGGATTCTGAAGGCCCCATCTACCCTCACAGATGAGCATTAAAGATTGCTTGACTCTGTTGCCAAAAAGACTGCAGAGTTCTCCCAGTGTTCTTGCCAATATTTGTACCTCAACCAGCACCACAAACAGATTGCCTGACCATTTATCTCACTGCTGTCTGTGCGGACTTGCTGTTTGCTAAAATAGCTGCTTAGTTTCCAACATTACAACAGTGACACTTCAAAATACATTAATAATAATCTTTATTGGTGTCACAAGTAGGCTTACATTAGCACTGCAATTAAGTTACTGTTTTAATGTCTAAGAAACAGTTTAGGGGATCCTAAAGAGGTGAACGGTGCTATATAAATGCAAGTATTCAGTTTATGGAACAGGACAGTCATGCACACCCTCATTAAGGATGTGATGCTTTGATTTATGGTTTAGTACATCCCAGCTAAGTTGTGTGGAGGACAACTTAATTTGGGAAGTGAGGTTGACATTGTGAGGAGGAGTAAGAGAGGTCTGGAAGTTACTGCATTGATGAAATCCGCAAATCATTCCGAGGCAAGTCAACGAAAGCCCCTTGATGGTGGATCACAGCCTCCATGCTGACCAAGTCTATTTATGTGAAGAGAAAGTATTTAAATATTGGGACTGTGCAATTCTGTTGCATATATTCAGGCTCACTATGAATTTCAGCCCAAGTATCTTCCACCATTCAATTTGATCATAGCTGATCTGTACCTTAATTCTTTTCAGCTGCCTAGGATCCATATCTCTTTAATAATGAACAAAAATGTATTAACCTCGAGTTTCACATTTTCGATTATCCCACGGCACCAAACCATAGTGATTAGCACAGTTGCTTCACAGCTCCAGGTTCATTTCCCGGCTTGGGTCACTGTCTGTGTGGAGTTTGCACGTTCTCCCCGTGTCTGCGTGGGTTTCCTCCGGGTGCTCCGGTTTCTCCTTTCAGTCCAAAGATGTGCAGGTTAGGTGGATTGGCCATGCTAAATTACCCTTAGGTTAAGTGGGGTTACTAGGTTATGGGTGGGGGTGTGGGCTTAAGTGGGGTGCTCTTTCCAAGAGCTGGTGCAGACTCGATGGGACGAATGGCCTCCTGCACTGTAAATTTTATGATTCCTCTTGGTTTGGCTCTCTTAACCTTGATATAATTCTGGTGAATCTGTGCTGTACTCCCTCCAAGGGCAATATATGCATCCTGAGCTGTGGTGCCCAGAACTGAACTTAGTACTCAAGTTGGGGCCTAGCCAGAGTTTTGCATAACTGTAGCAGAAGTATCACAAACTAAATAGCAGCAGGAATAAGCTATAT
The DNA here is from genome assembly GCF_902713615.1 of Scyliorhinus canicula. Taxonomy (NCBI): domain Eukaryota; kingdom Metazoa; phylum Chordata; class Chondrichthyes; order Carcharhiniformes; family Scyliorhinidae; genus Scyliorhinus; species Scyliorhinus canicula. The sequence continues at coordinate 110,935,821 of NC_052146.1, forward strand.
GGTCTTTTGAGTGTTCTCCACCATTTACAGTACAGTAAGTTTCTACGTCGGCTACACCTTCCTGCACTGCCCATACACCTTAGTTTCCTTCGTATCCAAGAATGTTTTGGTTTGTCAATCTCAGCTCCGCTTTCTCGTTAGTTTCTCATAACTCTTTATTCCTTTAGAGTCCAAAATCTATCAGTCCCAGCCTCAGCACTACTCAGCAACTGACCATCCGCAACCTCTGAGGTGGAGGATTCAGAAGGTTTACAACATTCAGAGTGAAGGAATTTTGTATCTTATTCCTGTATATCCTTAGAGTCCTGAGACTGTGCCACCTAATTCTCAACGACGAAGGCACTGGAAATAACCTCTCGGCATCCACCCTGTCAAACCCTCAGAATTTTTACATGTGCCAATTGTACATAATTTCCATCCATTTGCATTCTAGCTCCTTTAAAAATCAGCATTCCATTCGCCTTGCTAAAGTTTTATACTTTGTGTTTTTTTTTGTGGTATTAGTACTTGGACCCTAAATATATCGGCTCCTCCACAGTTCTAAGCTTCTTATCATTTAGCAAACATTCTAATTCATCAATTTTGGTCCAAAATGGATGAGCTTACACTTACCCACATTGAACTCCATCCAAAGTTTTGCTCACTCACTTTATCGACCAATATCCCTTTGCAACTTTCTGCTCCCATCTATGCTGTTTACATTATATACAAAGAATTATGTGGAATATTACAGAACAGATGCAGGCTAGTCAGTCCAACTTGTCTGTACTGGTGTTTGTACTCCACTTCAGTCACCACCCATCCATTTACCTAATTTTAACCTTTCAGCAACTCTTTCTATTCTCTTTTCTCTTGAGCACATTTTTTTGGTTCCTTTTGAAAGCATCTCAGTTTTTGTCTCAACCACTCTTGTGGTAGTGAGCCCTACGTTCTAATTACATTCTGAGTAAATAATTTTTCCTTATTTCCCTGTTGGAATTATTAGTGACTGCCATGTATTTGTGGCCCCTACAGGAATAGGAGGTGGAAGCAGGAGTAGACAACCTGGCCCATTGAGCCTGCAATACCATCATAGATGATTGCGTTTCAACTCCATTTTGTCCCTGCTCCCCATATATCTGGATTCCCTGCAAGACCAAAAATCTCTCTATCCCAGCCTTAAATGAATTCAACCGTCTAGCATAGAGAATTCCAAAGATTCACAACCTTTTGAGTGAAGTAATTTCTCCTCATCTCAGTCCTAAATGATCGACCCCTTATCATGAGTCTCTGCCCCTGTGTTTTAGACCAACCAGTGGAAACAATCTCTCGCATTTACCCCCTCAAACCCTGGATTTTGTAGTTTCAATGAAATCGCCTCTTATTCTTTTTTTTTAATAATTTTTATTCAAGTTTTAAAATAACAATAACAAATTTTAACAAATTTTCTCCCCGCAATTTAAAACAAACAAGGCGTGTGTCCCCCCCCCCCCCCGTCCCCCCCCCCCCCCCCCCCGGGTTGCTGCCAAGACCGACCATTCTCTACCCCTTCGCCAGGAAATCGAGAAAGGGCTGACACCGCCGAAAGAACCCCTGTACCGACCTCCTCAGGGCAAATTTCATCCTCTCCAACTTGATGAACCCAGCCATGTCGTTGACCCAGGTCTCCGACCTCGGGGGGCCGCGTATCCCTCCACTGTAACAGAATCCTGCACCGGGCTACTAGAGACGCAAAGGCCAGAATGCCGGCCTCTCTCGCCTCCTGCACTCCCAGCTCCGAAGCTACCCCAAAGATCAAGCCCCCAGCCCGGCCAGACCCTAGACCCAACCACCTCCAACAAAATCCCACCACCCCCTTCCAAAACTCCTCCACAGCCGGACATGCCCAAAACATATCGGTGTGGTTTGCCGGGCCACCCAAACACCTCCGACACCTGTCTTCCCCTCCGAAAAACCGGCTCATCCTTGCCCCCGTCATGTGAGCCCTGTGCAGCACCTTCAGCTGAATTAGGCTGAGCCGTGCGCAAGAGGAGGAAGAATTCACCCTTTCCAGGGCGTCCGACCACGTCCCATCCTCAATCTCTTCCTCTAGCTCTTCCTTCCATTTCGCTTTGAGCTCATCTACTGAGGCCTCCTCCTCCTCCTGCATCAGTTAGTAGATAGCCGAGATCTTCCCGACCCACGTCCCCGAAAGGACCCTGTCCTGCACCCCGCTTGGCGGCAGCCGCGGAAACTCCTCCACCTGCCTCTTAACAAAGTCCCTGACCTGCATATACCTAAAAGCATTCCCAGGGGGGAGGTTCCACTTCCCCACCAGCTCCTCCAGAGCCGCGAACTTCCTATCCAAGAAGAGGTCCCCAAACTGTTTGATGCCTGCCCTGTGCCAACTCCCAAATCCCCCACCCGTTCTCCCTGGCGCAAAACGGTGATTGCCCCATATCGGGGCCCAAACTGAGGCCTTCACTTCCCCCCTATGCCGCCTCCACTGTCCCCAGATTTTGAGGGACGCAACCACCACCGGACTCGTGGAGTACTTTGCCGGGGGGAGTGGAAGTGGGGCCGTCATCAAAGCCTCCAGACACGTACCCGCACAGGACGCCACCTCCAATCTCTTCCATGCGTCACCCTCCCCTTCTGTCACCCACCTGCGAATCATTGCCATGTTCGCCACCCAATAGTATCCACACAGGTTGGGCAGCGCCAGGCCCCCTACCTCCCTTCTTCGCTCCAAAAATACCCTCCTTACTCTCGGGGCCTTCCGCGCCCACACGAACCCCAGAATCAACTTATTCACCCTTCTGAAAAAAGCCTTCGGGATCAATATGGGGAGGCACTGGAAAAGAAACAAAAACCTCGGGAGCACCGTCATTTTAACCGACTGGACCCTGCCCGCCAACGAGAGCAGCAGCGCATCCCACCTCCTGAAATCCTCCTCCATCTGCCCCACCAGCCGCGAAACGTTAAGCCTGTGCATGGCCCCCCAGGTCCTAGCCACGTGGACCCCAAGATACCTAAAGCTCCCCTCAGCCCTCCTCAATGGGAGTTCCCATATCTCCCTCTCCTGACCCCCCGGGTGCAGGACAAACAGCTCGCTTTTCCCCACATTGAGCTTATATCCCGAAAAGTCCTCAAGTATCCTCAGCACCTCTGGCATCCCCTCAGCCGGGTCCGCGACATACAGCAGCAGATCATCCGCATACAGCGACAACCGGTGCTCCTCTCTCTCTCTCTCTCTCTCTCTCTCCCCCCCCCCACCCCACAATCCCCCTCCAACTCTTCGAGTCCCTCAGCGCCATGGCCAGGGGCTCAATTGCAAACGCAATTCCCTCTGGAAAGCTGAATGTCCTTTGACCTCCCCCCATTCGTCACCACACTCGCCATCGGGGAGCTGTACAGCAACCTCACCCAGCTGATGAATCCCTCACCAAACCTCCGCAACACCTCCCACAGATAACTCCACTCCACCCTATCAAAAGCTTTCTCCGCATCCATGGACGCCACTATTTCTGACTCCCCAGCAGCCGGTGCCATCATCATGACATTAAGGAGCCTCCGAACATTGGCATTCAATTGTCTCCCCTTTACAAACCCAGTTTGGTCCCCATGGATCACCGTCGGGACCACATCCTCCACCCTCCTGGACAGCACCTTAGCCAACAACTTGACATCTACGTTAAGGAGTGAGATTGGCCTATAAGACCCACACTGAAGGGGGTCCTTGTCCCGCTTCAGGAGCAAAAAGATAATTGCCCTGGACATCGTCGGGGGCAGAGCCCCCCCCCCCTCCCTGGCCTCATTCAGTGTCCTCACCAGCAGCGGGCCCAGAAAATCTGAACATTTCTTGTAAGATTCCACCGGGAACTCGTCAGGTCCCGGCGTTTTCCCTGTCTGCATGCTTCCCAATGCCTCCTCCAACTCAATTGGGGCCCCCAAACCCTCCACCCGCTCGTCCCCTACTCTTGGGAACTCCAGCTTATCCAAAAAGCGGTCCATCTCGCCTGCTTCCCCGGGGGTTACCGCCCGGTACAGCCCCTCATAAAAGGATCTGAACACCCCATTGATGTCCTTTCCTTCCCACCTGCATCCGTGGCTCCCCCAATTTCTCTAGCTGCCTCCCGCTTCCGGAGTTGGTGAGCCAACATCCGACTTGCCTTCTCCCCGTACTCATACACCGCCCCCTGTGCCCTCCTCCACTGCGCCTCCGCCTTACGGGTGGTTAAAATGTCAAACTCCGCTTGGAGACTGCACCGCTCCCTCAGAAGCCCCTCCTCCGGGGTGTCTGCATATCTCCTATCTACCCTGACCATCTCCTCCACCAGCCTCTCCCTCTCGACCCTTTTCCCCTCCTCTCCCTGTGTGCCCGAATAGATATCAGCTCCCCTCTAACTACTGCCTTTAGCGCTTCCCAAACAATCCCAACCTGCACCTCCCTGTTGTCATTGGTTTCCAGATACCCCTCTATACCCCTACGGATCCGCCTGCACACTTCCTCCTCTGCCAAAAGCCCCACATCCAACCTCCATAGCGGGTGCTGATCCTTCCCCTCCCCCAGCTCCAGATCCACTAAATGTGGAGCATGATCAGAAATGGCTATCACCGAATACTCCGCCCCCACTACTCTTGGGATCAGCGCCCTGCTAAACACGAAAAAATCAATCCAGGAGTACGCCTTATGAACATGGGAGAAAAAGGAGAACTTCCTGCCCCCCGGCTTCAAAAACCTCCAAGGGTCCACCCCTCCCATCTGATCCATGAACCCCCTCAGCACTGAGGCCGCTGCCGGCTTCCTGCCCGTCCTAGACCTCGAGCGGTCCAGAGCCAGATCCAGCACCGTGTTAAAGTCCCCACCCAGAATCAATCTCCCTGTCTCCAGGTCCGGGATCAGGCCCAGCATACGCCACATGAAGCCCGCATCATCCCAGTTGGGGGCATAAACATTAACCAAGACCACCCGCTCCCCCTGAAGTCTCCTACTCACCATCACATATCTACCTGCACTATCCGCCACCACTTTGGACGCGATGAGCGACAGGCTCTTACCCACCAAAATTGCCACTCCACGGTTCTTTGCATCAAGCCCCGAGTGAAACACCTGTCCCACCCAACTTTTTCTTAGCCTCACCTGATCCGTAATCCTGAGGTGCGTCTCCTGGAGCATAGCCACATCCGCTCCAAACCACCTCAAGTGAGCCAAGACCCGGGATCGCTTCACCGGACCATTCAGCCCCCTCATGTTCCATGTGACCAACCGAACCCGAGGGGCCGTCCCCTTCCCTCTACGCCGATCAGCCATAGCCCTTCCTCAACCCACCACGTGCCAAGGGAACCCCCAAGCCCGCTCTCTACGGTGGCAAATCCCCCTCCCAACCCCCCCCCCCCCCTTTACCATCCATTCCCTCACAGTCCCCGCAGCAACAACCCGGCGCCCCCCCCCCCCCCCCCCCAAAGCTCGGGGGGGGGGGCCCCCCCAGCTGCGTTGCCCCCAACAATTATGCTTCCGTGAGTCAGCTGACTTCTGCTGTCCCCGGCTACTCCCGCCATAACCACAACCCCCCCCCCTCCGGATGCAACCCAGCCACCAATCCCTCCCTACCAGCGCCGGCCCCGCCCCCAATTCCTCCGGCGCGGGAAGAAAGCCCCGGGATCGTCCAACCCGAGCCCCGCTCCTCGACCCAACACGCAGGAAAAAGACGGACACATAACCCATTGGGACCCCAAACTACTTCCCAACCCACCAGTGGAAAAAACAAAAAAAGCACCACAATAAATAACCAACAGCCCCAAAGAAACCCCGAAAGAAACCAAATAACCATAACTAAAATAGCGAAAACAAACAGGAAACAACCATCAGCAAACACAGCCAATATAGGCGAAAGGATACCTAAGAGGACAAAGCCTCCAAACAAAGTACATTACCCCTCAGTCCGAATCCAAGTTCTGAGCCTGGACAAAAGCCCAGGCCTCCTCCGGAGAGTCAAAATAGAGCTGGCGGTCCTTGTACGTGACCCAGAGGCGAGCCGGCTGTAGAAGACCAAACTTGGAGCACTCCCTTCGCACGATTGAATCCAGCTCTTCTCCTCGCCACCTCCGCGCTCCAGTCCTGAAAAATCCGAACGTCCGTGTTCTCCCATCTGCTGCTCCTCTCCTTCGCCCACCTCAACACGCACCCCCGGTCAACCAAGCGGTGGAAACGGACCAGCACCACCCTGGGCGGTTCGTTCGGCCTGGGCTTCCGCCGCAGCACTCGATGGGCGCCTTCCAGCTCCAGGGGACCACGAAACAACCCCGCACCCATCAGAGAGTTTAACATTAGGACCACATAGGCCGCCAAATCCGAACCTTCCAGCCCCTCCGAGAGGCCCAAAATCCGCAGATTCTTCCGGCGGGAGCGGTTCTCCATCTCCTCCATCCTCGCCTGCCATTTCTTGTGCAGTGCATCGTGCAACTCCACTTTCACTGCCAGGCCCAAAAGCTCATCCTCATTCTCCGAAGCCTTGTGCCGCAGCTTCCGAATCTCAACGGCCTGAGCCGTCTGAGTCGCCACCAGCTTGTCCAGCGAGGCCTTAAACAGCTCCAAAATCTCAGCTTTGAGCTCCTTGAAGGAGCGCTGAAGCAGCTCCTGCTGCTCCCGCGCCCACTGCTGCCACACTGCTGCTGCTTCCCCGCCTGCCGCCATCTTGCTTTTTCTGCCTCTTGCCTTTCTCTGTGGTAATGCCGACTTCTGGACCCCTCCACTGTGAGTCCAGTCCATCCACCGGCCTCTGGGCACACTGGCTGTGTTTCCCCCCGGGGGAAAGTCGAAACAGCGCCGTTGCGGGCTCTTTCCAAAAACACCGGGAGCTGCCGAACGTGCGGCTTAGCTCCGCATTGCCGCCACCGGAACCCCGCCTCTTATTCTTCTAAACTCCAAAGAATATTAAGTCCAATTTACTCAGCCTCTACATCAATTCTTTCTACATCTATCCGTCCAACTCAGTCGTGATTTTAATGACCTCTATCAGGTTACCTCTTAAGTGTTTTCCAAAGAAAAATGCTGCAACATGTTCCATCTTTCCCAATAGTTTTAATCTCTCAGTTATGGTACCATCCTTGCAAACCATTTTTGCATTTTTTGCAGTGCTCCTATGTCCTATTTATAGAATGCACCGTTCTTCGGGTGTGATCTGTCCAGATTTGATACAAGTTTAGCATCACTTCACGATTTTTTAATTATATAACACTAAAAATACATGCCAGTACATCATTAACATTTTTAATTGCCTTGCAGGCATGTGGTGCTGCTTTAAATTATTTTCTTTCATCTGTATCCTTGGATCCCTTTGCTTTTCTACCCTATTAATTTTTTTATTTTCTATTACGTTAGTGATGTTTCTTCTGTCTTTCCTACCAAAGTGGATTACTTTATGTTTATACATGTTAAAGTTCATTTGCCACTAAAATCTGCAAGTTGTCTAAAATGTTTTTTGTTGCATGTTAACTGTATCCCTCCCCCAGTTTGGAATCATATGCAAAGTTTGGTGTTGAATGAATTTATTCCTAAATCCAGATCATTAATGTAAATTATGAATAACAGTTGTCCCAGTATTAATTCTTGTGGAACACCGCTTGCTACCTTCAATCTGAATAATTACCCTTACCCCTACTCTCTGCTTTCTATTTTTTTTAGCAAATTTGCTATCCATGCAGCTATTTGCCCCTGACTCCACATGCCCTAACCTTTATCATGAACCTACTATGTGGTACCTTATCGAAGACTTTTTGAAAATTCAAGTATATGACATCTTCTGCATAACTCTTGTCTACTCTTTCCGTTACCTCTTCAAAGAATTCTATCAGGTTAGTTGAGCATAACTTTGCTTTTTGGAATCTATGCTGACTATTCTTTGTTTTATTTTCTGTCTCTAGAAGATCTTCTATCATTTTAGTGTAGACTCCTGTATCTTTCCAATCACTGACAGCTAACCAGTCTATAATTTCTAAATTGTATTCATTTTCTCTTTGTGTATATAGGAGCAACCTTCTGTCCACCAGCCATCTGGCACAGCCCCCTCTTCTAGGGGCCTCTTGTACGTATAAACTAGCTTCTGCTACCTCCTTTCTAGTTTCATCAAGCATGTGGGTGCTCAGCATCCGGTCCTCGGGTCGTATCTTCTCTTAATTCTGTTAATTTGTCCATAATTATTTTTCTCTCTCTTCTAACTGTATTAATAATTTGAAGTTCATCCTCTAATGGATTGTCTATTTTATTTGTTCATTCTTTGGATTTGAGCATTGCTGTACAGGCCAGCATTTATTGCCCATCTCTAATTGTCCTTCAGAAGGTAGTGTTGAGCTACCTTCTCAATCACTGCAATTGAATGGTGTAGAATCAAGATGCACCTAAATGCTGTTTGGAAGGGAGGTCCAGTATTTTAACCCAGCTACAGTGAAGGAACAGTGATACAATTCCAAGTCAGGAAGGATGTGTGGCTTGGAGGGGAGCTTGAAGATGGTGGCATTCCCATGTGTCTGTTGCCTTTGTCCAAAAGGTGGAAGAGGTGTGTTTGAAAGTTGCTGTCAAAGGAGCCTTGGCATACTGCTGCAGTGTATCTTGTAAATGTTACACGCTGCTGCCATTGTATACTAGTGGTGGAGGGAGTGAATGTTAAAGATAACAGACGGAGTGTTGATTAAGCAGGGTGTGTTATTCTGGATAATGTCGAACTTATTGAGTTTTGTTCGACCAGCACACTTTTTCAGGTAAGTAAGTATTCCACCACACTGCTGACTTGTGCCTTGCAGATGGTGTACAGGGTCATTCACCCTCCTGATTTGGGCGGGAGTGGGGTTTGGTTCAAGAGTTTGTTCCTTTTCATCCGCAGAAGGATGGAATGTAAGTTGTATATTCTGCTGTGTGGCAGTCCCTCCACTGTTTTTTTTTAATAAACATTTTATTGAGGTATTTTTTGGTACTATAACAACAACACAATAAACAATGTACATGAAACTATAAACATAGTGCAAAAGCCGTCTCCCTCCCTTACAGGTCCCACCTTTATTAACCCCCCACTCTAAGCTAAATTAACACCCCCCCCCCCCCCCCCCCCCTCTGCTGATGATTAATTTTCCGCAAAAAAGTTGATGAACAGTTGCTATCCCCGGGCGAACCCTAATAGTGACCCTCTCAAGGCGAACTTGATTTTCTCCAAACAGAGAAAGCTAGTCATGTCCAATAGCCAGGTCTCCGACTTCGAGGGCTTTGAGTCCCTCCAAGCTAATAGTATCCGTCTCCGGGCTACCAGGGAAGCAAAGGCCAGAACGTTTGCCTCTTTCTCCTCCTGGATTCCCGGGTCTTCCGACATCCCGAAAATCACCACCTCTGGAGTCAACGCCACCCTTGTTTTTAACACTGTGGACATGACATCTGCAAACTTGCCAAAATCCCCGAAGCTTCAGCCATGCTCGGAACATGTGGACATGGTTCACTGGTCCTCAAGCACATTTTGCACATTGTCTTCCACCCCAAAGAATCTGCTCATCCGGGCCACTGTCATGTGAGCCCGATGAACGGCCTTAAATTGTATCAGGCTGAGCCTGGCACATGTTGCGGACGCGTTGACTCTACTCAACACGTCCGCCCATAGACCATCCTCTATCTCTCCTCCCAGCTCCTCCTCCCACTTACGCTTCAGCTCCTCAGTCTGCTTCTCCTCTGACTCCATAAGTTCCTTGTAAATGTCCGGGACGCTCCCTTCTCCTACCCACCCTCTGGAAACTACCCTGTCCTGAATCCCCCTTAGCAGTAGGAGAGGAAAGGTTGACACCTGTTTACGTAGGAAGTCCCGCACCTGCAGATACCTGAATTTGTTTCCCCTCACCAACCCAAACTTCTCCTCCAGCGCCCTCATACTCAGAAAGACTCTATAGCTAGTACGAACAACAATGGGGAGAGGGGCCATCCCTGTCTTGTCCCCCGGTGCAGTCGAAAATAGTCCGATGTTGTCCTATTCGTCCGTACACTTGCCACAGGAGCCTGATACAGCAACCTGACCCAGTCAGTAAAGCCCCGCCCAAATCTGAACCGTCCCAGTACCTCCAACAGATAATCCCATTCTACCTGAACAAAAGCCTTTTCTGCATCCATTGCGATCACTACCTCCACCTCCCTACCTTCCGGGGGCATCATGATCTTACATTGGTCACCGACTGCCTACCCTTAACAAACCCCGTCTGGTCTTCCCCAATAACATCCGGAACACAATCCTCAATCCTGGGATTTTGGCCAGCAGTTTGGCGTCCACATTCAGCAGGGATATCGGCCTGTAGGACTCGCACAGCTCTGGGTTCTTGACCCGCTTAAGAATCAGCGAAATCGTTGCCTGTGACATAGTCGTGGGAAGCACCCCTCTTTCCCTTGCCTCATTGAACATCCTCATCAACACCGGCCCCAATATCCCCAAGAACATTTTATAAAACTCCACTGGGTACCCGTCCGGCCCCCGGGGCCTTACCCACCTGCATGGCCTTCAGACCCTCCACTATCTCTTCCAGCCCGATTGGGGCCCCCGCTCCCCGTCCACCTTTGGGAAATTCAGGCCCTCCAAGAAGTGCCTCATCCCCTCTGGCCCCGTAGGGGGTTCCAACCTATACAGCCTACTGTAGAAATCCCTAAATGCCTTATTCACCCCTGCTGAATCTCCAACCAGGTTCCCACCTTCATCATTTACTTTCCCTATCTCCTTGGCTGCCTCCCTCTTTCTAAGCTGCTGTGCAAGCATTCTGCTGGCCTTCTCCCCATACTAATAGATCGCCCCCCTCACCTTCTCAGCTGATCCACCGCCCTCCCTGTGGTTAACAAGCTGAACTCCGCCTGTAGCCTCTGCTGTTCCCTTAAATGCCCTGCCTCTGGGGTCTCCACATACCTCCTATTGATCTGTAGTATCTCCTTTACCAGTCGGTCCGTCTCTGCCCTGTCCACCTTCTCCCTATGGGCCTGTATCGAGATCAGCTCCTCTCTGACCACCGCCTTCAGTGCTTCCCAGACCATTGCTGCTGAAATTTCCCACGTGTCGTTGACCTGCAGGTAGTTCTGAATACATTTCCTCAGCTGCTCGCACATCCCTTCGTCATCCAAAAGTCCCACATCTAACCTCCAGTGCGGGTGCTGGTTACTGTCTTTACTAGCCTGCAGGTCAACCCAGTGCGGAGCATGGTCTGAGATTGCAATCGCCAAGTACCCTGTGCCCACCACCCCCGCCAGTAAGGCCCTGCTCAAAATGAAGAAATCGATCCTGGAGTACACTTTATGCACGTGTGAGTAGAAGGAGAACTCCTTCACCCTTGGCTGCCCAAATCTCTATGGATCCACCCACCCCCCCATCTGCTCCATGAACCCTTTCAGTTCCTTTGCCATTGCTGCCTGTTTTTGAGCTTGACCGGTCCAAACCAGGGTCAATAACTGTTGAAGTCCCTTCCCATGACCAACCTGTGCGAGTCCAGGTCCGGTATCTTCCCCAGCATCCTCTTTATAAACTCCACATCATCCCAATTTGGCGCATACACATTTACTAATATCACCTGCACCCCCTCTAGCTTCCCACTGACCATAATGTACTGACCTCCCACATCCAAAACTATTCTACCCGCCTCAAACACCACCCGCTTATTGATCAGGATCGCGACCCCTCTCGTCTTTGAATGCAGTCCCGAGTGAAAACCTGACTGACCCAGCCTTTCCTCAATCTAATCTGTTCAGTTATTCTAAGGTATGTCTCCTGCAACATTACCACGTCCGCATTCAGTCCCCTAAGATGCGCGAACACGCATGCCCTCTTGACCGATCCATTTAACCCTCAAACATTCCAGGTGATCAGCCTAGTTGGGGGGCTCATTGCCCCCCCCCCCCCTTTGCCGATCAGCCATCCCCTTTTTTGGGCCTGCCTCCAGCCCATGCTCCACGCCTCCACCGGCCCGCCCCCAGCGGCCTCCACCCCCAACCTCCTCTTGGCCCAAGTCCCTCCCTCGACAGCAGAACATTTCCCCACCCCCCCACAGTAACAACACTCTGTAACCCAACCCCTTTGATAAACCTAACATGCACACCCCACTGCGCTGTCCCTCCACTATTTTAATGGGATTAAAGTTTGTTAAAAAAACATTTTAATTTTAAAAACAGAACGAAAACATTAGAAATTGTATATTTTCTTTTTTTTTTAAATCTTCATAATACAACTATTCCACTTTTTACTGAAGAAAGTCAGGAGGTGAGTTACTCACCACAGAATTCCTAGCTTCGTACCTGCTCCTGCGCCAACAATATTTAATGGCTTCCAATTAAGTTTCTGGTCAATGCTAAGCCTCAGGATGTTTGTGGGGGACTCAACAATGGTCAGTGGTAGTGCCATTGATGGTTAAAGTCTTGTGAGAGATGGCCATTGCCCGGGACTTGTGTGGCATGAACATTACTTGCCATTTATCAACCTCAGCATGAATGTTGTCCAGGTCTTTCTGCATGCAGGCAGGCTGCTTCAGTATCTGAGGAATCATGAATGATACTGAATACTGTGCATTCATCAGCAAACACCCCACTTCTGGCTTTCTTCAGTTTCACAGGTCCAGAGTCCCAGGTTCGATTCCAGCTTGGGCCACAGTCTGTGCACAGTCTGTACGTTCTCTCGTGTCTGATGGGTTTCCTCCGGGTGCTCCGGTTTCCTCTCACATTCCAAAGATGTGCAAGTTAGATGGATTGGCCATGATAAATTGCCCTTGGTGTTCAAAAAAGATTAGGTGGAGTCACTGGGTTCCAGGGATGGGATAGAGGTGTGGGCTTGGGTAGGGTGCTCTTTCCAAGGGCTGGTGCAGACTTGACGGGCCGAATAGCCTCCTTCTGCACTGTAAATTCTATGATATGAGCGCCTTCTTTATCCACGGGGTTTTACCCGCCCACACAGACAGAGATCACCGCATTTACCCTCTTAAAGAAATCCTTGGGGTTAAAAATAGGCAGGCACTGGAATATGAACAAAAGCCTCGGGAGAACCGTCATCTTTACCGTCTGCACCCTCCCCGCCAGTGACAAGGGGAGCATATCCCACCTTCTGAAGTCCCCCTTCGTTTGCTCCACTAATCGAGCCAAATTCCGCTAATGCAGCTGCTCCCACCCCCACGCCACCTGGATGCCCAAATACTGAAAGCTCCCTCCCACCATCTGGAATGGCATGCCCCCCAATCTCATCACTCGTCCCGTTGCTTGAATCACAATTGCCCATATTCAATTTGTACCGCAAAAACCATCCGAATTCCCCTACAATCCCCATAATCTCTCCAATCCTCCCCCCAGCAGGTCAGAAGTATATAAAAGTAGCCCCCCCCCCCCCCGTGCTGTCCCATGACAGTCCTTTGACCTCTCAATGCCATCGCCAATGGCTCTATGGCCAAGACAAACCACAGTGGGGAGAGTGGACAACCCTACCTCGTCCCCCAGTGCAGCCTAAAATAATCGGAGCTCTCTCAGTTCGTCCGCACACTTGCCACCGGTGCCTGGTACAGCAACCGGACCCAGTCCACAAACCCCTGCCCAAACCCAACCGCCCCAGGACCTCCCACAGGTGCTCCCACTTCACTCGATCAAAGGCCTTCTCCACATCCATGGCGACCTCCATCTCCGTTCCCTCGGAGGGCACCATAATCACGTTTAGCCTTCCCTTCACATACCCCGTCTGGTCCACCTACCCCGTCTGGTCCTCTCCTATCACCCCTGGCACGCAATCCTCTATTCTTGAGGCCAAGATTATGGCCAATAGCTTGGCATCTACATTTAGAAGGGAGATTGGCCTATATGACCCACATTGTTCCGGGTCCTTATCCCCCTTCAGGATGAGAGAATATCGAGAATATAGAACTCCACTAGGTATCCGTCCGGCCCGGGGCCTTGCCCGACTGCATTGCCTCCAACCCCTCCACCACTTGCACCAGCCCAATTAGGGCCACTAGGCCTTCCACCAGTTCTTCTTCCACCCTCTGAAACTCCAGTCCCTCCGGAAACCGCCTCATCCCCTCCACCCAGGCAGGGGGTTCCGACTCATATCACCTGCAATGAATGCCCTTAACACCCAATTCACCTTCACCACGTCCAAGATTGTATTTCCCCCTCTGTCCTTCACTTTCCCAATCACCCTCACCGCCTCCCACCTCCTTAGCTGGTGTGCTAGCATCCTACTAGTCGTCTCCCCATATTCGTACACCGCCCCTCTCTTTTCTCAATTGCCCCACCGCCTTCCCTGTAGACAGCAACCCAAACTCATCTGCGGCCTCTGCCGCTCCTTCAACATCCCCGCTTTCGAGGCCTCCAAGTGACCTCCTGTCCACATGGAGATTCTCCTTCACTAACCTATCCATCTCCACCCACTCCGCTTTTTCCCTGTGTGCCTAAATCAAAATAAACTTCCCTCTGCCTTCAACGCCTCCCATACCATAGCTGCCAAAACCTCCCCGTGTCATTTATCTCCACATACCTCCGAATGCCCTCCCTTATCCGCTCACACACCTCTTCCTCCGCTAATAGCCCTACATCTAACCTCCAGTGCAGGCACTGCCTGCCCCCATACTCACCTGCAAGTCCACCCAGTGCGGAGCGTGATCCGACACCACTATCGGCGAGTACTCAATGTCCACCACCCCCGCCAACAACGTCCCGTCCATAATGAAAAAGTCAATTTGGGAGTACACTTTGTGTACATGGGGAAAAAATTTGTACTCTTTCGCTCTCAGCCGCCCAAACTTCCACGGATCCAAACCCTGCCGCCCCCCCCCCCCCCCCCCCCCCCCCCAAAATAATCAGCCGATGCAAGTCCAGATCAGGGATCCTCCCCACCACCCGCATCATGAATGCTACATCGTCCCAGTTCAGAGCATAAATGTTCACTAGCACCACCGGCATCCCCTCCAGCTTCCCGCTCACCATAACATATCTGTCCCCCGAGACCGCCACTATCCTTTACAATTCAAACACTACCCACTTGTAAATCAAAATCGCAACCCCCGTTGTTTTGGAGTATAGTCTTGAATGGAATACCTGCCCTACCCACCCCTTATTCAGCCTGATCTGATCCACCACCCTCAGGTGTGTCTCCTGTATCATTGACACATCCTTCTTTAAGATTTTCAAATATGCGAACACATGGGCCCTCTTGACTGGCCCATTCAACCCTCTCGCATTCCATGTCTTCAGCCTAGTCGGGGGGCACCGTCCCCTCCCCGATCAACCATAACCCTTCCTGGGCCAGCCTGCGTCCCGCACCTCCTCAGGCCCGCCCTCGGACGCCCAGCGTCATCGACCCTCCCCATGTCACCTTTCATCAACCCTTCCTGTGTCAGCAGTCTATCCCCCCCCCATAACAAAATAATAATCCCAACCCCCATCGAGACTCTAACCACCTGCTCACTCCACACTGCACTTCTGTGAGCTAGCCCGCCCTAGCCCCCGCCCATGGCGCCTAGAACCTCCTGATCACCCCCCTCCCTCTCAATCATTCTCCTAGTGCAAACTTTACAATCCCCATCAAACACAAAGAAAAGAGCAACCCACTATCCCCTATCAAGAACAAAACAAACCCAGAACAGCTCAACGGCCATAAGAACAGTGCAAAAGTGGTTCATACATACCAGAAAAAAACCCAAAATACAAAACAAGAACATCCCCTCCAGAGTTCAATGTCCTCATTCTCCTGCCAGTCCATTGTCTCCAACAAATTCCATCGTCTCCTGTGGCGACCCACAGTAGAGTTCCCGGCCTTCATATGTTACCCACAAGCGCACGGTGTCTAACATGCCAAACTTCACCCCCTTCTTAAAGAGGGCCGGCTTCACCTTATTGAAGCTCGCCCTCCTTTTGACCAGCTCTGCACCCAGGTCCTGATAGACGCGCAGCTCGCTGCCTTCCCAAGTACAGCGCCTTGCCTGCCTGGCCCACCTCAAAACCCACTCCTTATCCAGGAACCGGTGCAGGCACAACACCATCGCACTCGGCGGCTCGTTCCCTTGCAGCTTCCGCGTCAGCACCCTGTGCACCTGGTCCACCTCCCGGGGCCAAGAAAATGCTCCTTCACCCAGTTCATTTGTGAACATCCGTGCCACATATGCGCCAGCATCCGCTCCCCCACTGCCCTCGGCAGGCTGACAATCCTAACGTTCTGCCTGGGCGATCTATTCTCCAGGTCTTCCACCTTCTCCTGCAGCCTCCTTTGTTGATCTTACATCAACCCCATCTCTGCTGCCATCGAGGCAAGCAGCTCCTTGTGCACCCCTATCGCCTCCTCCACCTTCTGGATGCCTGGCCCTGGACCTCTAACCACATCTCCACACGGTCGATTCCCACCTTTATCGGGTCCACGACCCTACCAGATCCTCCAAGTTCCCCTTCCTCTGCTGGGCAAATTTCTCGTGGAGGAAGCCCACTCATTGATCCGTCGACGACTGGGCCGGCAGGCTCGGACCCTGACCCTCCGCCATCTTCCCTTGTGTCGCAGGCTCCACACCAGCTTTCGACCATTATGTTCTCATTTTCTACCACTTCTGGTCCACAAATCCATACACTGGTGGGATAATCTCTTCCACTTCTCCTGCATCTTTTACAATCTCTCAGATCCACTGTTAGCCAGGGAAAAGGTCCAAAGATCCACCATGAGCAGAAGCCACCAAATGTGCGCCCACTCATACCATGGCCGCCAATGGAAATGGCATCATCTATGTTGTAAATGACAAACAGTAGGGGAGCCAGTACAGATCCCTGCGGGACACCACTGGACACTAAATCCCAATCACTAAAGCAGCTATCTGACATCATCTTCTGTCCCCTATAGTTAAACTAATTTTGAATCTACCTTATCAAGTTACCTTGAATCCCATGTGCAGTTGCCTTCTTTATAAGTATCACATATGTGACCTTGTCAAAGGCTTTGGTGAAATCCATGGAAACTACATCAACTGCATTACCCTCATCTACACAGCTGGCTAGGTGGATTGGCCACACTAAGTTGCCCCATGATGTCCAAAGGTTAGTTTCGGTTACGGAGATAGAGTGGAGGTGTGGGCTTAAGTAGGGTGCTTTTTCAAGGGCTGGTGTAGATGCGATTGTTCGAATGGCCTCCTGCACTGTAAATTCTATGATTCATCCCCAACGCCAGAGAGAATTTAAAAATTTGGGTCAGAGGCCCTTCAATCTCTTCCCTCGCATCCCACAAGATCCTGGGACAAAATTCATCTGGACCTGGAAATTTGTCCACTTTTAAGCCTGCCAACATCTCCAATACCTTCTCACTCCCTATGACAATTTGGTCAAGAATCTCACAATCTCTCCCTGAGTTCTATATCGACCTTCTGATTCTCTTGGGTGAAGATAGATATGAAGTATTCGTTCAATACCCTATCAATGTCCTCTGGCTCCACCCACAGATTTCCTTGCTGATCTGTTACAGACCCTAATCTTTTCCTGGTTATCCACTTCCCATTGATATACTTATAGAATATCTTGGGATTTTCCCAACTTTTACCAGCTAGTGCTTTCTTATAATCCCTCTTTGCTCTCCTAATTGTTTTCTTAAACTCCACCCTGCACCTTTTATACTCCACTAATATCTCCATTGATTTGCTCTCCTTGGTGGATTGGCCATGCTAAATTTCCCTTAGTTGTCCAAAAAGGTTAGGTGGGGTTACGGGGATAGGGTGTAGTTGTGGGCTTACGGAGGGTGCTCTTTTCCAGAGCCGGTGCAGACACGATGGGCTGAATGGCCTCCTTCTGCACTGTAACTTCTATGATTCTATTCTATTGTACTTGCTAGAAGCCTATCTTTTCCTTCTCATCATCCCTGGTCATCCATGGTTCTCTGGGTTTGTTACTCCTTCCTATTACCTTAGATGGAACATGTTGGGCCTGTACCGTACTCTTTTCAGTCTATCATGGCCAGATCCTGCCTTATTTTACTAAATAAGTAATCAAGATAATTACCTCTGGTTCACAAGCTGAGGACTGAGAGAGGACAACATTCAGCACCTGCCGTATATTAGCAGATAATTGTAGCCCCTAGAAAAAACCTGTCTGGGCCTCTGCAATTACCTCCAAGACACATGCCTCCCATCTCAGCCCCAGCATCTTGGCCAATAGTTTGACACCCACCTTCAAAAGGGAAATGGGCCTACTTGATCCACATTCTCCTTTTTCAAAATGAGGGAAATGGAGATCTGCAATAGTGTATCGGGCAATGCCCCACGAGCCAAATAGTCATTGAACATGTCTACTATCAGTGATACTAGTTGACTCGCAAACGTCTTATAGAATTTAATGGGAAACCCGTCAAGACCGGGAGCATTCCCCGACTGCATCAGCACAATGCTCTTCAATACCTTGGGGCTTAATGGAGTGCCTCCAATTCCTCGCATCTCTCTCTCCACCGCCGGGATGGACAACCCATCGAGGAACTCTGACGTGCACGACTCATTCCCTGGGGGTTCCAAACTGTAAAGATCCCTATAAAATATCTCAATTGACCTCTGCATTGACCACTCTCGGGGCGGAGACCAAACTGCCACTCGAGTCTTTGACCTGAACCATCTCCCGGGAAGCTGCCTGCTGCCTCGGCTGGTGAGCCAGAAGACGGCCTGCCTTGTCTCTGTACTTATACCTCGCGTGCCGCAGCTGGCACACCACCGTCCCCGTGGACACCAGATCAAACTGCATATGCAGGGACTTCTGGGGGCGAGTGAGTGGTTGCACATTTGGTGCCTCCGGCTCAAGGTGGATTTTTATGGTCTTTTCCCCGTCCAGAGAGTGAAAGAGGAGGAGTGCCTGGGGAAGGTCTTACTCCTCTGGTGTGGCTGGTGGATGGATCCATGGACTAGGAGTGGGGCAAGAAGGAAAGAGCTGCTGCACCACAGCATAAGATAGTGGAGGGCAAGGGCTCGTGCTCTGCCTGCTCAATGGTCAACGGAGCAGTAATAGAGTTCCTTAATGGAAAGTTCTGCCAGCAGAGGAAAGAGGCCCTGGAAGACAGGTAGTAGAATAGATTAGGTTGGGGATTGATTGAGTGGAGCAGAAGCTAGAGTCCCAGGGCCGGACGATCCAAAAAATGGAGGAGGCGGCGGGGGAGCCCAAGCAGTAGCTGGTCTTGTTGGTGGCTGAGGTGGGGATTATGCGGGAGACCCAAAAGAGATTGAAATAGAAGGTAGAGGAGCTGAAGAATCGCTTGAGAAGACAAAACCGTAGGATCGTGGGGATATCCAAAGGCATCGAAGGTGCAGAGGCTGGCATGCACGTGGCCAAGATACTGGAGAAGCTGATGGGGGAGGGGGCATTTGACCGACCCCTGGAGGCCGACCGAGCGCACAGGACACTGATGAGGAAATGTTCCTGGGAAGGGAATGTGTTGTGGGTGTTTCAGGGTGAGGGTGGCACGATAGCACAGTGGTTAATACTGTTGCTTCACAACGCCAGGGACCCCGGGTTCAGTTCCTGGCTTGGGTCACTGTCTTGTGCGGAATCTGCATGTTTTCCCCGTGTCTGCGGGGTTTCTTCCCACAAGTCCCGGAAGACATGCTTGTTTGGTAAATTGGATATTCTAAATTCTCACTCGGTGTGCCCGAACAGGTGCTAGAATGTGGCGACTAGGGGCTTTTCACAGTAATTTCATTGCAGTGTTAATGTAGGATTACTTGTGACACTAATAACGATGATTATTATCATCATCAAGACCTGGAAGCAGAACTGGCGAAGAGGAGGGCCAGGTTCACCTGGGTCAGGGCTGCCCTCTTTAAAAGGGGGATGAAGCTCGGAGTATTGCACCCAGCGTGCCTGTGGGTGATTTTAAGAAGTATGAGTACTATTTTGGCATGCCAGAAGAGGCAATGGAGTTCATGGGGGACAATGGACTGGGAGGAGAGTGAGGACATTGAACTTTGGAGTTAGTGTGGTTTTTAAAAGCTTTTGATGGCGGATTTTCTGGAGGGCAGGTTTTTCATGGGGGGGGGGGGGGGGGAGCGAGGGCGAGTGCACCTTTTGTTACTCTTTAAGGGACTATGGTTGTGGGGGTGGGGGGGGGGGGGGAAGTTGGGGAGTTGGGGGTGGTAGGAAAGTTGGAGGCCTTGGGTGGGGCCACCATGCTAGCTGGGTGAGCTAGTTAACCGGAGTGAAGTGGGGGGGTTGTCAGGAGGCAAGCATGGCGGGGGAGGGATGGGGTTGCAGTTTTGTTCGAGGGGGGAGGGGGGGGGGGGGGTTGCTGACAAGGGTGTAGTTAATGTGGCCCAGTTGGAAAAGGATCGCTGACTGTGGACATCCGAGGGTGGCTCTGGAGAGTCGTGGAACACGGGCCAGGGGCTGGCCCAAAAAGGGATATGGTTGATCGGCAGGGGAAGGGAGCGGGGAACCCCCAACCAGACTGGTCACGTGTAACGTGAGGGTGCTGAATGGGCCGCTTCAAGAAGACCACCATCATACAGGTGCCAAAGAAGAACCAAGCAACATGGGTCAGCGACTATCGTCCGGTGACCTTGACATCGATTATAATGAAATATTTTGAGATGTTGGTCATGAGGCACAGCAACTCCATGCTCCCAGAATGCTTAGATCGACTGCAATTCGCATACTGCCACAACCGGTCCACAGCAGACGCCATCTCCCTGGCTCTACACTCATCCCTGGAGCATCTCGACAACAAGGACTCCTACATCAGACTCCTATTTATTGACTACAGCTGTGCTTTCAACACCATAATCCCAGCCAAACTCGTATCAAAGCTCCAAAACCTAGGGCTTGGCTCTGCAACTGGATCCTCCTGATATTCAAGAAGGATAAGGTTCTGGAGCAGTGTGGATCGCACTGCCTGACATCACTGAATGTAGACGCCAAGGTGTTGGGGAAGGTGTTGGCCTCGCGAATTAAGGACTGCATCCCGGGGGTGAGGCGAAGATCAAAAGGGTTTGTGAAGAGGAGGCAGTTGACGACAAATGTGAGGAGCCTGCTTAATGTAATCATGATACCTTCGGCGGGGTAGGAGGTGGAGGTAGTGGTGGTGATGGATACGGAGAAGGCGTTTGATCGGGTAGAGTGGGAGTATCTTGGGCAGTTCTGGTTCAGACGGGGGTTTGTGGACTGGGTCCAGTTGCTGTACAAGCCGCCGGTCGCAAGTGCGCAGACGCATCGAGTGAGTTTGGGGTATTTTGGGCTGCATCGGGAGACGAGGCAGGGGTGCCCACACTGACTGTTGGCAATGGCGTTCAGGGCGTTGAGGGACTGGGCAAGGTGGGAGGGGGCATCAAGCCCAGGGTCGCATTGTATGCAGACGAACTGTTCTATATCTCAGACCCATTGGGCAGTATCGGGGACATTATGGGGATTTTGAAGGAGTTTAACCAGTTCTCCGGGTACAAGCTGAATATGGGAAAGAGCGAGGTGTTGCCGATTGAGACTAGAGCGAAGGATAGGCGGTTTGGACAGCTGCCATTCAGGGTGGTGGCGGCGAGCTTTAGATACTTGAGCATCCAGGTGACTCTGGGCCGGGTGCAGCTGCACAAGTTGAACCTGGCTCAGCTGGTGGAGCAGATGAAAGTGGACTTTAGGAGCTGGGATGTGCTGCCGCTATCACTGGCAGGGCGGGTGCAGACAAGAAAAATGACAGTGCTGCCAAGGTTTCAGTTTGTGTTCCAGGACCGCCCAATTTTCGTCCCAGAATCATTTTTCAAGAAGGTTAATGCACTGATCTTTGGGGTTTGTGTAGGCGGGGAAGACCCTGCAGGTTAAGGCTTTTCTGGAGCGGGGGGGGTGGGGCTGGCTCTGTTGGGCATAATGAACTGCAGGGTGGCGAATATCGCTATGGTTAGGAAATTGGTCATGGGGGAGGGGTCGGCGTGGGGGTGGCATCTTGTAGGGTAATGAGTTTTGAGAGCTTTATTATCAGCGCCTCTGCGTTCTCGCCGGCCAGATACTCCGTGAGCGCAGTGGTGGTGTCGTCTCTAAGGTTGTGGGGACAGTGAAGGCAGCACTTGGAGGGGACAGTGAAGGCTGGAGGGTGCCTTGGTGTGGGCACTGATCTGCAATAACCATAGGTTTGCCCGGGAGGGTTGGATGCGAGGTTTCGGGGTGGAGGCAATCGATTTGACGATCTGTTCATTGGGGCCAAGTTTGCAAAGTTGGAGGGCCTAGAGGAAGAGTACGGACTGCCCAGAGGGAATGGTTTTAGGTACTTGCAGGTTTGGGCTTTTGTAAGGAGAGGTGCCTTCCATTCCTGGACTGCTGCCCCTGGGGTTGCAAGACAAGGTGCTGTCAAAGGAGGAGATAGGGGACGGGAAGGTGTCCAAGATCTACAAGGAGCTGATGGATTAGGACCGGGCCCTGATGGGGGATATAAAACGCAAGTGGGAGGAGGAGGTGGGAGGGCAGGTGGGGCTGAGTCGTGGGCAGAGGCCCTGTGGAGGGGAATGTTTCCTCGTCGTGTGCCAGGCTAAGCCTCATTCAGTTTAAGATAATGCATCGGGCACATATGACGGTAGCAAAGATGAATATGTTCTTTAAAGTGGAGGATAGGTGTGGGCGGTGTGCGGGGAGGCCCACGAATGACATCCACATGTTCTAGGCGTGTCCAAGGCTTGAAGGGGTTCTGGCAGGGGTTTGCAGACCTAATCTCCGGTTCTGGGGATGGAAGTGGCCCCAAGTCCAGAGGTGGCGATATCTGGGTGTCTCTTAGTCCAGGGGCTAAGAGAGGCCGATGTTTTGTCCTATGCCTCCCTGATAGCCTGGAAATGGATTTTGCTCAGGTGACGGGACTCCGAGCCACCAAAAGCACAGTTGTGAATGAGCAACCTGGCGGAATTCCTGAGGTTGGAGAAAGTCAAGTTCATCTTGAGGGGGTCGGCACATGGGTTCACCCAGACCCAGAGTTTGGAGCTTTTTATTGATTTCTTTAAGGAGGTTTGAGGGGTCAGCTGGGTGGGGGGGGGGGGGGGGGGGGGGGGGAGAGAATGGGGGCGGTACGGGAGTTAAAATGGGGAAGGCGGGATGGGAAAAGTGGGCCATATAGGGGGGAGGGGGGGGGGGGGGTAGTGGGTGCCGGTTGTTCATGGTGTTGTTTGGTTGTTCTTCTGTTTGCATGAAAATGCCTTGAATAAAATATTTTTTTAAAAAATAATAATCTGCATTTGCAGCTGCTTCCTATTCGCTAGCAACTTAAGGGTTATCTCAATACAGGTAATCACCTCCAAAATCGCACCCACCAGTCGCTGCCGCTCTGCCCTCACAGATCTATCTAGGTGAGCCTTATAGGAGATTATCTCCCCTCGTGCCACTGGCTTAAGGGATTCCCATAGTATTGAGGGAGAGACGGAGTTGTTTCTATTATGCTTGATATATTCCTCAATAGTTATAGCCATGTGATTACAAAACCCCTTTTCCACAGTAACTGCATTGCAGTGTTAATATAAGCCTATTTGTGACAATAAAGATTATTATATTATTATATGCTCCCCCACCCTTCCCATTATATGTACCATGTGTTCCACAAAATAAATCCCCCTTTATCCCCACACACAGAAAAACAGATTTGATCAGCAAACAACAAAAACTACCTACAGGATGTCACAACACTTTCCCAACCCACAGAAAACATAGATCTTATCCAGTGCATTAAACTGGACCTGAGTGCATGCTTTACAATGAAGGCACGGTCTCCTCCGGTGTCTCGAAATAAAAGGCTTTGGACTCATACATGACCTGCAACTTTGCCAGGTATACTACCATGAATTGAACTCCTTTCTTATATAGAGCAACCTTAACCTTATTAAAGGTCATTCGCTTCCTCACCAGCTCAGTTCCCACATGCTGATAAATCCTCGTGAGGTTACCCTCCCATTTCAACTCACGGTTTTCCTCAGCCCACTTGTGTGGTCAGGTCCTTCTCCACCCCTCGAGCACTTCACCATGCTTCCTTAATACATCAATTTTCTTCCGAATGGCGCCCAATTTCTCTTCAATTGATTGCAGCAGCCTCTCAGACATCACCCATCTTTCCATTATAACTGTCTAAAAAAATTTTAAAGACAAAATTGTACCCACCTCTGCTACTGCCTCTGACAACTCATTCCAGGCACTCACCACCCTCTGTGTGAAATAATTGCCCCCTGGAGCTGGCGAGGGTCCACCGAACACTACGGCAGGAGCCTCGACCGAATGAGGCACCTCGGGCACTGATTGTTCACTTCCACAGCTTTAGGGAGAAAGAGAGGGTCCTGAAGTGGGCCAAGGAAAACCATCCTCTCACCTTATATACCTTATCTATGCCCCCCATTATTTTATAGACCTCTATAAGATCACCCCTATACGCTTCCTACGCTCTGGGGAAAAATGTCCCAATATATCCAGCCTCTCCTTATCACTCAAACCATCAAGTCCCGGTAGTAAAAAGGGTAAATCGTTTTTTTAAGAGAATATTTTATTGAAGCATTTATAATTTTAACAACTTTAAACAAAATTTCAACAAAAACACAGCAATGTAACCAACAAACCCCCCCGAGCACACACCTCAGCCAACATGGTTTGCATACACACCTTCCCCAGCCCCACCTCCATAGATACTCCTATCCTTGCTGATCTCTCCCATGCCATCCCTTTCTCCCCCCCTCCGCCCCTGCTGGCAGCTTAATTTTTCTCAAAGAACTCGATGAACAGCTGCCACCTCCGAGCAAACCCCTGCGACGAGCCCCTCGAGGCAAATTCAGTTTTCTCAACTCTGAGAAACCCCACCGCGTTGCTAACCCACACCCCCGACTTTGGGGGTTCCAAGTCCCTCCATCATAGTAAGATCCGTCTCTGGGCCACCAGGGAGGCAAAGGCCAGGACATCGTCCTCTCTCATCTCCTGGGCTCCCGGGTCTTCCAACACACCAAAGATCGCCATCTCTGGACTCGGAACTACCCTCATATTTTAAGACCTCTGGCATGACGTCAGCAAACCCCTGCCAGAAACCCCTCAGCCTCGGACATGCCCAAAACATATGGACATGGTTCGCAGGACCCCCCCGCAGAGCGCCCACACCTATCCTCCACCTCCTCAAAGAACCTGCTCATCCGGGCCACAGTCATTTGTGCCCAATGGACCAGTTTGAATTGTATCAGGCTGAGCCTGGCACATGACGAGGACGCATTAACTCTCCTCAGGGCCTCCTCCCATAACCCGGCCTCCAACTCCCCACCCAGCTCTTCTTCCCACTT
Source organism: Scyliorhinus canicula (assembly GCF_902713615.1). Lineage (NCBI taxonomy): Eukaryota > Metazoa > Chordata > Chondrichthyes > Carcharhiniformes > Scyliorhinidae > Scyliorhinus > Scyliorhinus canicula. The sequence continues at coordinate 110,961,027 of NC_052146.1, forward strand.
TCCCTTCACCTCCCCTACTGGGGCTCCCTCCCACTCCATCAGTTCCTTCTCGATCTCTGAGACCTTCCCCTCTCCTACTCCTGTTCCCGGCACCGTCTTATCCTGTACCCCCTGGGGCGGCAGGTACAGGAAAGTCGAAACCTGCCTCCGGACAAAATCCCTCACCTGGGATGATGGGAACCCATTTGCCCCCTGGCAACTCAAGCTCCTCCTCCAGCTACTCCAAGCTCTGGAAACCCTCATCAATAAACAGATAAACAATCTCTCGGTCACCGCCCGCTGCCACCTACGAAACCCCCCATCCAGCCGCCCCAGGGTTAACCGTGGTTATCACATATCTGTGCCCACACCGACGCCCCCACCAGCCCCATATGCTGCCTGCAGAATGTCCCCCCTCATCTATTCTACCAGCCGACCCAAATTCGGTTGATGCAGCTGCTCCCACTCCCGTGCCACCTGGATACCTAAATATCGAAAGCTCCCTTCCACCACCTTGAACGGCATCTCACTCAATCTCTTCTTCTGCTCCCTCGTCTGGATCGCAAAGACCTCATTCTTACCCATATTCAGTTTGTATGCCGAGAACCGCTGAATTCCTCCAATATCCCCATACTCCCTCCAATCCATGCCAGTGGGTCCGATATGTACAAAAGTAGATCGTCCGCATAGTGAGACCCTGTGCTCCACACACCCCCTGCCAGACCCCAATGTTCTTAATGCCATCACCAACAGTTCTATAGCCAAGGCAAACAACAGTGGGGAAGTGGACATCCCTGCCTCGCCCCCCTGTGTAACCTGAAATATTCTGATCTCACCCGATTCGTCCGCACACTCACCACCAATGCCTGGTATAGCAACCGGACCCAATCCACAAATCTCTGCCCAAACCCAAACCGCCCCAGGACCTCCCATAAGTATTGCCACTCCACCCGATCAAAGGCCTTCTCTGTGTCCATGGCTACCCCGGCCTCAACCTCGCTTCCCTCTGGAGGCATCATAATTACATTAAGCGACCTCCTAATGTTGGTCGCTAAATACCGCCCCTTAACGGACCCAGTCTGGTCCTCCCCTATTATCCATAGGACGCAGTCTTCGATCCTTGTGGCCAGGATCTTTGCCAGTAGTTTGGCATCTACATTTAACAGGGAGATCGGTCTATATGCCCCATTGTTTTCCAGGTCCTTATCCCGCTTTAAAATGAGGGAGACCGATGCCTGTGACAACGTTGGGAGGAGCACTCCCAACTCTTTTGCTTCATTGGCCCTTGCCCTTGCCAACAGCGGTCCCAACACCCCTGAGAATTTCTTGTAAAATTCCATCGGGTATCCATCCAGTCCCAGTGCCTTGCCCGATTGCATCACCTCCAGCCCCTCTACTACTTCCAGAAGCCCAATTGGTGCCCCCAGGTCCTCCACCAGCTCTTCATCAACCTTTGGCAACTCCAACCCTCCCAAGAACCACCTCATCCCCTCTTCCCTGGCTGGGGGTTTCAACTCATACAATTTGCTATAAAACTCCCTAAACACCCCATTCACCCCCGCCGGGTCCAAGACTGTATTTCCACCTGTGTCCTTCACTTTCCCAATCCCTCTCGCCACCTCTTGCTTCCTCAACTGGTGCATTAACATCCTGCTCGCTTTCTCCTGACACTCGTGTATATTGCCCCTCTCACCCTTCTCGACTGCCTTACTGCCTAACCCGTGAATAACAGCCCAAATTTCATTTGCACCCTCCGGTGTTCCTTTAGCAGCCCTTCCTCCATATCTGCATATCTGCTGTCCACCTGCAGGATTTCTTCCACTAGCCTTTCTATCTCCACCCGATCTGCCTCTCCTTATGCACCCGAATCAAAATAAATTCCCCCCCCCGACCACTGCCTTCAGTGTGTCCCAAACAGAACCTACCGACAAGTCCCCCGTATCATTAATTTCTACATAGCCCCAAATGGCCTTCCTCACCCGCTCAAACACCTCTTGCTCCGCTAACAGTCCCACATCCAGCCTTCATTGCGGGCGCTGCCCCCCCCCCCTTTGTTCACTCGTAAATCCACCCAGTGCGGGGCATGATTCGACACCTACTATTGCCAAATACTCGACATCCACCACCCCTGACAACAACATCTTATCCAAAACAAAGAAATCTATTCGGGAGTACACCTTGTGCACATGGGAATAAAACAAAATACTTTCTCCCTCGGAGAAATCTCCACGGATCCACCCCCGAAGTTCCTTAGCTGTAGCCGACACCCTCCCCAACCTCAAGTTCAACCGGACCAGTCTCAGATCCAGGACCATATTAAAGTCTCTCCTCATCCCTTCCTCAGCCTAATCTGGTCCCCCCATATTCAGGTGAGTCTCTTGTAGCATGGCCACATCCGCCTTCAATCTCTAAGTGTGAAAACACACAGGTCCTCCTAACTGGCCCATTCAATCCTCGCATGTTCCACACGACCAGCCTGATTGGGGGGAGAGGGCACCCTGCCCTGCCTTTCCTCCTCCCCCTTGGCCCATCATCATTGATCCTCCTCTGCTTACACTTTAAAAGCTCAACCCCTGTCAGTAGTACTTCCACTCAACACCCCCCTTCCCCACCCACTGCGCTTCCATGAACTAGCCTGCCCAGCTAGCCTGGTAGCCCCTGCCCATGGTGACAAGCATCCTACCCCCCACTGATTCCCCTTCCACCCCTCCCCTTAAACATTAGTGCAAACAAACCAAAACAACCCTTGCCCAAGCCCAAACAAAGATACCAACTTCCCATCCTCTAATAACGAGAAAACCTGAAGTCAAAAAGGAAATGGCCCCAAACGCAAGTTAACAGCAGCATCACAGCACCGTCACCAAAGTTCAAAGTCATCCTTTTCCTGCTAGTCCATTGTCTCATTGTCCATTGGCCAATCCACCTAACCTGCACATCTTTGAGTTGTGGGGGTGAAACCCATGCAGACACGGGGAGAATGTGCAAACTCCACACAGACAGTGACCCGGGGCCGGGTTTGAACCCGGGTCCCAAGCGCCATAGGCACAATTGCTAGCCATCATGCTGCCCACTAATAATGTCGTGCACAACTTCAACACAATGTCCCAACTCCTGTATTCAATGTTCTGATCAATGAAACCAAGCCTGCTGAATGCCTTCTTCACCACCCTGTCCACCTGTGACTCCACTTTCAAGGAGCTATAAACCTGAACCCCTAGATCTTTGTTCTGTAACTCTCCCCAATACCCTACCATTAACTGAGTGGGTCCTACCCCGATTCGATCTTTGTAATATGTACACTCCTCAAGACATCACTATTATTTCCCCACGTTCCCTAACATCCATTCCTTTCTCAACAGTAAATACCGATGAGAAATATTCATTTAGGATCTCTCCCATCTCTTGTGGATCCGCACATGGATGACCTTGTAGATCCTTGAGAGGCCCTACTCTCTCCCTCGTTACCCTTTTGCCCTTTATGTATTTGTAGAAGTGTGCAACTTCCTCTCTCATGCCGCCATTTTTGCACGCAATGTAAAACAATTTAAAGCCTGTCCTTGTATTATACCATATGTACCAGTATGTGTAAGGCCTGGGGAATATGCGATGTATGAATGAAGGTTACGATTTACCTAGTTTTCTTTTAATTCAGGCACTAGGGTCAATAAACTTATCTTGTTCTTTGATTTAAAGTCCGAGAACCTGTCTGATTAATTCTTTATCATCTGAAGGCACACATTGTGGAACTCCTGCATTATTGTCAGAGGACTCCTTGTTAAATTCACTACTAAACCCTGTTACAGTCAGACCTGGAGTGGTAAATTAAGGAGATCAATTTTGATCTCTCTTTATGTGACCGTATCAGAAATTTGTGGTATAGATGCCGGGGATTTCACATTGTAGCCATTTTGCTCATTTGTCGCCCTGGGTGTAGCTGTATGGAACGGATTTTCACGTTTTATCCCCAAAAGATCGCTTGCAGTAGATTTCTCATCACAGTTACTCTGGAATATCTGCATTGAATACTTCAACAGACATGGATCTTCGCAGCCCTTCGGTATATCCTTCTGATCTCTTCTCTGACTTGGTAAATAGTTCTTAAAAGTCTTACTAGCTGTATATTTCAGAACAATTTGATTACAATGGCCGTTGTAGTCATCGTGTTGTAGAACAAGTAATTTTTTGATGACATTTGAGATACTTTTCATGTCACAACTCAGAAACCTTTGAAGAGTAATCATGTGAAAGGCAACAGGAGATGGGGCTTTTCAAGTTCATGTTGGGGGCGGGGGGGGGGGGGGGGGGGCAGGGGGTGGTGCAGTTGAGACTCTGTTGCTTTTCATCCCCATTTGGATATTTTATATTTGGTTGGCTGGCAGTCTCTCCATTGTCATAATGGAATTAAAGTTTATTCAAATCCAGCCCAAAAGAGGCATTAGAAATCGTTTCCTCTTAAAAAACATACCCTCATAACAGTACTTTTACAATTTCTCTGTTACTATCGGTGTGTGGTCCAATTCCCATCTTACTTTACATTTTGTTATTTATGTGTCTACAGAACATTTTCATACTTCTTTATATTCTTTGACAATTTGATAATTGTTTTGCTTTGTTTTGCCTTCTTGAAGCTTTTAAACTTCTCTCCTAAGTTCTAATGATTTATTTTTGTCCTCTTCTTTAGTATCTAAGTAATTCTTATGCCTTCTTCTACAGATTTAATTTTTCCTGATTCAACCACGGTGCTCCGTAATTAGCTTAGCAGCTTTTAGGGGAATACATTTCCTTTATACTCTGTTGATTAACTTGCGTACTAATAGCAAGTGAATCCCTATGTACAATGTAAAAACCTGATTCCCTTTTCTCCTTTCACAAATAATTCCTGCCAGTTTATTTGAGGATAGTTAAAATATCTCATAATTATTATTTTGTGCTGTTCGTAACCTTGTAGATTTGCGCATACATTTTTCCTTAATTTCCCTTTCTGAATTTGGTGGTCTGGGGACAGTTTTAGCTCATTTGACTAACTGGCTAGCATTTGGTCCAGAATAATGCCATCAGGTCCAGTTGTCGTTCTGGCTGAGGTAAACTTGGGACCTGTCTCCTCACCCTGCTCCTGAAGTGATAGGCAATGGCAAACCACCACAAACTGTGAAGAGAGCGAGCTTGGGGTGAAGCACCAGCCAGTGGTGAAACAAGAATCTGTCTTCAGGCAAAGCATGCAAGAATGAATGAATTGAAATTTGATGGTCTGTGGTATGCCCCTATTGGGGTGAAGCATTTCTTATCTTTTAGCCACATCCATATAAATTCTTTATTTATCGCAAAGTCCTTTACATCCTTTTTTTCTACCCTCATTGTTATATTTAAACAACATAGCTATGCAGCTTCCCTCCGTTCAAATGTATAATATATGGCAATATTTAGCTGTCAGTCCTATTTTCTATGTGGCCATGTTTTAGTCATCTTTACCATATCGGAACCTCGCTAACCTGTCTAATCCTGTGAGAATTTTGTAAGTTTCTATGAGATCCCCTCTCACTCTTCTAAACTCCAATGACTATAATTCTAATTGACTCTCCTCATGTGACAGTCCCGCCATCCTCAGAATCCGCCTGGTAAACCTTTGTTGCCTCCTAACCTCCAAATCCTCCAAATCATTATTATATAATGTGAATATTTGGGGCCCTAGCACCGATCCCTGCCAATCATAAAAAGACCATTTATTCCAACTTTCTGCTTCCTGTCTGCTAACCAGCTTTCTATCCATCTTAAGACACTACCCGTAATCCCATGCACTTTAACACATGTTAAACTGCTATGTGGGCCATTAACTGTGGCCAACCACCTACCCTGCACATCTTTGGGTTGTTGGGGGTGAGACCCACGCAGACATTGGGAGAATGTGCAAACTCCACATGGACAGTGACCGGGGGCCGGAATCAAATCTGGGTCCTTGGTGCCATGAGGCAGCAGTGCGAACCACTGTGCCACCATGCCACCCCTTTCAGGACCAATTTAACGGGCTGGTTAATTGAAAAGTAGGAAGTAAGCGAAGAGATGTTTCAGAGTCAACATTGGAGATGCGGACCTCTGAGTTGTACTATGGAACTCTGATTCATTAAGTCTAATTTCAACACTCTGTAGTTTGTTGACCTACTATGGTTTTTCTAGTTGGCTTTTAAAGGTGTTTCTCTCCTCAGTTCCTGGATCATTTACTGACTGGTATCGAAGATGTATGTGGACACTATGGACATCATCACTGGAAGGACAAGTGAGTCAGGCTGCAGTAGTCAGTGTCAGTAATCAGGGCATTGGGCTATCTCTGCCCCACTTAAATTAATATCATGGGGTTATAAGGCTGGGTATGTGAGAGCTTTATTCTTGCTCTGCTAATTCGGTGAGTGAGTGAGTCCTGGTTTAAGATTCTCTACAAAACCGACTCTCTCTCTCTTTAATATCTTAAAGATTCACCAATCAAAGGCATATTATACCTGGGATCTGAGCTGGGAAGAAGAGCAGCTTCCAATGCAGCAGTTAACCATTTACATCCTCTCCCCATATCTCCCTTCTTAGCACAGGGGTGCAAACACTACCCATTCTTTTGTTCCACATCATATTGTAAGGGCTACATGTGTTCGCTCCAGTATAGTTGGATTTAAAGCTGGACGCTGGCACCTAGAGAAGTGGTGTATACTCATTTTGCCCATGCTCTGAGGGAGGTGGGAGGTATGATAAGATGTTGTAGACTTAACTACACTAACCTGTAGATATTCCCGCCTCAGGCGAATAGAGTAAAATGGGTAGCTGAAAGCAAGGACCCCAAATTTATATATATATATATATATATATATCATCATTTACAAATAATTATATTTTCCTTTCAGGCTGAACCGGTTCAATAAGAAATACGTTAAGAAATGTTTAATTACTGGAGAAAGATCGAAAGAGCCACAGCTCATTGCATTTTACCACAAAATGGAAATGAAAAATGCGATTGAAATGGTAGCAAGTGGTGGCATGCCCAAGTTTCCATCATCAGTGTCTATACAGTAAGTGACGGTAACAAAGTGGAGATTGGGAGGAGAGGGACATAAATGTGAAGTACTAGAGGGAATGGGTAGGGCCAGATGAAATGGGAAGCAGAGAGAATGGGATGGAAAAGGAGGAAGGGCAGAATGGTGGCACAGTGGTTAGCACTGCTGCCTCACAGCATCGAGGTCCCAGGTTCGATCCCAGCCCTGGGAAATTTGCACATTCTCCCCGTGTTTGCCTGGGTTTCACTCCCACAACCCAAGGATGTGCAGGGTAGGTGGATTGGCCATGATAAATTGCCCCTTAATTGGAAAAATGAAGTGGGTACTCTAAATTTATTTTTAAAAAATAAAAGGAGGGTGGTGCTCGGAGAAGAGAGAATTGACTCGTTGCCGAGGAGGGTTGGAGAGGACAGCGGGAAGATAGAAAATCTTTAAGAAGCCTAGTATTTATGGAAAGCTTTATGTAGTCATGCCGCGGAGAAGTATTCATAGAACTCTAAAGAACTAAAGCATCTTAATTTAAAATGCTGAATTCTTATTGAAACCAAAGGGTGATTTCAGCCAGGGTTTCTTTATCACCAGCCGATCACTCTGATCAGTCACAAGTTCTGTGAATGGGGTATAATAATTGCTTCTGTCGATTATGCAAATATAAAAAACCTATTTAGGTTCTGTAATACCTTGCTGAAATAAATTTGAACAATATTTAATAGGACTCTCCAAAGAAGGTCCACACTTACAGAACGACTACTACCTACACTTACAAAAGAGAGAGAGGAGGAAGTCCGAAAAATACTTCGTGAGAATCTTCAGAAAACGCGACAAAGGGTATGAATCTGTTCAGGGTAAAATTGCTCAGTAATAGTACAGTTATTTGGGTAATAATGCTATTGTTACTTACTAAATACAGTAATTGTTCAGAGTAAATTTTAGCAACTAACTAAGTCACGGTGAAGGTTACTCGCTAACTACAGTTACATTTCAGGGTAAAGGTTACTCACTAACTGTACCAAATGTCATGGGAGTGACCCTTTAAGAAATGTTTTGCCTTATCACATGGCTTCAGTGATGGCATTGTGTGGGTGGAGCTGGGCTGTGGCTCTGAGTTTTACTTTTGGTTTGGGCTTGGGTGGATCTGAGTTTAAAAGCTGTTTCCAGACTGCTTGATAACTTGGAAAGAAATAATTGTTTTCTGGAAGGAATTCAAACCTGTTTTGAGAAAGAAACAGGAGCATCCACACCAGGTCTTGAGCGCTGTGTGCTGGGCCACATGTATGAAAAGGGGTTTCTGGTTTATGGGATCCTGTGACAAAATTGGAACAGATAAAGGGGGAATTTATTAATGTTTATACATAGATTACTGTAGCTGTATGGGGTATTTATGTTTGCAGTGGATAAAAATGCTTACTGTGTGTGTTTATAAAAATGTTAACTAAAATCGTAGAATAAACTTTGTTTTTGATTAAAGTGCTTAAGGCCTCTGTTGAATAACCCTGAAAGGCAGGCTCCTGTATTCATCGTAACCAAAATCAATAAACTCCATGATATATTTTGGACTTTTGTAAACCCTGGCCCATAACAAAAGTTGCATTGTCCAGTTAGGTAGTGATTATTCACTATACAGTCTGCTTTCCTTTGTGAATTGTATTTTACCAGGAGCAGATTGTGAGGGACTCGATCTGCAAATTGCCTCCCTTGATTCTGCGTGGCCCTGTGAGTAATCTTTGATTTTTATTTCAGCTTCGATCCTACAATAGGCATACACTGATTGCTGATCCATACGAGGACCAATGGAATCAAATGTTATTAAAAAGGCAGATGATGCGCAGTACAGATCAACGGGTAGGTGAAACCTCATTGTCAAAAATAAAGCTTGCCTTGGTTACTCTGAGCTCTTTCAGTCTTTCGTATTCGACTCATTTCCCACTGGTCCTGGTAATTATGTCTGGGTTACTGTCACATGGACTGCAGCAGTTCAAGAAGTCAGCTCACCACCATGCCAGCGACGCCCACATCCCCTGCATATTTTTAAAAAATACGTTTCCATATTTGTCCGTCCTCTCTGCTGGAGTTTGACGATTCTTGGTTCCCAGTCTATCCAAAAGAGGATTTAATCAGCGACTAAACAGAAGGTTAAAATATCTGGGATTGAAAAAAGGGAATCTTGAATTTCTTAACTATTCATTGGGCAACACCAACAGATCAAATAGTGATTTTGTGGCCATTCTCTGATATTTACATCTTCCCCCTCAAAGCCTCCAGCCACCCTCTGCTTTATTTAAATATGGATTACAATGTTGTAGACTTGAGGGGGTGGGCGGGGTTGTGGGGTAGAGGGGTGGTTTGACGTGGGGTAAGGATTAGGAGGGTTCAGCAGGGTTAAAAGTAAGTGGTGCTAGTTGGGGCATGTGCACTCTATTGGATACCCAGCCAACTAGAGATCAGTGGCTTTTTTACATCCCAGCAAGCAGTTCAGTGCTTCAGCAGTTCGGTGTGGGTGATCCTGGATACCAGGATCTACATTCTAAATCTGTAATTTCTCGGACTCTATTTACTCCCATGTTGGCAGTGTTTACTTAACAGAGCAAATTAGCACCGTCTATGTGATTGAGGAGCTGATTTCACTGAAGCCGAAAGTCGGAGTCCTGATAATCATGCTATCAGAAGCAGGTCTCGCCCAGAGGAGCTCTGACTGTTTGCAGGATGTGTGTCTTCCATATACAGATATATACAGATGCAAGATTGGGTTCTTTTGCCATCTTTTGTTACCATGGTTTGAATGTAACTTGTTTCCAAATGCTGATGCTATTTTATTGGATGATTTTTACAGGCGTCTCTTCACCTGACAGTTCCGGCTAGTGGCCGGGATTCACCACCTGGGATGAAATCAGGAATTGAGTCAGGTAATGAAATAGGTCCTGTTACTGACCTTGACCTTGCAGCATGTGTTACTGACCACGCGGCGTGGGTTACCGGCCCCTGACCACGCGGCGTGGGTTACCGGCCCCATACCACGCGGCGTGGGTTACCGGCCCCATACCACGCGGCGTGGGTTACCGACCCCTGACCACGCGGCGTGGGTTACCGACCCCTGACCACGCGGCGTGGGTTACCGGCCCCTGACCACGCGGCGTGGGTTACCGGCCCTGACCACGCGGCGTGGGTTACCGGCCCCTGACCACGCGGCGTGGGTTACCGGCCCCTGACCACGCGGCGTGGGTTACCGGCCCCTGACCACGCGGCGTGGGTTACCGGCCCCTGACCACGCGGCGTGGGTTACCGGCCCCTAACCAGAGGCGTGGGTTACCGGCCCCTAACCACGAGGCGTGGGTTACCGGCCCCTGACCACCAGGCGTGGGTTACCGGCCCCTGACCACGAGGCGTGGGTTACCGGCCCTTGACCACGCGGCGTGGGTTACCGGCCCCTGACCACGTGGCGTGGGTTACCGGCCCCTGACCACGCGGCGTGGGTTACCGGCCCCTGACCACGCGGCGTGGGTTACCGGCCCCTGACCACGCGGCGTGGGTTACCGGCCCCTGACCACGCGGCGTGGGTTACCGGCCCCTGACCACGCGGCATGGGTTACCGGCCCCTAACCAGAGGCGTGGGTTACCGGCCCCTAACCACGAGGCGTGGGTTACCGGCCCCTGACCACCAGGCGTGGGTTACCGGCCCCTGACCACCAGGCGTGGGTTACCGGCCCCTGACCACGAGGCGTGGGTTACCGGCCCCTGACCACGCGGCGTGGGTTACCGGCCCCTGACCACGCGGCGTGGGTTACCGGCCCCTGACCACGCGGCGTGGGTTACCGGCCCCTGACCACGCAGCGTGGGTTACCGGCCCCTAACCACGAGGCGTGGGTTACCGGCCCCTGACCACACGGCGTGGGTTACCGGCCCCTGACCACGAGGCGTGGGTTACCGGCCCCTTGACCACGCGGCGTGGGTTACCGGCCCCTGACCACGCGGCGTGGGTTACCGGCCCCTGACCACGCGGCGTGGGTTACCGGCCCCTGACCACACGGCGTGGGTTACCGGCCCCTGACCACGCGGCGTGGGTTACCGGCCCCTTGACCACGCGGCGTGGGTTACCGGCCCCTGACCACACGCCGTGGGTTACCGGCCCCTGACCACGCGCCGTGGGTTACCGGCCCCTGACCACGCGGCGTGGGTTACCGGCCCCTGACCACGCGGCGTGGGTTACCGGCCCCTGACCACACAGCGTGGGTTACCGGCCCCTAACCAGAGGCGTGGGTTACCGGCCCCTGACCACGCGGCGTGGGTTACCGGCCCCTGACCACGCGGCGTGGGTTACCGGCCCCTGACCACCAGGCGTGGGTTACCGGCCCCTGACCACACGGTGTGGGTTACCGGCCCCTTGACCACGCGGCGTGGGTTACCGGCCCTTGAGTGCGAGCCGTGTGGGTTACCAGCCCCTGACCACGAGGCGTGGGTTACTGACCCCTGACCACGCGGCGTGGGTTACCGGCCCCTGACCACGCGGCGTGGGTTACCGGCCCCTGACCACGCGGCGTGGGTTACCGGCCCCTGACCACGCGGCGTGGGTTACCGGCCCCATACCACGCGGCGTGGGTTACCGACCCCTGACCACGCGGCGTGGGTTACCGGCCCCTGACCACGCGGCGTGGGTTACCGGCCCCTGACCACACGCCGTGGGTTACCGGCCCCTGACCACACCGCGTGGGTTACCGGCCCCTAACCAGAGGCGTGGGTTACCGGCCCCTGACCACGCGGCGTGGGTTACCGGCCCCTGACCACGCGGCGTGGGTTACCGGCCCCTGACCACGCGGCGTGGGTTACCGGCCCCTGACCACGCGGCATGGGTTACCGGCCCCTGACCACGCGGCGTGGGTTACCGGCCCCTGACCACGCGGCGTGGGTTACCGGCCCCTGACCACGCGGCGTGGGTTACCGGCCCCTGACCACGCGGCGTGGGTTACCGGCCCCTGACCACGCGGCGTGGGTTACCGGCCCCTGACCACACGCCGTGGGTTACCGGCCCCTGACCACGCGGCGTGGGTTACCGGCCCCTGACCACGTGGCGTGGGTTACCGGCCCCTGACCACGCGGCGTGGGTTACCGGCCCCTGACCACGCAGCGTGGGTTACCGGCCCCTAACCACGAGGCGTGGGTTACCGGCCCCTGACCACACGGCGTGGGTTACCGGCCCCTTGACCACGCGGCGTGGGTTACCGGCCCCTGACCACGCGGCGTGGGTTACCGGCCCCTGACCACGCGGCGTGGGTTACCGGCCCCTGACCACACGGCGTGGGTTACCGGCCCCTGACCACGCGGCGTGGGTTACCGGCCCCTTGACCACGCGGCGTGGGTTACCGGCCCCTGACCACACGCCGTGGGTTACCGGCCCCTGACCACGCGCCGTGGGTTACCGGCCCCTGACCACGCGGCGTGGGTTACCGGCCCCTGACCACGCGGCGTGGGTTACCGGCCCCTGACCATGCGGCGTGGGTTACCGGCCCCTGACCACGCGGCGTGGGTTACCGGCCCCTGACCACACAGCGTGGGTTACCAGCCCCTAACCAGAGGCGTGGGTTACCGGCCCCTGACCACGCGGCGTGGGTTACCGGCCCCTGACCACGCGGCGTGGGTTACCGGCCCCTGACCACCAGGCGTGGGTTACCGGCCCCTGACCACACGGTGTGGGTTACCGGCCCCTGACCACGAGGCGTGGGTTACCGGCCCCTTGACCACGCGGCGTGGGTACCGGCCCTTGAGTGCGAGCCGTGTGGGTTACCAGCCCCTGACCACGAGGCGTGGGTTACTGACCCCTGATCACGCGGTGTGGGTTACCGGCCCCTGACCACGTGGTGTGGGTTACCGGCCCCTGACCACGTGGCGTGGGCTACCGGCCCCTGACCACGCGGCGTGGGTTACCGGCCCCTGACCACGCGGCGTGGGTTACCGGCCCCTGACCACGCGGCGTGGGTTACCGGCCCCTGACCACGCGGCGTGGGTTACCGACCCCTGACCACGCGGCGTGGGTTACCGGCCCCTGACCACGCGGCGTGGGTTACCGGCCCCTGACCACACGCCGTGGGTTACTGGCCCCTGACCACACAGCGTGGGTTACCGGCCCCTAACCAGAGGCGTGGGTTACCGGCCCCTGACCACGCGGCGTGGGTTACCGGCCCCTGACCACGCGGCGTGGGTTACCGGCCCCTGACCACGAGGCGTGGGTTACCGGCCCCTTGACCACGCGGCGTGGGTTACCGGCCCTTGAGTGCGAGCCGTGTGGGTTACCAGCCCCTGACCACGAGGCGTGGGTTACTGACCCCTGATCACGCGGTGTGGGTTACCGGCCCCTGACCACGTGGCGTGGGTTACCGGCCCCTGACCACGTGGCGTGGGCTACCGGCCCCTGACCACGCGGCGTGGGTTACCGGCCCCTGACCACGCGGCGTGGGTTACCGGCCCCTGACCATGCGGCGTGGGTTACCGGCCCCTGACCACGCGGCGTGGGTTACCGACCCCTGACCACGCGGCGTGGGTTACCGGCCCCTGACCACGCGGCGTGGGTTACCGGCCCCTGACCACACGCCGTGGGTTACCGGCCCCTGACCACACAGCGTGGGTTACCGGCCCCTAACCAGAGGCGTGGGTTACCGGCCCCTGACCACGCGGCGTGGGTTACCGGCCCCTGACCACGCGGCGTGGGTTACCGGCCCCTGACCACGCGGCGTGGGTTACCGGCCCCTGACCACGCGGCGTGGGTTACCGGCCCCTGACCACGCGGCGTGGGTTACCGGCCCCTGACCACGCGGCGTGGGTTACCGGCCCCTGACCACACGCCGTGGGTTACTGGCCCCTGACCACACAGCGTGGGTTACCGGCCCCTAACCAGAGGCGTGGGTTACCGGCCCCTGACCACGCGGCGTGGGTTACCGGCCCCTGACCACGCGGCGTGGGTTACCGGCCCCTGACCACGAGGCGTGGGTTACCGGCCCCTTGACCACGCGGCGTGGGTTACCGGCCCTTGAGTGCGAGCCGTGTGGGTTACCAGCCCCTGACCACGAGGCGTGGGTTACTGACCCCTGATCACGCGGTGTGGGTTACCGGCCCCTGACCACGTGGCGTGGGTTACCGGCCCCTGACCACGTGGCGTGGGCTACCGGCCCCTGACCACGCGGCGTGGGTTACCGGCCCCTGACCACGCGGCGTGGGTTACCGGCCCCTGACCATGCGGCGTGGGTTACCGGCCCCTGACCACGCGGCGTGGGTTACCGACCCCTGACCACGCGGCGTGGGTTACCGGCCCCTGACCACGCGGCGTGGGTTACCGGCCCCTGACCACACGCCGTGGGTTACCGGCCCCTGACCACACAGCGTGGGTTACCGGCCCCTAACCAGAGGCGTGGGTTACCGGCCCCTGACCACGCGGCGTGGGTTACCGGCCCCTGACCACGCGGCGTGGGTTACCGGCCCCTGACCACGCGGCGTGGGTTACCGGCCCCTGACCACGCGGCGTGGGTTACCGGCCCCTGACCACGCGGCGTGGGTTACCGGCCCCTGACCACGCGGCGTGGGTTACCAGCCCCTGACCACACGCCGTGGGTTACCGGCCCCTGACCACACAGCGTGGGTTACCGGCCCCTGACCACGAGGCGTGGGTTACCGGCCCCTGACCACACGGCGTGGGTTACCAGCCCCTGACCACGAGGCGTGGGTTACTGACCCCTGATCACGCGGCGCGCACCACTCCCTCAGTGCTGACCCTTCAGTAGCGCACCACTTCCTCAGCAGCGCGGCACTCCCTCAGTGCTGACCCTTCAGAAGCGCGGCACTCCCTCACTGCTGACCCTTCAGCATCGCGGCACTCCCTCACTGCTGACCCTTCAACAACACGGCACTCCCTCACTGCTGACCCTTCAGAAGCGCGGCACTCCCTCACTGCTGACCCTTCAACAACGCGGCACTGCCTCAGTGCTGACCCTTCAGCGCGCACCACTCCCTCAGCAGCGCACCACTCCCTCAGTGCTGACCCTTCAGCAGCGCACCACTCCCTCAGTGCTGACCCTTCAGCAACGCGGCACTCCCTCAGTGCTGACCCTTCAGCAGCGCGGCACTCCCTCAGTGCAGAGCCTTCAGAAGTGCACCACTCGCTCAGTGCTGACCGTTCAGCAGCGCACCATTCCCTCAGTGCTGACCCTTCAGCAGTGCACCACTCCCTCAGTGCTGACCCTTCAGCAGCGCACCATTCCCTCAGTGCTGACCCTTCAGCAGTGCACCACTCCCTCAGTGCTGACCGTTCAGCAGCGCACCACTCCCTCAGTGCTGACCCTTCAGCAGCGCACCACTCCCTCAGTGCTGACCGTTCAGCAGCGCACCACTCCCTCAGTGCTGACCGTTCAGCAGCGCACCATTCCCTCAGTGCTGACCCTTCAGCAGCGCACCATTCCCTCAGTGCTGACCCTTCAGCAGTGCACCACTCCTTCAGTGCTGACCCTTCAGCAGCGCACCACTCCTTCAGTGCTGACCCTTCAGCAGCGCACCATTCCCTCAGTGCTGACCCTTCAGCAGCGCACCACTCCCTCAGTGCCGACCCTTCAGCAACACGGCACTCCCTCAGTGCTGACCCTTCAGAAGCGCGGCACTCCCTCACTGCTGACCCTTCAGCATCGCGGCACTCCCTCACTGCTGACCCTTCAGCAGCACGGCACTCCCTCAGTGCCGACCCTTCAGCAACACGGCACTCCCTCAGTGCCGACCCTTCAGCAGCACGGCACTCCCTCACTGCTGACCCTTCAGCAACCGGCACTCCCTCACTGCTGACCCTTCAGCAGCACGGCACTCCCTCAGTGCTGACCCTTCAGCAGCGCACCACTCCCTCACTGCTGACCCTTCAGCAACCGGCACTCCCTCAGTGCTGACCCTTCAGCAGCACGGCACTCCCTCAGTGCTGACCCTTCAGCAGCGCGGCACTCCCTCAGTGCTGACCCTTCAGAAGCGCGGCACTCCCTCACTGCTGACCCTTCAGCAACCGGCACTCCCTCACTGCTGACCCTTCAACAGCGCACCACTCCCTCAGTGCTGATCCTTCAGCAGCGCACCACTCCCTCAGTGCTGACCCATCAGCAGCGCACCACTCCCTCAGTGCTAATCCTTCAGCAGCGCACCACTCCCTCAGCAGCGCACCACTCCCTCAGCAGCGCACCACTCCCTCAGCGCTGACCCTTCAGCAGCGCACCACTCCCTCAGTGCTGACCCTTCAGCAACGCGGCACTCCCTCAGTGCTGACCCTTCAGCAGCGCGGCACTCCCTCAGTGCAGAGCCTTCAGAAGTGCACCACTCGCTCAGTGCTGACCGTTCAGCAGCGCACCATTCCCTCAGTGCTGACCCTTCAGCAGTGCACCACTCCCTCAGTGCTGACCCTTCAGCAGCGCACCATTCCCTCAGTGCTGACCCTTCAGCAGTGCACCACTCCCTCAGTGCTGACCGTTCAGCAGCGCACCACTCCCTCAGTGCTGACCCTTCAGCAGCGCACCACTCCCTCAGTGCTGACCGTTCAGCAGCGCACCACTCCCTCAGTGCTGACCGTTCAGCAGCGCACCATTCCCTCAGTGCTGACCCTTCAGCAGCGCACCATTCCCTCAGTGCTGACCCTTCAGCAGTGCACCACTCCTTCAGTGCTGACCCTTCAGCAGCGCACCACTCCTTCAGTGCTGACCCTTCAGCAGCGCACCATTCCCTCAGTGCTGACCCTTCAGCAGCGCACCACTCCCTCAGTGCCGACCCTTCAGCAACACGGCACTCCCTCAGTGCTGACCCTTCAGAAGCGCGGCACTCCCTCACTGCTGACCCTTCAGCATCGCGGCACTCCCTCACTGCTGACCCTTCAGCAGCACGGCACTCCCTCAGTGCCGACCCTTCAGCAACACGGCACTCCCTCAGTGCCGACCCTTCAGCAGCACGGCACTCCCTCACTGCTGACCCTTCAGCAACCGGCACTCCCTCACTGCTGACCCTTCAGCAGCACGGCACTCCCTCAGTGCTGACCCTTCAGCAGCGCACCACTCCCTCACTGCTGACCCTTCAGCAACCGGCACTCCCTCAGTGCTGACCCTTCAGCAGCACGGCACTCCCTCAGTGCTGACCCTTCAGCAGCGCGGCACTCCCTCAGTGCTGACCCTTCAGAAGCGCGGCACTCCCTCACTGCTGACCCTTCAGCAACCGGCACTCCCTCACTGCTGACCCTTCAACAGCGCACCACTCCCTCAGTGCTGATCCTTCAGCAGCGCACCACTCCCTCAGTGCTGACCCATCAGCAGCGCACCACTCCCTCAGTGCTAATCCTTCAGCAGCGCACCACTCCCTCAGCAGCGCACCACTCCCTCAGCAGCGCACCACTCCCTCAGCGCTGACCCTTCAGCAGCGCACCACTCCCTCAGTGCTGACCCTTCAGCAGCGCACCACTCGCTCAATGCTCACCCTTCAGCAGCACGGCACTCCTTCAGTGCTGACCCTTCAGCAGCGCACCACTCCTTCAGTGCTGACCCTTCAGCAGCGCACCACTCCTTCAGTGCTGACCCTTCAGCAGCGCACCACTCCTTCAGTGCTGACCCTTCAGCAGCGCACCACTCCTTCAGTGCTGACCCTTCAGCAGCGCACCACTCCCTCTGTGCTGACCCTTCAGCAGCGCACCACTCCTTCAGTGCTGACCCTTCAGCAGCGCACCACTCCTTCAGTGCTGACCCTTCAGCAGCGCACCACTCCTTCAGTGCTGACCCTTCAGCAGTGCACCACTCGCTCAGTGCTCACCCTTCAGCAGTGCACAACTCCCTCTGTGCTGACCCTTCAGCAGCACGGCACTCCCTCAGTGCTGACCCTTCAGCAGCGCGGCACTCCCTCACTGCTGACCCTTCAGCAGTGCACCACTCCCTCAGTGCTGACCCTTCAGCAGCGCGGCACTCCCTCACTGCTGACCCTTCAGCAGTGCACCACTCCCTCAGTGCTGACCCTTCAGCAGCACGGCACTCCCTCAGTGCTGACCCTTCAGCAGCGCGGCACTCCCTCACTGCTGACCCTTCAGCAGTGCACCACTCCCTCAGTGCTGACCCTTCAGCAGTGCACCACTCCTTCAGTGCTGACCCTTCAGCAGCGCACCACTCCCTCAGTGCTGACCCTTCAGCAGTGCACCACTCCCTCAGTGCTGACCCTTCAGCAGTGCACCACTCGCTCAGTGCTCACCCTTCAGCAGCGCACAACTCCCTCTGTGCTGACCCTTCAGCAGCGCACCACTCCTTCAGTGCTGACCCTTCAGCAGCGCACCACTCCTTCAGTGCTGACCCTTCAGCAGCGCACCACTCCCTCAGTGCTGACCCTTCAGTAGCGCACCACTCCTTCAGTGCTGACCCTTCAGAAGCGCACAACTCCCTCTGTGCTGACCCTTCAGCAGCGCACCACTCCTTCAGTGCTGACCCTTCAGCAGCGCACCACTCCCTCAGTGCTGACCCTTCAGTAGCGCACCACTCCTTCAGTGCTGACCCTTCAGCAGCGCACCACTCCCTCTGTGCTGACCCTTCAGTAGCGCACCACTCCCTCTGTGCTGACCCTTCAGTAGCGCACCACTCCCTCAGTGCTGACCCTTCAGCAGCGCACAACTCCCTCTGTGCTGACCCTTCAGTAGCGCACCACTCCCTCAGTACTGTGCTGACGCATCAGCCTGGACGTTGTGCTAGAGTTTTGAGTGGAGCTTGGACGCACAATCTCCTGAGTCTTCTGAACCAAAGCTGGAACCTGAGAAATTCTAATTTTGCCAAGGAGTCACATAATAATGATGAGCTGGCTTCTTTTTTTTCCCTTTTTAAAAAATAAATTTAGAGTATCCAATTCTTTTTTTTAATTAAAACGCAATTTAACGTGGCCAACCCACCTACCCTGCTCACCTTTGGGTTGTGGGAGTGAGACCCACAGACACAGGAGATTGTGCAAACTCCACACGGACAGTGGCCCGGGGCCAGGATTGAACTCAGGTCCTCAGCACCACTCACAACTGCGCCACCATACTGTCGCTGGCTTCTGAGTGACTTGGACTCGAGCTGTTGGCCACCAATGCTGCAGCATTTAAATAGAATTTCAAAATCTGATTTAATATGTGTCTACGTTTTTCAGAGGCTGAATACCTAGTGCCATCTGATATGTGAAATACCCATACTAACTATCCTTCTCCCTTAATTCAGATACCATGTATTTCGAGCCCAGGGATCCTGAAAGCGACATGCCAGCGATCACCATTGACTTGGCCACTTCTGCCACCAAACAACCTACTGACGCTCAAAATAAAGATGCAGAGGACAAAGGAATTGTATTCGCTGCAAATGATGAAAGCGGTTCACCCAGTCAGCGTGTGCAACGCTTTCTCAGTGACCCTGGACCAGATCAATAGTCTGATGACCACCTCCACTCATAGAGCTGACTGAGACAGAGGAAGCTGCAAAATCTCAAGCTTCTGCCAGCATTGTTCAATACCCCAAAGTCTACCTGCAGCCTGTTTCTCAAAGTGTCTTTCTTGGGATAAGATTAATTGTTCCATTGTTCCTGTTATATCCTGATGTGTCTCCTTCGAACAATATAGATCCAGAGCTCACAATGGAGAGTAAGGATCACCGAAGGAAAAACTGTCCACAATAAGGCAGCTGAAACCCTGTTTGATTTTTAACATTTTTGCAAGAAGCACAATGGGTATTCGCGCTCCTTTGACTTGGCTGCGTTGCCTGAACTACAGCAGCGACAGGGTCTCACTATCTGTGGTGTTTGCTAAATATTAGCAAACACTCTGTTAAATGCAAAAATACCATCATATCCCCGAACTAAGGACCACACAAAATACCACACTTTGAGAAACAGGCTGTGATCAAGAAGTCAGGGGCAGCTTAAACACTCAATACGTGACTCAAAACCAAAGATTAACTTTATTTTTCTAGTTGTTATCAGGGGCTGTTATTCATCAGATTGCAATTAAGTAACTCCATTTTATGATATATTTCTGAATGTAATGAAAGAAAATCACTGCTGCATGTCCAGAGGCCCTGTACTGTAGTAAAACTGTCTGAACAATGACAGCATTTCAACACGCAGGTTGCACTAAATTTCACAGTGGCGACAGTGACCAAATATAGCAGCTCCCACCCAGCCCAGGCCCAGTCGGAGCGGCTCCCGCCCAGCGCAGGCCCAGTCGGAGCTGCTCCCGCCCAGCGCAGGCCCAGTCGGAGCTGCTCCCGCCCAGCGCAGGCCCAGTCGGAGCTGCTCCCGCCCAGCGCAGGCCCAGTCGGAGCGGCTCCCGTCCAGCCCAGGCCCCTTCGTAGCGACTCCGGCCCAGCGCAGGCCCAGTCGGAGCTGCTCCCGCCCAGCGCAGGCCCAGTCGGAGCTGCTCCCGCCCAGCGCAGGCCCAGTCGGAGCGGCTCCCGTCCAGCCCAGGCCCCATCGTAGCGACTGCGGCCCAGCGCAGGCCCAGTCGGAGCTGCTCCCGCCCAGCGCAGGCCCAGTCGGAGCTGCTCCCGCCCAGCGCAGGCCCAGTCGGAGCTGCTCCCGCCCAGCGCAGGCCCAGTCGGAGCGGCTCCCGCCCAGCGCAGGCCCAGTCGGAGCGGCTCCCGTCCAGCCCAGGCCCCATCGTAGCGACTCCGGCCCAGCGCAGGCCCAGTCGGAGCTGCTCCCGCCCAGCGCAGGCCCAGTCGGAGCTGCTCCCGCCCAGCGCAGGCCCAGTCGGAGCTGCTCCCGCCCAGCGCAGGCCCAGTCAGAGCTGCTCCCACCCAGCGCAGGCCCAGTCGGAGCGGCTCCCGTCCAGCCCAGGCCCCATCGTAGCAGCGCAGGCCCAGTCGGAGCGGCTCCCGCCCAGCGCAGGCCCAGTCGGAGCGGCTCCCACCCAGCGCAGGCCCAGTCGGAGCGGCTCCCACCCAGCGCAGGCCCAAAAGGAGCGGCTCCCGTCCAGCCCAGGCCCCATCGTAGCAACTCCGGCCCAGCGCAGGCCCAGTCGGAGCTGCTCCCGCCCAGCGCAGGCCCAGTCGGAGCGGCTCCCGCCCAGCGCAGGCCCAGTCGGAGCGGCTCCCGCCCAGCGCAGGCCCAGTCGGAGCGGCTCCCGCCCAGCGCAGGCCCAGTCGGAGCGGCTCCCGCCCAGCGCAGGCCCAGTCGGAGCGGCTCCCGCCCAGCGCAGGCCCAGTCGGAGCGGCTCCCGCCCAGCGCAGGCCCAGTCGGAGCGGCTCCCGCCCAGCGCAGGCCCAGTCGGAGCGGCTCCCGCACAGCCCAGGCCCAGTCGGAGCGGATCCCGCCCACCCCCAATCGGAGCGGATCCCGCCCACCCCCAATCGGAGCGGCTCTCGCCCAGCCCAGGCCCGGTCGGAGAGTTTCCCGCCCAGCCCAGGCCCTGTCAGAGCGGCTCTCGCCCAGACCCGGTCGGAGGGGTTCCCACCCAGCCCAGGCCCGGTCGGAGCGACTCCCGCCCAGCACTGGACCGATCCAAACGGCTCCAGCCCAAGCCCTGTCTGAGTGTCACCCGCCTGTCAAACTATACAACCACTATTTTAGGTATTGAAATTGAAGGAGTGCGGAGGAGGGGCTGTGTGGCAGGGCACAAAGAAGGATACAGTGTGATGGGAGCAATGGTGCTGAGTCGGTAATTAGCAAAACTATTTCGGACATTTGTATTAATGATATTATAAATTATATGAAATACCGCAGCACTAACACCAGCACACAATCATACAGGTCAGAGTGAAAGTAGGGCTTATTTTAGTCTCCGTATATGAATTTCTGTCCCCTTCTCTCACTGTTATAAACAGGCTATGTGTGCAGGCCAACAGTCAGTGAGAGGAGCAAGGTCATTGGGGTGATGGGTGTGTGCTGGTGTTGTCAGGTTAATTGCTGCTATTGCTAATTGCCTTTAAGAAAATTAACTGATTCATTTTTGCACTTTCCGTTCAAAATAACTTGCTTACCTAAGTCGCAGCACTGAAAGGAATATGTGTTATGCGCTTCATGATGTTTGGAGTATGTCGTAAGTTGCCACAATGCTGGGATATTGATTGTTTTTTTAAATGTTTTTCAAATGTTTTTATATTTGTTGGAAGAGGTTAGGGGTATTTGATTAATTTTCATTATTGCTGTGCCCATGCAGTAACGTCAATCAAGAACATGGAGCATTGTTCCCATGTAACGCCTGGGAAATGCAGCAAGTGCAGGCCAGAATTGAATTCCTCCTCGAGTGCTCAGTGTCCAGATGTATGTGGACAGTGAGGAAAGCTCTGTGATGTGATGCCTCATTCAATGTTTTCTGTCCCATCTCAATTTGGATCAAGTTCTAAAGGAAGAAGTGTGGCAGAGTGAAATCATAAATGCTGCAGCAAACTGTTCAAGTTGAATAAAGTGGACTGAATGGCCCTACAGTTATGCACAATTCAGAGCAGACCAGCTACATCCCACTAGCTGCCTACTCAAATATGATTCCACGGACTTCAGCCAGTAAAACAATCAAATGTTGGTTTTGTGCATCTATTAAAAGGTGCTGAAATTGAATTGACTTTTTAAAAAAAACCTCCTCCACTTGCAGCATTTCTGCAACACCTAATTGCAAAACACCATTGTCTTGTATCTCTCCTTCCCAACTCATTTTGTGCATGTGGTGTCCTCATACCAAGCTACTGCCAATCTCATTATTTTTAATAATGTGTATATAATTGAAACACTATCAAAATATTATTAAAATTATATGCATTATTTCATATTACCGTTTCATTCATAGGTTTAAATCAATATTTTATAATTAGATGCTTGGAGTTTGGCCAGTTACTTGGTAGGTAAGCACATTGCCTATGAATATGAGAATAAATTGGATGATTTTAATATCAGAGTGGCTGGAGAAGGAGTAAACAGCCTGTTCATAATCAAAATCCTGAGCAAGAAGTGAAGGTTTAGCCCAGCGATTATTTCATCCATGTTCCTGTATATTCTATCTTGGATTTCTTTCTACTCACACTGGCTTACCTTGTATTATACAGCGAAATCCCTCACCTGCTGAGGAGAATGCAGAAGTTAGCAGCTAAAAAGGCTGTTGACTGATAAATGGCAGTGTGGATGTTACAAGCCGAGGGTGACTTTGGGAGGCAAGAAGAGGCGGCAGCTCGTGGTGTTCTCGACAGAGCCTGGTATTTCCAGGCAGCCACCCATCCAAATAGAATGGGGTTTTTTTCAAAATTTGTATTAACATTAAACACATCAAAAAACTTATTCCATTAACAGTAATGAACATCACAAATTAAAGTTCATTTTGTCTCCTAAAGCATATTAACCGATTAAACTTCAGACAATGGTTAAATAATACCACCCTTAAATTTATTTCAGAATGATCAATCCACAAAGCTTAATTTCTCTCTGTCTATATCTGAAATGCTCTTTCAAATTTATCGCTCTCCCTGCAGAATATTCCTTTGTTGCACGGTGCAAATATTGGCGTGATCCAGATCGCGTCATGCGCTGAGAGTCGGCAACATCACGATCTGTTCAGTGCCTGGCACGAAGCAAATTTTTGGGTTCTCCTATTCACCAGGAATAGTGGGATCGGTGCCGGACGCAACAAGGTCAGAAGATTGCACTCACAGTTCATCCCAGTTTAATCTCGGGCAGACTCTCCTGCAAATCCCATCTCGAGATAAAGCCCCATGGAATTCCCATTCCTGCAGTTTGGCCCTTATCCAACAAATAAAATCTCATAACTGTTGACCGTAGTGCTTAAAAGTTATTCAACTATGTACATAAGACCACTAAATAGGACAGTCTTATCCTGCGTTGCATATGCTGGGCCTATTGCTGTCACCACTCTCCATTTTACATAAAACAATCAGAGTAAATATCCAGTTCAATCCACGCTGGACACTTTGGACACGTTCCTTTCCAAATCCCGGTAAAGTTTAACTGTCAATCAAAATTCCTGACTAGCAGTTGTCTTGAATAACCCTTTTCTAAATAAATCTCAGGTATTGCAGGTTTCTAATTGGAAAAATTAATTAACTTTCTCCAGCTGAAAGTTTGGAAAAGCAGCACACGTTTTCCTATCTAGTGATTTTCTCATTTAATTCTGCCATTCATAATCCTATAACATTACCCTCATAATTTTATTGTGTGTGATCCCTATTTTGTTCCCCTTACCTCCTGCTCGTCCTCCCAAACTGTGTGCCCCCCCCCCCCCCCCACCTGTCTGACATTTGGCCTGTAATCACCTCATATAAACACATCTCCAATTAATCCGAGCAAATTTAACCACGTATAAAAGTCCTCAGCTTTCTTATTGTTTAAAAATTGGACCTAAATCTCTCTGGCTACTTGTGAGATTTAAAACATATATCATTGTTTTCTATGTCAAATATCCTCTTCTCCCATCTCAGTCAGTTTTTTAAAATGCCAAAGACAACTTGTATTTGATGTCTAAAGAAATCCATTCACCCATCTAAGCCTAGAAAGCATTTTTCTTGAAATTAGTGTCTGGGAAATTTCCCTCCTCTTTCCGGTAATGGTAGTATAAGTAAACCAAGGATGGGTTACCTTCCCTTCAATATCTTGGTTAAGTCAGTTGGATGGACTTTTCTGCCCAACCAGAAATATGACCGACTGTCAACATGTACCAGAGTTTGGAAAGTTGATGCCATTGTCACTGTGGAACTTGCGAACTCGCTTCCTTCTTTCCAAAATTAATTTTTTAATTACCTAACCATCAGTTCCTGTCCATATGAACCTCCAGCGCCGGACTGGGTCTTTTGCTGCGACCAGTCATTTACTGTAGTCCGTTGAGGCTTTTGAAACTTGACAGTACTATTCCCACAGGACTTTGTGACCATGAAGTGAGTGGTCGCACATTTGGTGGCTCCTGCTCAAGGTGGAATTGTTCA
Source organism: Scyliorhinus canicula (assembly GCF_902713615.1). Taxonomy (NCBI): domain Eukaryota; kingdom Metazoa; phylum Chordata; class Chondrichthyes; order Carcharhiniformes; family Scyliorhinidae; genus Scyliorhinus; species Scyliorhinus canicula. Next base: position 110,985,952 of record NC_052146.1, read on the forward strand.
GTCCTTCCCCACCCACATGGTGTGGTATTTGAGAGCAAACAGTGTACGAGTGTCATGGGACGATAATACTCCTCTGCTGAGGCTGGCTTGTTGTTCGGAAGACAAGAAATGCCACGAGAAAGAACACAGCTGGAGCAGGAAAGCTTTCATGATACGCCACAGGTGAAGATGACGGAGGGCAAGAGAGCAGCACTGCCCGCCAGGGGTTGATGGAGCAGCTGGTGGAGTTTTTGAATAATCAATTCCGCCAGCAGAGGAAAGAGGATTTGGCCAAGGTGGTGGAGCCACTCAGGGCAGTGATTGAGCATGTGGAGCAGAGGTAGGAGGCTCAGGGCCTGATGATCGCGACGGTGGAAGAGTTGGTGGGGGAAACATGAGGATTGGCTGGCCTCGCTGGAGACTGTGATGGGGATAGTGTTGAGCAGCCAGAAGAGGCTAAGAGGGAAATTGGAGGACTGCTCAAGGAGGCAGAATTTGAGGATTGTCAAGATGCCCGAGGGAGTGGAGGCCACCAAGTATGACGAGTATGCTAGAGAAGTTGATGGGGGAGGGAGGTCTTTGACCGGCCCTTGAGGTGGCTCAGGTGCACAGGGCGTTGAAGAGGGGGCCACAGGTGGGGAACTGCCGAGGGCGATGGTGGTGAGGCTGCATTAATTTTTGTACAAAGAAAAAAATCTGAAGTGGGCAAGGCAGACCAAGAAATGAACTTGGGAAGCGAGTGAGCTGCAGATTCATGAGGACCTGGTGCAGAGATAGCGAAGCGGAGGGCCAGGTACAACTGGGTAAAGGCAGCCCTTTTTAAGAAGGGGGTGAAGTTCAGAGCTTTGTACCGTGGCCGCTTGTGGGTGACACGTCAAAAGCAGGAATTTTATTTTGACTCGCCAAACGAGGCAATGGACTTTATGAGGGACCATGGGCTGAAAGGAGTGAGGTAATTGAACGTTGGGAAATAAGCTTTTTGTTCATTATGGAGCACACAGGGTGGGTTTCAACAGGGGAGCGGTGAGGGAGAGTGTGCCTTTTGTTTCTCTTTGTTGGTGGTTGGGAGGATTGAGGGGAGGGGTGGCCTGGAAGGGTGAGGGGAAGTCAGAGGCCTTGGGCAGGGGCACGATGCTAGCTGAGCGGGCTAGTTAATAGGAGTGAAGTGGGAGGTGGCCAGGAGTTGTACTCCCAGATTGATTATTTTTGTGATGGACAAGGTGTTGCTGGTGGGTGTGGCCGGCTCGGAGTACTTTGCGGTTTCTAACCACGTGCCACTTTGGGTGGATTTGTGGATGGCTTGGGGGCGGTCCAACGGCAGCAGTGGTGGTAAGATGTGGGGTTTTGGCAGATGAGGAGGTATACGAGCGGATGAGGGCTGCCATTGGGGGCTATGTGGAAATTGACCAACACGGGCGAGGTCGCAGCCACCAGGCTGTGGGGGTCACTCAAGACAGTAGTTAAAATAATTTATTTTGATTTGGGTGCATAGGGAGAGAATGGAGCAGGAGGAGAGAGCAAGGCTGGTAGATGAGATTCTGAAGGTGGATCGGAGCTACTCGGCGCCAAAGGAGGGGCTATTCAGGGCAAGGCAGAGGCTCTAGATTTAGTTTGGATTAGTGTCCACGGGGAAGGCAGTGGGGCTGTTCCAGAGGGACAGTGTATGAGTAAGGAGAGAAGGCAAGCAGGATACTGGTCTGCCAGTTGAGGAAGTGAGCAGTGGCGAGGGAGATTGGTAGGGTGACTGATCCGGAGTGGGTGAATGGGACATTTTAGGCCTTCTATAGGAGACTGTATGGGTCGGAGTCCGACGGAGAGATGGCGATGTGGTGGTTCCTGGATGGGTTGGAGTTCCCTAAGGGGAAGGGGGTGCAAGAGCTGGGGGCCCTGGTTGGGCTGAGGGAGGTGATGGATGGCATGGGTGTGACGCAGACAGGGAAGGCCCCAGGCCTGGAAGGGTTCCCAGTAGAGTTTTATAAAAAGTTTGGTGCGCAACTGGGGCCACTGAGGACATAAATCAGGCGAGTGAGAAGGGGGAATCTCCCTCTTACATTGTCGTAGGCTTCCATCTCCCTGCTTTTAAAGAGAGATAAAGACCCAGAGCAATGTAGGTCATAACGCCTGATATCGCAACTGAACGTTGATGCAAAGCTACTTGTGAAGGTGCTAGCATTGCGAATTGAGGACTGTGTGCCAGGGGTGATAGGGGAAGACCGGACAGAATTTGTGAAGGGAAGGCAGTTGTTGGCAAATGTCCGGAGGCTACTTAATGTAATTATGATGCTTTTGGAGGGACAGGAGGTAGTAGTAGTGGTGGCAATGGATGCGGCAAACGTTTTTCATCAGGTGGAGTGGGTGTACTTGGTGGTGCTGGGCGGTTTGGATTTGGGCAGGGGTTTGTGGATGCTCAGCTGCTGTACAGGGCGCCAGTGGCGAGCGTTCAGATGAACCAGATGAGTTTGGGGTACTTTGGGTTACATTATGGGACGAGACAGGGGTGCCCACTCTCATGAGCCACTGGCAATAACGCTCAGGATATCGAGGGATTGGAAAGGGATTGAGGGGGGGGAGGGGGGGGGGGGGGCGCCAAGCAGAGGGTTTTGCTGAATGCAGATGATTTTGTAGCATCTTCCTTGGACCCAGGGGACAGCATTGGAGGCATGATGAAGAATTGGGGGAAATTTGGCCAGTTTTCAGGGTATAGTTGAACATGGGAAAGAGTGAGGTGTTCCTGATCAATGCTAGAAGTCAAGAGAGGAGATTAGGGGAGTTATCGTTCAGAGAGTTAGGGCGAGCTTTAGGTATTTAGGAATCCAGGTGGTGAGGAGCTGAGCCCACCTGCACAAATTGAACTTGGCACGACTGGTGGAGGGAATGAAGGTGGATTTCAAGAGGTGAGATATATTGTCAGTGTTGCTGGCTGGGCGTGTGCAGACAGTGAAAATAAAAGTAAATTACTGCAGATGCTGAAATCTGAAACGAAAGAGAAAATGCTGAAAAATCTCAGCAGGTCTGGCAGCATCTGTATGGAGAGAAAAGAGCTAACGTTTCGAGTCCAATGACTCGAGCTAACAGACAGAAAAAGTGGGGAATATTTATACTGTGGAGTGAATGAAAGATGAGTCATAGCCACAGAAATCCGGGTGCTAATGGCCACAGAAACCAAGGGGAAAGAGTGCTAATGGCAGTCCCCAGAGAGAATAGAAGATGTGAAAGGCCAAACAGCAGAGAAACTAACATCAGAGGATGAACTGTAGATGTGGGGGGAAGCAAAGAGGAAAAATGGTAAGGAAAGGTGGATAAGATGGGGGGAGGGGGGGAATATATATTAAGAAAGACAAGAAATGGTAAAAGACAGTTAAAATGAAATGGGATGAAAACAAATGTGTCAAGGTGGGGTAGAGCTAATCATCTGAAGTTGTTGAATTCGATGTTCAGGCCGGAAGGCTGTAGCGTGCCTAACCGGAAGATAAGATGTTGTTCCTCCAGTTTGCGTTGAGCTTCACTGGAACATTGCAGCAGGCCAAGAACAGACACGGGGGCAGGGTCTTTTGTTAAAATAGCAAGCAACGGGAAGGTCAGGGTCCTGAATGCACACAGACCGAAGATGCTCAGCAAAGCGATCACCCAGTCTACGTTTGGTCTCTCCGATATAGAGGAGACCACATTGGGAGCAGCGAATACAGTAGACCAAATTGGAAGAGATGCAAGTGCACCCCAGTGGATCTTGGGCTTTGCCCCTTCCATTTGACTTATTGCTACTTTTATTTCCACTGATACCACTTTGCCACATGTGTTTTCCATCCTCTTTCAAATCTTCTTAAATAAAGGTGCTCACTTTCTCCAACTCCAATATGGAAATGTCTTCTGTTTGATGTTATACCTGAAAAAAGCATTGGTGTGGGATGGGAATCAGGATGTAACAGTTTTTTTTTTTTTTTTTTTTTTTAAATTTTTTTTATTGGAATTTTTTGCAGAAAATATAACAAAAAGTATAGCAAAAAGCAGTAATATGCAACTAACAGCCCCATAACACCCACAATTCCCCCCATACCGTAACATCACATGTATCACATTCCCCCACCCCCCCCCCCCAAACAAGAGAACTTAACCATAAATTAAAATTAGATAAATCAAATTTAAATAAAATAAGCTAACATAATCAACGCCCCCCCCCCCACCCCCCCCCCCCCCCACCCACCCCCCCCCCCCCACCCACCCCCCCCCCCACCCCCCCCCCCCCCCCCCCCCCCACCCCCCCCCCCGGGTTGCTGCTGCTACTGTCCCAGTACCCTATCGTTGAGCCAGAAAGTCGAGGAAAGGTTGCCACCGTTTAAAGAACCCTTGCACCGATCCTCTCAGGGCGAATTTAACCTTCTCAAGCTTAATAAAGCCCGCCATGTCATTGATCCAGGTCTCCACGCTTGGGGGCCTCGCGTCCTTCCACTGTAGCAAAATCCTTCGCCGGGCTACTAGGGACGCAAAGGCCAGCACACCGGCCTCTTTCGCCTCCTGCACGCCCGGCTCTACCCCAACCCCAAAGATCGCGAGTCCCCATCCTGGCTTGACCCTGGATCCCACCACCCTTGACACCGTCCTCGCCACCCCCTTCCAGAACTCCTCCAATGCCGGGCATGCCCAGAACATATGGGCATGGTTCGCTGGACTCCCCGAGCACCTGGCACACCTATCTTCACCCCCAAAGAACCTATTCATCCTCGTCCCAGTCATGTGGGCCCTATGCAGCACCTTGAATTGGATGAGGCTAAGCCGCGCACACGAGGAGGAAGAATTTACCCTCTCCAGGGCATCAGCCCATGTCCCGTCTTCGATCTGTTCCCCCAGTTCCCCCTCCCACTTCGTTTTCAGCTCCTCTACTGACGCCTCTTCCTTCTCCTGCATAAGCTTGTAGATATCGGATATCTTCCCCTCCCCGACCCAGACCCCCGAGAGCACCCTGTCACTCACCCCCTTCGCGGGGAGCGCAGGGAATCCCTCCACCTGCCGTCTAGCAAATGCCTTTACCTGCAGATATCTAAACATGTTTCCCGGCGGGAGCCCAAATTTCTCTTCCAACTCCCCCAGGCTCGCAAACCTTCCGTCGATAAACAGGTCCTTCAGCTGTCTAATGCCCGCTCTATACCATCCCCGAAATCCCCCATCCATGTTCCCCGGGACGAACCTATGGTTCCCCCTTAACGGAGCCTCCATCGAGCCCCCCACTTCTCCCCTATGTCGCCTCCACTGCCCCCAAATCTTGAGGGTAGCCGCCACCACCGGACTCGTGGTATACCTTGTGGGAGGGAGCGGCCACGGCGCCGTTACCAGGGCCCCCAGGCTTGTATCCCCACAGGACGCTCTCTCCATCCGTTTCCATGCTGCCCCCTCCCCCTCCATCACCCACTTACGCACCATCGACACGTTGGCCGCCCAGTAATACCCCGAGAGGTTGGGCAACGCCAGCCCCCCCCCATCCCTACTCCGCTCCAAGAAGACCCTCTTCACCCTTGGGGTGCCATGCGCCCAAACAAATCCCATGATGCTGCTGGTCACTCTTTTAAAAAAGGCCCTAGGGATAAAGATGGGCAAGCACTGGAAGAGGAACAAGAACCTCGGGAGAACCGTCATTTTGACGGATTGCACTCTGCCCGCCAGCGATAGCGGCACCATGTCCCACCTTTTAAATTCCTCCTCCATCTGTTCCACTAGTCTGGTGAAGTTAAGCTTATGAAGAGCCCCCCAACTCCTGGCCACCTGCACCCCCAGGTACCTGAAACTCTTCACTGCCCGCCTGAAGGGGAGCCTCCCAATTCCCTCCTCCTGATCTCCCGGGTGCACTACAAATACCTCGCTCTTTCCTAAGTTCAGCTTATAGCCCGAGAAGCCCCCAAATTCCGCTAACAGTTCCATCACCCCCGGCATTCCCCCCTCTGGGTCCGCCACATATAACAGCAGGTCGTCTGCATACAGCGATACCCGGTGCTCCTCCCCCCCCCGCACCAGACCCCTCCACTTCCCTGACTCCCTCAACGCCATGGCCAGCGGTTCAATCGCCAGTGCAAAGAGCAGGGGGGACAGGGGACACCCCTGCCTGGTCCCACGATAAAGCCTAAAATACTCCGATCTCCTTCCATTTGTGACTACACTCGCCATCGGCGCCGCGTAAAGCAGCCTCACCCATTTGATGAATCCCTCCCCAAATCCAAACCTCTCCAGCACCTCCCATAGGTACCCCCATTCAACTCTATCAAACGCCTTCTCTGCATCCAGCGCCACCACTATCTCCGCCTCCCCCTCCACTGCCGGCATCATGATAACATTGAGCAGTCTCCGCACATTCGTGTTGAGCTGCCGCCCCTTGACAAACCCTGTCTGATCTTCATGAATTACCTCTGGCACACAATCCTCTATCCTGGTAGCCAGGATCTTCGCCAGCAACTTAGCGTCTACGTTAAGGAGCGAAATAGGCCTATATGATCCGCACTGCAAGGGGTCCTTATCCCGTTTTAGGATCAAAGAGATCAGTGCCCGCGACATCGTCGGGGGCAAAGCCCCCCCCTCCCACGCCTCATTGAAAGTTCGCACCAGCAGGGGACCCACCAGGTCCGCATATTTTTTGTAAAATTCTGCCGGGAACCCGTCCGGCCCCGGGGCCTTACCTGAGGATGTAACAGTTGAGAAGAGAGGGACATTGTGCATGGAAAACTAGGAGAATCAAGCAGGATAGAATAATGTAGAAAGAGTATGAATGGGATGGAGTTAGAAAGCAAACAACTAGCCTTGTGTTGGATAGCATGTATGTTAATGTGAAATAAGGTTGATAAGCTGCAGACACAATTGCCAGATGGAGTTTATGATATAAAAGCAGAAAATGTTAGCAAATACTCAACAGGTCTGGTAGGATCTGTAAGAAACAAAGTTAATATTTCAGGTCTGTAACTTTTCATCTGTACTGCAAAACTTTAGCGATGTAGTGAGAGGTCGGGGGCGATTATACTGCCTGCATAGACAGGATAAATCCATAACTGCATTCCTTAAGAACTAGTGCCTCCAATTTTTACACCAGATCAATAAGAAAATGGGGGATAAAGAGAAAAAGGCCATATAAACAAGACAGGATAATATATCAAGCTGCACATCTTTATGTATAGTGAGATTGCAGTATGGCTCTTGGGAAACCTTGCAGGAGTAGGTCAGATCAAGTGGAGCCTATCCATTTCTCCATGACTATATTATGCCAGTTTTGGATTTGGATTTGTTTATTGTCACGTGCACTGAGGTACAGTGAAAAGTATTTTTCTGCATGTAGCTCAAACAGGTGATTTAGTACATGAAAAGTAAATACATAATAGGGCAAAACAAGATACACAATGTAAATACATACACAGGCATTGGGTGAAACATACAGGAGTGTAGTATTAATCAGATCAGTCCATAATTGGGTTGTTTCGGAGTCTGGTTACAGTGGAGAAGAAGTTGTTTTTGAATCTGTCAGGGCATGTTCTCAGACGTTTGTATCTCCTGCCTGATGGAAGTTTGGAAGAATGAGTAAGCGGGGTGGGAGTGGTCTTTGATTATGCTGCCTGCTTTCCCAAGGCAGCAGGAGGTGCAGACAGAGTCAATGGATGGGAGGCAGGTTTGTATGATGGACTGGGCGGTGTTCCCGACTCTCTAGTTTCTTGTGGTCTTGGGCTGAGCAGTTGCCATATCAGGCTGTGATGCAGCCAGATAGGATGCTTTCTATGGTGCATCTGAAGGATATTGTTCACTGCTCCAAGAGCAGAGGATTTTTTTATGAGTTGCATAAGTAAGGATATTATACTGCCTTTTTCATTAACATCAATAATTCTCCTGTCTGGAAGACTAGAATTAGGAACAAAGGATCAAATTCTAAGGCACAGTCAAATATCCTTTCAAACTCTTGAACTACACCAGGCTAATAGGATTGAATCTTGGGGAGATGCAGTGGTTAGCACTGCTGCTTCATGGCACCGAGGACCCAGGTTTGCACATTCTCCTCAAGTGTGCATGAGTCTCACCCCCACAACCCAAAGATTTGCAGGGTAAGTGGATTGGCCACGCTAAATTGCCCCTTAATTGGGAAAAAATAATTGGGTACTCTAAATTTTTTTCTAATGAATTTTGGCACAGGTCCATACGCAGCATATATAATCGCCCTCAACTACAGGGCACATTGAGGTTATAACAGGATCAGCCCTGTGTCTCAAACCCAGCATGATATGCAAGTGGTGCAGTTTGTTGAACTGAGTCTCTTTCATTCTGCTACATACCAAGATTTTATTGACATTACTCCATTCACTACCCATGTCTCCTCATTAATAGTAGTTGGCAAGTCTTTCTCCCAAGACTGCAAGGTACCCATTGTACTAACACAGGATCTAGAATACAAGGTATCATAAAACTTACTAATTAACTGCCCAAGCTCTGCAGAAATCAGGAATTTTTCCACTGGGGAAATAGAAGAATCAAGACAGAAAATTGTCTTGTTAAGGATAAAGTCTCTAAGTTGCAGATATATTAAAAAGGAGTGTCTCGGAGTGTCAAATTGTTGGTACAGCTGCTCAAAGGATGACAAGCAAACATCCCTGAACATAACATAATCCCTGCCAACCTACAAAGGCCTCTTTCTCTTAAAGTATCGAATCCATGGTCCACAAGATCTGGTGGGAAGTCTGGGTTGCCCAGGTTGGGACAAAGAACCGAAGTCAGTTCAGATCTCCCAAACCATCCTCCACGCTCTTAGGGAATTGTGAGGAGACAGAGGGAGCATTGGATGTCACGCTAGACCTCTTGCTGTATGTTTCGGATCCATTGGAGAGTATGGGAAGGATAATGGGTGTGTTGGGGAGATTTAGTGGGTCCTCGGGGTCAAGCTGAATGTAGAGAAAAGCGAGGTATTCCCAGTGAATGAGCTGGGACAGCGGGATAATTTAGGGGGATGCCATTTACGGTAGTGAGGGATAGATTAGGGGAGGGTGGGGAGGGCCCTGCTGCAGAGGCAGCAAGGCAGGCGGGGGGGGGGGGGGGGGGGGTGATTGGCGTTGCCGAACTTGCATCATTATTATTGTTGGGCAGCGAATGTGGACAAGATGCAGTGATGGTGAGAAGGAGAAGGGGTAGAGTGGGTTAGGATGGAGAAGGAATCTAGTAAGGGGTCTAGTTTGAGAGCCATGGTGATGGCAGCTTTGCCAATGGCTCCAAGTAGGTATTCAGGGAGCCCGGTGGTGCAGTTCACAACGAAGATATCGAATCAGCTGAGGAGGCATTTTAGGGTGGAAGGGATGTCGGTGCTAACGCTGAGGCACGAGAATCATGGGTTTGAGCCAGAGGTGACGGATAGTGTATAGAGGAGGTGGAGAGAAGTGAGGCTGGTTCAGAAGAGGGATTTGTATTTGGAGGAGGGGTTCGCCAGTCTGGAGGAGCTAATAGAGAGGATAGAGCTACTGAGGGAGACTGAGTTCAGGTATCTGCAGGTTAGGGGCTTTACGCAAAAGGTCTGGAGGGGGTTCCCAAGGTTGCCGGGATACACCCTGCTGGAGCGACTGCTGCTTCCGGATGTGGAAGGGGAGGGAAGAATTGGGGATGTATACAAGTGGCTTGGGGGGGGGGGGGGGGGGGGGGGGGGGGGGGGGGGCCACAGTAAGAAGCCTCACAACAATATTGAGCAAATGGAGGTAGAGTACTTTCTAATCCAGTCCCTTGTAAAACTACAGCCTAATACTCGGGACTCCCAGATCCGCCTTGGAACCTGAGAGCTGCAGTTTAGTGAGCTTTAGACAAGGCTTCTTTTTATTCCAAATAAAAGAACTGAGTCCTTTAAGACTCTAGCAGACAACAAGGTTGGCAACATCTGTAAGGGATACAGCAATATAGGCAACACATTAATCTTAATCAAAGCAATCCTTCCCAGCCATGATACAGGCAGGGAGGATCAACAAGCCAAGTCCCATCTCACAGATGCATTTTAACTGAGGACAAATGTCCCCATATAGTTGTTTGAAAAAGTGGGAACTTGCAACACCCAGATAAGTGAACTCCAATGGAGACCACCTCAAAGGAAAATTAGTGATGAGGAGGGGTGGCTTACCTCTCAACTCTCCCACCAGCATAGCTTCCAACTTTGTAAAATTAATCTCATAACCAGAGAAGGCGCTAAATCTATCTACCTTGTCAATGATGTGGAGATGCCAGCATTGGACTGGGGTGAGCACAATAAGAAGTATTCCAACACCAGGTTAAAGTCCAACAGGTTTTGTTTGGAATCACTAGCTTTCGGAGCACAGCTCCTGCCTCTGCCAAAGACTCTATGACCAGAGCAAGAGGGACAGGAGACAACCCTGCTTAGTCTCTCTCGGAAGACCAAAATTCTCAGATCTATAATCATTTCTGAGCACTCCCACCAAAGGCCTTTGGATACAACACTTGAATCCACTTAACATATTCCTCACCCAGCCCAAATCTCCGCAAGATATGAATTTGGTAATTCCACGCCACCCTGTCAAAAGCCTTCTCTATACCCAAGGAGTTCACTAGCCCATCCAACACCCACTTCTGGGAAAACTTGGATCACATTCACTAACTTCTGGACATTGTCAGAAAACTGACCCCTTATGAACCCAGTCTAGTCCTCCCGGATGATCATCGGGAAAATTCCTTCTAACCGTCGCGTCAACATCTTAGACAACAATTTCAAATCAACATTAAAATGCAGGCTTGGCCTATGGTAGTCACATACATCTGGATTCTTGCCTGCCTCCAAAATCAGGGAAATATTCGCTTCCCAGAGCATCGCTGGTCGCAGACCTGTCTGAAAAGAATGACAGAACATACCAACTAATGAATCAGTTAACAGTCCTTACATTCCCTGTAAGATTCACACCCAAAACCATTTGGCTCAGGAACTTTGCCTGCCTGATGATCGCTAATGGCCACAGCCACCTGACTTTTAGAGATAGGCGCATTGAGGGTAGAATGTTGATCCTCTGAAGCCACAAGAAGCCCAAAGGAAGAAAAACGTGCTCCATATATGTCAACACATCACCAGACTGACTCAACTTAAATACTTCAGCACAAAAAATAAGCTATTAATGTCCTCAATTTTCATTAACCTATTTTTTTTTTTGTAAATCATTTTTATTGGAATTTTTGAAAAATAAATGTCAACAGAACAATAATAGCAATAACAATAATAAACACCCCCCGGCACCCGTAACAACGCACATAACAACCCCCCACCCCCAAGCCCAATAAACAACAAAATAAATTAACAATAAGCAAATTAACTTAAACACTATCCCCCTAAAACCCCTCCCCCCTTTCCCCCCCCTCCCCCCCCCCTCCCCCCCTTTCCCCCCCCCCCCCCCAGGTTGCTGCTGCTGCTGACCTAGTTCCTTATCGTTGAGCCAGAAAGTCGAGGAAAGGCTGCCACCTCCTAAAGAACCCTTGTACCGACCCCCTCAGGGCGAATTTGACCCTCTCCAGCTTAATGAATCCCGCCATGTCATTAATCCAGGTCTCCACACTCAGAGGTCTCGCATCTTTCCACTGCAGCAAGATCCTCCGCTGGGCTACTAGGGACGCAAAGACCAAAACGTCGGCCTCTTTCGCCTCCTGCACACCCGGCTCCACCCCAACCCCAAATATCGCGAGTCCCCAGCCTGGCTTGACCCTGGATCCTACCACCCTCGACACCGTCCTCGCCACCCCCTTCCAGAACTCCTCCAGTGCCCGGCATGCCCAGAACATATGGGCATGGTTCGCTGGACTCCCCGAACACCTGACACACCTGTCTTCACCCCCAAAGAACCTACTCATCCTAGACCCAGACATGTGGGCCTAGTGTAGCACCTTGAACTGGATGAGACTAAGCCTCGCACATGAAGAGGAGAAGTTCACCCTCTCCAGGGCGTCCGCCCATGTCCCCTCCTCAATCTGCTTCCCCAACTCCACCTCCCACTTAGCCTTCAGCTCCTCTACCGACGCCTCCTCCACCTCCTGCATCACCTGGTAGATGTCAGACACCTTCCCATCCCCGACCCACACCCCCGAAAGTACCCTCTCCCTTACCCCCCGCGGGGGCAGCGAAGGGAACCCCTCCACCTGCCGCCTAGAAAACGCCTTGACCTGAAGGTACCTGAACATATTCCCCGGGGTGAGCTCAAACTCCTCCTCCAATTCACCAAGGCTCGCAAACCTCCCATCAATGAACAGGTCTCCCAACTTCCTAATGCCCACCCTGTGCCACCCCAGGAATCCGTCATCCATGTTCCCTGGGACAAACCGGTGGTTCCCCCGCAGAGGGGCCTCCACCGAGCCCCCTACTTCCCCCCTGTGTCGCTTCCACTGCCCCCAAATTTTGAGGGTAGCCGCCACCACCGGGCTCGTAGTGCACCTCGTTGAAGGGAGCGGCAGCGGCGCAGTTACCAGTGCCTTCAGGCTTGTGCTTCCATGGGACGCCATCTCCATCCGTTTCCATGCTGCTCCATCCCCATCCATTACCCACTTATGTACCATCGAGACGTTAGCCGCCCAATAGTACCCAGAGAGGTTGGGCAGCGCCAGCCCCCCTCTATTCCTGCTCCGCTCCAAAAAGACCCTCCTTACCCTCAGAGTCCCGTGCGCCCAAACAAATCCCAGAATGCTACTGTTCACCCTCCTAAAAAAGGCCCTCGGAACAAAAATGGGGAGGCACTGAAACAAAAACAAAAACCTCGGGAGCACCGTCATTTTAACGGACTGTACTCTACCTGCCAACGACAACGGCAGCATGTCCCACCATTTAAATTCCCCCTCCATCTGCTCCACCAACCTAGTAAAATTAAGCTTGTGCAGAGTCCCCCAGCTCCTAGCCACCTGGACCCCCAGGTACCTAAAACTCCTCACTGCCCTCTTTAGCGGGAGCCTACCAATCCCCTCCTCCTGATCTCCCGGGTGTACGACAAACAGCTCACTCTTGCCCAATTTCAATTTATAGCCCGAGAAACTCCCAAACTCAACAAGAATCTCCATCACCTCTGGCATTCCCCCCACCGGGTCTGCTACATACAGCAGCAAGTCGTCTGCATACAGCGACACTCGGTGCTCCTCCCCACCCCGCACCAGACCCCTCTACCTCCCCGACTCCCCAAGAGCCATGGCAAGAGGCTCAATTGCCAACGCAAAAAGCAAGGGGGACAGGGGGCACCCCTGCCTCGTCCCACGGTGGAGCCTGAAGTACTCGGACCTCCTCCCATTTGTCGCTACACTCGCCATCGGGGCCTCGTACAGCAACCTCACCCATTTAATAAACCCCACCCCAAACCCGAACCTCTCCAACACCTCCCACAAGTACCCCCACTCAACCCTGTCAAAGGCCTTCTCCGCATCCAATGCCACCACAATCTCCGCCTCTCCTTCTGCTGCCGGCATCATTATCACATTTAGCAGCCTTCGCACGTTATATTTTCATTAATCTATTATCCCTTGAGATACACATAGAGGGGATAGCCCTAAAGTCAGCTCTTGGTCAAAAAAGCCAAGTATTGCCTTAGCTTATTCCCAACCCCATACAATCTTTGCTTTGTGAACTTTAGACTCCTCTCGGCCTGCTGTGTCAGCAAGGAATCAAAAGCCACCCTATCTGCATTAATGTCCCTCAATAACTGCCTGCTAGGAACCCTCCTATACTCCTCTTCCACTTGAGCTAATCTAACCTCCAACAGGTTTGCTTTTCCAGCATTTCCACCCCATTCCCACAGAATAGGGAAAGTACATCCAAAGGGTACATCCCAGTCAAAAAGCTTGAACTCCCTCTTAAAGTACATATGATGTGGAGATGCCGGCGTTGGACTGGGGTGAGCACAGTAAGAAGTCTTACAATGCCAGGTTAAAGTCCAACAAGTTTGTTTCAAATCACTAGCTTTCGAAGCACTGCTCCTTCCTCAGGTGAATGGAGAGATATGTTCCAGAAACATATATGTCGACAAAGTCAAAGATGCCAGACAATGCTTAGAATGCGAGCATTTGCAGGTAATCAAGTCTTTACAGATCCAGAGATAGGGGTAATCCCACGTTAAAGAGGTGTGAATTGTCTCAAGCCAGGACAGTCGGTAGGATTTCACAAGTACAGGCCAGATGGTGGGGGAATAAATCTAATGTGACATTATAAATGTGACAATAAATGTAAGGTCCCGGTTGAGGCCGTACTCACGTGTGTGGAACTTGGCTATAACTTTCTGCGTGACGATTTCAAAATCAAGGCAAAAAAGGCGTGCTCCACCTATTCCTGCTTCAACTTTCAGTGATCCTTGCCATCCAAATGAGTCTTCTGTAACAAAGCTATAGCCACTTTCTCCTTCTTAAGAAAAGACTAGCGACGAGATTCTTCATTTGGGAGACCATGTTATCTCGCCGGAGGAGACATTGCTACCAATGTTCCCTCTGGGAGCACAAATCAGGAAGCAATTCAGTCTCCCTCGCCATGCAAATTTCCGCATGGCGAGGGATAGGAGGAATTCTCCAGGGAGTCCCGCTTTTGGGCCACCATTTTGAGTTAGCCGCCTGATAGCAAAGTCCCACAGCTGGCCATTCCCACTCTGCAGCGTAACTCTGTCCCCGTCACAAAACAGCCCTCACCACTGGATTTTCTGGGGCCTCCCTTCCCCTAAGCGCAGGGGTGACTCAACCCACCCCACTCAAGACTCCCTAGTTAGGGAGACTCCCCACAGGGACCCCCTAACTAGAGGGACCCTCTAATGAAAGGGACACCCCACAGGGACACTTTTAATAGGGAGACCCCCCCCCCAGGACTCTCTTACTAAAGGAACTCCCACAGTGACCCCCTAACTAAAGAGACCCCTTTAATAGGGAGACACCCCAGGAACCCCCTAACTAGAGGGACCCCCTAACTAGAAGTAACCCCACACCCCCAGAAACAACACCCTTGGCTGGAAGCTAGAGAGCAGTCCAGATAGGGGCAGTGACAGAAATTAAGTTGTAACATTTACCTGGAAGCACCACATGTCCATTCTGGAAAGAGAACAGCTGTGGACCGTGTTTAAACCCCTCAGATTTCCCCTCAGAGGGGGTAAAGGCAATTATGATGCGATGAGGCAAGACTTAGGATGCATCGCCTGGAGAGGAAAGCTGCAGGGGATGGACACAATGGAAATGTGGAGCATGTTCAAGGAACAGCTACTACGTGTCCTTGATAAGTATGTACCTGTTAGGCAGGGAGGAAGTGGTCGAGTGAGGGAACCATGGGTTACTAAAGCAGTTGAATCACTTGTCAAGAGGAAGAAGGAGGCTTATGTGAAGATGAGACGTGATGGTTCAGTTGGGTCGCTTGAGAGTTACAAGTTAGCTAGGAAGGCTCTAAAGAGAGAGCTAAGAAGAGCCAAGCGAGGACATGAGAAGTCTTTGGCAGGTAGGATCAAGGATAACCCTAAAGCTTTCTATAGGTATGTCAGGAATAAAAGAATGACTAAGGTAAGAGTAGGGCCAGTCAAGGACAGTAGTGGGAAGTTGCGCGTAGAGTCCGAGGAGATAGGAGAGGTGCTAAATGAGTATTTTTCGTCAGTATTCACACAGGAAAAAGACAATGTTGTCGAGGAGAATACTGAGATACAGGCTACTAGACTAGAAGGGCTTGAGGTTCATAAGGAGGAGGTATTAGCGATTCTGGAAAGCGTGAAAATAGATAAGTCCCCTGGGCCGGATGGGAGTTATCCTAGGATTCTCTGGGAAGCTAGGGAGGCGATTGATGAGCCTTTGGCTTTGATCTTTAAGTCATCTTTGTCTACAGGAATAGTGCCAGAGGACTGGAGGATAGCAAATGTTGTCCCCTTGTTCAAGAAGGGGAGTAGAGATAACCCTGGTAACTATAGACCAGTGAGCTTTACTTCTGTTGTGGGAAAAGTCTTGGAAAGGTTTATAAGAGATAGGATGTATAATCATCTGGAAAGGAATAATTTGATTAGAGATAGTCAACATGGTTTTGTGAAGGGTAGGTCGTGCCTCACAAACCTTATTGAGTTCTTCGAGAAGGTGACCAAACAGGTGTATGAGGGTAAAGCAGTTGATGTGGTGTATATGGATTTCAGTAAAGCGTTTGATAAGGCTCCCCACGGTAGGCTATTGCAGAAAATACAGAGGCATGGGATTCAGGGTGATTTAGCAGTTTGGATCAGAAATTGGCTAGCTCATAGAAGACAAAGAGTGGTGGTTGATGGGAAATGCTCTGACTGGGGCCTCACGGTAGCATGGTGGTTAGCATCAATGCTTCACAGCTCCAGGGTCCCAGGTTCGATTCCCGGCTGGGTCACTGTCTGTGTGGAGTCTGCACGTCCTCCCCGTGTGTGCGTGGGTTTCCTCCGGGTGCTCCGGTTTCCTCCCACAGTCCAAAGATGTGCAGGTTAGGTGGATTGGCCATGCTAAATTGCCCGTAGTGTAAGGTTAATGGGGGGATTGTTGGGTTACGGGTATACGGGTTACGTGGGTTTAAGTGGGGTAATCATTGCCCGGCACAACATCGAGGGCCGAAGGGCCTGTTCTGTGCTATACTGTTCTATGTTCTATGTTCTATGGTGTCCAGTTACTAGTGGTGTGCCACAAGGATCTGTTTTGGGGCCGTTGCTGTTTGTCATTTTTATAAATGACCTGGAGGAGGGCGTAGAAGGATGGGTGAGTAATTTGCAGATGACACTAAAGTCGGTGGAGTTGTGGACAGTGCAGAAGGATGTTACAAGTTACAGAGGGACATAGATAAGCGGCAGAGCTGGGCTGAGAGGTGGCAAATGGAGTTTAATGCAGAAAAGTGTGAGGTGATTAATTTTGGAAGGAATAACAGAAAGGCAGAGTACTGGGCTAATGGTAAGATTCTTGGTAGTGTGGATGAGCAGAGAGATCTCGGTGTCCATGTCCATAGATCCCTGAAAGTTGCCACCCAGGTTGAGAGGGTTGTTAAGAAGGCGTACGGTGTGTTAGCTTTTATTGGTAGAGGAATTCAGTTTCGGAGCCATGAGGTCATGTTGCAGTTGTACAAAACTCTGGTGCGGCCGCATTTGGAGTATTGTGTGCAGTTCTGGTCGCCACATTATAGGAAGGACGTGGAAGCATTGGAAAGGGTACAGAGGAGATTTACAAGAATGTTGCCTGGTATGGAGGGAAGATCATATGAGGAAAGGCTGAAGGACTTGAGGCTGTTTTCGTTAGAGAGAAGAAGGTTAAGAGGGGACTTAATTGAGGCATACAAGATGATCAGAGGATTAGATAGGGTGGACATCGAGAGCCTTTTTCCTCGGATGGCGATGTCCAGCACGAGGGGACATAGCTTTAAATTGAGGGGAGATAGATATAGGACAGATGTCAGAGGTAGGTTCTTTACTCAGAGAGTAGTAAGGGCGTGGAATGCCCTGCCTGTAACAGTAGTGGACTCGCCAACACTAAGGGCATTCAAATGGTCATTGGATAGGCATATGGACGATAAGGGAATAGTGTAGAGGGACTTTAGAAGGGTTTCACAGGACGGTGCAACATCGTGGGCCGAAGGGCCTGTACTGCGCTGTAATGTTCTATGTTCTAGATCCTGCAGCTGCAAGTCATTCATTAATTTCTAGTAGTGGGCTGTGATTGACAGCTTCCACAAGGCAGCTGCAGCCTTAATTCATTTGTTTCCCCACATGCAATCACAAGCTTGAGTGATTGGAATGTTCTTCCTGAGTGGAATGTACCTACCTCTCTTTGATGTGGTTGATTAATGTAAACATTGGGGTTTCAGAACTAAGAGTCACCCAAGATCTTTTTCCTTTTGATAGGATGGTGAATTCCTTGCACATTCCAAGAACATTGTTTAAAAGTAGTTACTGTGGTTGCACAGACCACCAGAAGAAAAATAAGGTATGGTTTTTGTGCCACCTTTGGATGTGTCCCACAACACCCCCCCCCCCCCCCCCCCCCGCCCCCGCTCCATCTCAGGTTGCACCAGAGGCACAAGAACATCCCTAAAATGTCCTTCTCGCGGATAAAAGACTTGTCTGTACCAATACAGGATTTTGTAAACAGTACACAAACCCCAACACAACAAATATACAAAATAATCACAACCACATTAGTTCTAAGAAGACATTCTTCAACGTATGTGAGGACCCATAAGGTTGACTCTGGCAATACTGTCATTACCATCAGGAGACAAACTCCTCCACAGAGGGGAGAAGAAAAAAGCCAACAAGGGAATGGGAGCGAAATACCCCTCCAGCATTTTGATCCCACCCATGAAGACCTAAACCTTCCACACACCTCCTGGCAATACTTGGTTCCGCCATGATTAAAGGGAGGATACCAAATAGCCAGTCTGACCATTATAATGATATGGATAAGAACAAAAGACAAAGGGCTATCACAAACGAAAGTCCCTGAGATTCTTTTTTTTTTTTAAATAATTTTTATTGAAAGAGTTTTTCCATACAGACATTTACCCCTACTAATTTTTAAATTATTTACAACACAATCCCTCTAGGCAAATGTCCCTCCCTCGCCCGCCCTCTGCGCGCGCACCAGTCCTCCCCCCCCCCCCCCCCCCCCCCAGGCGACCTTAACAACCAAGGCAGCCTACAGTTTCAGACATGAGCAGCGAGCAGGGCTTGCCCGCGTTACAGTCGTGCGTGTCCCCCCACGACCCTTGCTGCCCCCCCCCCCCCCCTCCCCCCCCCCCCCCCCCCCCCCGGGTTGCTGCTGCCACGACCCCGAACGTCTATCTCTGATCTAAAAGTCAAGGAAAGGTTGCCACCGCCTGGCGAATCCCTGTACCGACCCTCTCAGGGCAAATTTGATCCTTTCTAGCTGAATATAGCTAGCCATATCGTTAATCCAAGTTTCAACGCTTGGAGGCCTCGCGTCCTTCCATTGAATTAATATCCTTCGTCGAGCCACTAGGGACGCAAAGGCCAGTATTCCGGCCTCCCTAGCCTCCTGTACCCCCGGTTCTACCCCGACCCCAAAGATCGCAAGCCCCCATCCTGGTTTGACCCTGGACCCCACCACCTTCGACACCGTCCTTGCCACCCCCTTCCAGAACCCTTCCAGCACCGGACATGCCCAGAACATATGCACATGGTTCGCTGGGCTTCCCAGACATCTGACACACCTGTCCTCACCCCCAAAGAACCGGCTCATCCTTGTCCCCGTCATGTGAGCTCTATGCAGCACCTTAAATTGAATGAGGCTCAGTCTCGCACACGAGGAGGAAGAGTTGACCTTCTCCAGTGCATCCGCCCACGTCCCGTCTTCTATCTGCTCTCCCAGCTCCCCTTCCCACTTGGCTTTCAGCTCCTCCCCCGATGCTGCTTCCGCCTCCTGCATTATCTTGTAGATGTCTGATATCTTCCCCCCTCCGACCCAGACCCCCGAGAGCACCCTATCACTCGCCCCCTTACTGGGGAGCAGGGGAAACCCCTCCACCTGCCGCCTAGCAAATGCCTTCACTTGTAAATATCTGAACATGTTTCCCGGGGGGAGCTCAAACTTCTCCTCCAGCCCTCCCAGGCTCGCAAACCTCCCCTCTATAAACAGGTCCTTCAGCTGCCGTATGCCCACCCTGTACCAGCTCTGAAATCCCCCGTCGATGTTCCCCGGGATGAATCTATGGTTCCCTCTTATTGGCGCCGCCAACAGACCTCCCATTTCACCCCTATGTCGCCTCCACTGCCCCCATATCTTGAGGGTGGCCGCCACCACCGGGCTCGTGGTGTACCTCGTTGGGGGGAGCGGCCATGGTGCCGTTACTAGGGCCCCCAGGCTTGTGTTGCCACAGGACGCCCTCTCCATTCGTTTCCAAGCTGCCCCCTCCCCTTCCATCATCCACTTGCGCACCATTGACACATTTGCCGCCCAGTAGTACCCCGAGAGATTGGGCAGTGCCAGCCCTCCACTGTCCCTACTCCGCTCCAAAAAGACCCTCCTCACCCTTGGGGTGCCATGCGCCCACACGTAGCTCATGATGCTACTCGTCACCTTTTTGAAGAAGGCCCTAGGGAGGAAGATGGGCAAGCACTGAAATAAAAACAAGAACCTTGGGAGGACCGTCATTTTGATTGACTGCACCCTCCCCGCCAGCGACAACGGTACCATGTCCCACCTCTTAAACTCCTCCTCCATCTGTTCCACCAGCCTGGAAAAGTTCAACTTGTGGAGGGTCCCCCAGTTCCTTGCCACCTGCACCCCTAAGTACCTAAAGCTCTTTCCTGCTCGCTTGAAGGGGAGTCTCCCAATACCCTCTCCCTGGTCCCCCGGGTGTATCACAAAAACCTCGCTTTTGCCCAAATTTAATTTGTACCCCGAAAAGTCCCCAAACTCTGCTAATAGTTCCATTATCTCCGGCATTCCCCCTTCTGGGTCTGCCACGTACAGCAGTAGATCATCCGCATACAGCGATACTCGATGTTCCTCCCCTCCCCTAGTCAGTCCTCTCCACCCCCCTGAACCCCTCAGTGCCATCGCCAACGGTTCAATCGCCAGTGCGAAAAGTAGGGGGGATAGGGGACATCCCTGCCTGGTCCCTCGGTGGAGCCCGAAATACTCCGACCTCCTCCCGTTTGTCACTACACTCGCCGTCGGGGCCGAGTAGAGCAACTTCACCCACTTAATAAACCCTTCCCCAAACCCAAACCGTTTCAACGTCTCCCACAGGTACTCCCACTCCACCCTATCGAATGCCTTCTCCGCGTCCAGCGCTACCACTATCTCAGCCTCCCCCTCCACTGCCGGCATCATAATTACATTCAGCAATCTCCGCACGTTCGTGTTGAGCTGCCGCCCCTTCACGAACCCCGTCTGGTCCTCATGGATTACCCCTGGCACACAATCCTCTATTCTAGCTGCCAGGATCTTTGCCAGCAACTTGGCATCCACGTTCAGAAGCGAGATAGGCCTGTAGGACCCGCACTGCACGGGGTCTTTATCCCGCTTCAATATCAGGGAGATCAGAGCCTGCGACATTGTCGGGGGCAGAACCCCCCCCTCTCGCGCCTCATTAAAGGCTCGTACCAGTACCGGTCCCACCAAGTCCACATTTTTCTTATAGAATTCCACCGGGAACCCATCTGGCCCCGGCGCCTTCCCCGCTTGCATCTGACCTATTCCCTTGACTAGCTCCTCTAGCCCTATTGGCGCCCCCAGCCCTTCTACCAGCCCCTCCTGGACCCTTGGGAACCTCAATTTGTTTAGGAAGTCCTCCATTCCCCCTCTCCTTGTCGGCGGCTCAGACCGATACAACTCCTTGTAAAAATCCCTGAAGACCCCGTTCACTTCTTGCCCCTTCTGCACTACCTTCCCGCCCCTCTCCTTCACT
The DNA here is from genome assembly GCF_902713615.1 of Scyliorhinus canicula. Taxonomy (NCBI): domain Eukaryota; kingdom Metazoa; phylum Chordata; class Chondrichthyes; order Carcharhiniformes; family Scyliorhinidae; genus Scyliorhinus; species Scyliorhinus canicula. The sequence goes on from NC_052146.1 coordinate 111,007,274, forward strand.
CCCCCAATCTCCCTAGCCGCATCTCGTTTGCGAAGCTGGTGTGCCAGCATCCTGCTCGCCTTTTCCCCATACTCATAGACCGCGCCCTGTGCCCTTCTCCACTGCGTCTCTGCCTTCCTGGTGGTCAGCAGGTCGAACTTGACCTGCAGGCTGCGCCGTTCTTCCAGCAGCCCCTCCTCTGGTGCCTCCGCATATCTCCTATCCACTTCCAATAGCTCCCCCACCAGCCTCTCCCTCTCCTGCCTCTCCTTTCTTTCTCTATGCGCCCTTATGGAGATCAGCTCTCCCCTGATCACTGCCTTCAGGGCCTCCCAGACCATCCCCACCTGCACCTCACCCGTGTCATTCAAGTCCAGATAGCTCTCAATGCTCTTCCGGACCCTTTTACACACCTCGTCGTCCGCTAACAGCCCCACATCCAGCCGCCACAGCGGGCGCTGGTCCCGCGCCTCCCCCATTTCCACATCCACCCAATGCGGTGCATGATCAGAGATCGCAATGGCCGAGTACTCAGCTTCCCGTACCCTCGGGATCAGGCCCCTGCTCAACACGAAGAAATCGATTCTGGAGTACACTCTATGGACGTGGGAGAAAAAGGAATACTCCCTCGCCCTCGGCCTACCAAACCTCCATGGGTCTACTCCTCCCATCTGCTCCATGTACCCCCTCAGCACTTCTGCCGCTGCCGGCCTCCTATTGGTCCTTGCGCTCGATCTGTCTAGCCCGGGGTCCAGCACTGTGTTAAAGTCCCCCCCCATGATCAAGCCCCCTGCCTCCAGTCCCGGAATGAGGCCCAATAGGCGCCTCATAAAACCCGCGTCATCCCAGTTCGGGGCATATACGTTGACCATCACCACTTTCTCCCCCTGCAGCTTACCCTTCACCATCACATACCTACCCTCCTTATCCGCCACCACCTCCTCCGCCACGAACGACACCCTCTTTCCCACCAGAATCGCCACCCCCCGGTTCTTTGCGTCCAATCCAGAGTGGAACACCTGTCCCACCCACCCCCTTCTCAGGCGAACCTGGTCCACTACCTTCAAATGGGTCTCCTGTAACATTGCTACATCAGCCTTCAGTCCCTTCAGGTGTGAGAATACCCTTGATCTCTTGACCGGCCCATTCAACCCCCTCACGTTCCAAGTGATCAGCCGGGTCGCGGGACGACCCGCCCCCTTCCCCTGCCGATTAGCCATGTCCTGTTCCCTGCTCGCCCCGGGTCGACCCTCCCCTTCTGACCCGCTCCCCATGGCGATGTCCCCCTCCCCCCACCTCTCCAGTCCTCCACTTCCCGTTTCTGGTCTTTTCAGCAGCAACCCGGTGTCCCTCCCTAACCCCCCCCCCCCCCCCCCCCCAGGCTAGGACCCCTCCTAGCCGCGATGTACCCTCCATCGTATCCCTGAGATTCTTAAGGATAAGGATAAGCCATTCATAACAGTGCTCAAATGTTATCAATTAACAGGGTATAGAATCATAGAATTTTACACGACAAAGGGAGGCCATTTGGCCCATCATGTCCGCTGCAACAGCTTCCGAAAGAGCTACCTAGCTAGCCCCATTCCCCAGCCCTATCTCCGTAAACCTCTAAATTCATCACTTTCAGATATATATCCAGCTTTTTTTGAAACTTCCTATGGAATCCACCTCCACCACTCTCCCAGGCAGCACATTCCAAATCCCAACAACTCTCCGAGTAAAGAGGTTTCTCCTCATCTCACTCCTAGCTCTCTTGCTGGCCATCTTGAAATTGTGACCCGCTAGTCACATACATACCAGCTGGTGGAAACAGAATATCCTTCTTTACTCTGGCAAAATTGTTCAGAATTTTGAACACCTCAATAAGGTTGCCTCTTAATCTTCTCTGCTCCAAGGAGAAAAAGCCCCATTTCTCCAATCATTCCTTGTATCTAAAATTCCTCAATCCTGGTGTCATTCCAGTAAGTCTCCTCCACACTCTCTCCAGGGCTTTAATATCCTTCCTTAAATAAGGTGCCCAGAATTCAACACAATACTCCAAATGTGGTCTGACAACATTTGCAGAGGTGTAGCATCACTTCTTTGCTGTTATACTCTATGCTATTTATTTATTTTTTAAAATATTTTTATTAAGTCATTTATATAAACAGTAAAAATCAAGAGCAAGAACAAACAGGAACATCATAATGAATAACTAGCTAACTGAAACCCAAATCCCCCTGTCCTTCCCCTCTTTCTGTCCTGCCTTCCCTGTTTTAACCCCTTTCCCCCACCTCTCCCCCTCCCTCTGCCGACACCTCAATCTTCCTTGAAGAATTCGATGAACGGCTTTCACCTCTGGGCAAACCCAACAACTGACCCTCTTAAGATGAGCTTGATTTTCTCCAACCCTAAGAACTCTGCCAGGTCGCTCACACATAGCCCCGGTTTTGGTGGCTCCGGGTCCCTCCACCCAAGCAAACTCCATGTCTGGGCTATCAGGGAGGCAAAGGCCAGGGCATTGTCCTCTCTCGCCCCCTGAACTCCCTGGTCTTCCGACATTCCAAGTATCGCCACTTCTGGACTCAGGACCACCTCCACCCTCAACACCTTGGACATTACGTCCTCGAACCTCAGCCAGAACCCCTTCAGTTTCAGACGTGCCCAAAATATGTGAACATGGTTTGCGGGCCTCCCTGCGCACCGTCCACACCCGTCCTCAACCCCTCAGAGAACATAGAACATACAGTGCAGAAGGAGGCCATTCGGCCCATCGAGTCTGCACCGACCCACTTAAGCCCTCACTTCCACCCTATCCCCCTAACTCAATAACCCCTCCTAACACTAAGGGTATTTATCATGGCCAATCCACCTAATCTGCACGTCTTTGGACTGTGGGAGAAAACCGGAGCCACTCCACTCCTTCACACAAGGCCGCCTCCATCCGCACCCTCGCCCACCCCTCCCCCACTACTCATTTCCTAACCATGGCTATATTAGCTGCTCAGTAATAATTCATTATATTGCACAAGGCCAGCCCCCCCCCCCCCCCCCCCCCCCCCCCCACTATGCCCCCGCTGCAACACCACCTTTTTAACCCATGGGGTTTCCCCCGCCCACACAAAACCCAAGATCAAAGTGTTGACATTCTTAAATAATAATTTTGGTACGAAGATTGGGAGGTTCTGAAAGACAAATAAGAGCCTCGGCAGAACCATTATTTTCACTGTCTGCACCTGTCCCACCAGCAACCATGGCAATACACCCACCCCTTAAAATCTCTATCTGCTCCAACAGCCGAGTATGATCCAGTTTATACAGCTGCTCCCATTCCCGCACCACCCATTCCCGCATCACCTGGATGCCCAAGTACCTGAAGCTCGCCCCCACCACCTTGAACAGCAGCTCGCCCAACCTCCTCTCCTGTCCCTGGCCTCAAACAGGAACACCTCACTCTTCCAAATATTTAGCTTGTATCCGGAAAACCAGCCAAGCTCCTCCAGGACACTAATAATTCCCCCAATATGCCGCAATGTCTCTGAAATGTACAGCAACAGGTCGCCGACATACAGCGAAACCCTGTGCTCAACCAACTCCCCGCACAATTCCTCTCCAACTCCTCGACACTCTAAGCGCCATTGCCAGTGGCTCAATTGCCAAGGCAAAAAGCAACGAGGAGAGTGGGCATCCCTACCTTGTCCCACGGTGTAACCCAAAGTACCCCAAACTCACCCCATTCGTCCGCACGCTCGCTACCGGCGCCTTGTAAAACAGCCGGACCCCTGCCCGAACCCAAACCAGCCTATCACTTCCTACAGATACTCCTACTCCACCCAATCAAAAACTTTCTCTGAGTCCATTGCCACTGTGACCTCCACGTCCTGTCTGTCTGGGGACATTTAATAATCTCCTAACGTTCACCGACAATTGCCTCACCTTTACAAACCCTGTCTGAACTTTCCCTATTACCCCCGGCACACAGTCCTCGATATGCGAGGCCAGGATCGTCAGCAGCAACTGAGCGACCACATTTAATAGCAATAACATTTAATAGTAGGACCCCTGCTGCTCCGGATCCCCATCTTTCTTCAGATTTGGGATATGGACACCTGCGATAATGTAGGGGGGAGTTCCCCCTTTTCCCTCGCCTCATTATATGCCCTCTCCAGCAGAGGCCCCAGGTCCCCCCAAACTTCTTATAAAATTCCACAGGGAACCCATCCTGGCCGGGTCCCTTCCCTGCCTATATCGCCCCCATGTCCTCCATCACCACCATCAGTCTAATGGGGGGCCCCAACCCCTCCACCTGTTCCTTCTCCACCTTGGCGAACCCATCCTGGCCGGGTGCTCCGATTCATAAAGCCTCCTGTAAAACTCCTCAAAGACCCCATTCACCCCCACCAGGTTCAGTACCGCTCTTCCCCTCCCCTTCTTCACCCTTCCAATCTCCCTCGCTACCTCCTGCTTCCTGAGTTGGTGGGCCAGCACCCTGCTAGCCGTCTCCCTGTACTCATACACTACCCCTCTGCCCTCCACAACTGCCCTATAGCGTTCCCCGTGGACACCAGCCCAAACTCCATCCGGAGCGTCTGCCTCTCCTACAGCAACCCCTCCTCCGGGACCTCCGAATACCTCCTGTCCAGCCGCAGATTCTCGTCCACCAGCCTAGCCATCTTTGCTCGTTCCTCCTTCTCCTTATGCGCCCGGATTGAGATTAACTCACCTCTTACCACTTCCTTGAGTTCCTCCCATAGCGTGGCGGCCGAGACCTCACCAGTCTGTATCATTCAGTTTCACATACCCCCGCTGGTGCCCCTCACCCACTCACACACCTCCTCATCCGCCAGTATCCCCACATCCAACTTCCACAGTTGGCGCTGTGAGTCGTCCCCCACCGCCCCCCCCCCACCTCCCCCCACTCCGGTCCACTCACAAATCTACCCAATGCGGAGCATGATCTGAAACCACAATCGCCGAGTACCCCAGGTCGATGACCCCGCCTGCAGTGCCTTGTCCACCACGAAAAAATCAATCCGAGAGTACACCCGGCGCATATGGCACAAGAACACCTTCGCCCTCGGCCTCTCAAACCTCCATGGGTCCACCCCCCCCCCCCCCCCCCCCCATGCGCTGCAAGAACCCCTTCAGCTCATTCGCCACCGCCGACACCCTACCCGATCTTGGGCTTGGCTGGTCCAATCCTGGTTCAATGACCATATTAAAGCTTCCCCATGGCACTTCCCGTGGCAGCCATGGCGTGAACGGTTGCACATTTGGCAGCTACCGCTCAAGGCTCTTTTTTTCGGACCTGGGCCCGGATTGGTGAAGAGGGCCGGGTTTACTCGGGTGAAAGCTGCTTTCTTTAAAAAGGGGGTGAGGTTTGGGATGCTGTACCTGGCTCGCCTCTGGGTGACCTTTAATAATGAAGAGCACTATTTTGGAACATCAGAGGAGGTGACAGAGTTTTTGAGGGACAATGGACTGGCAGGTGAAGGAGGACATTGAACAGTGGAGGAGGAGTGTGGAGAGGAATGTATAATAATAATAATAATCGCTTATTGTCACAAGTAGACTTCAATGAAGTTACTGTGAAATGCCCCTAGTCACCACATTCTGGCACCTGTTCGGGGAGGCTGGTACGGGAATTGAACCTGGCCTTGGTCTGCATTACAAGCCAGCTATTTAGCCCACTGTGCTAAACCAGCCCCTAAAAATGTGGTTTCTTTTGTCCTGTTCTTTGGTAATTCTGGTAATTTTTGTTTGGTTGGTGGTTGTGGAACTGTTCTCTGAGAGGTTTCGAGGTGATGAGGGGGTGAGTGCACCTTTTTGACTGTTGGGGTTTTTTCTGTTTTTCTTTGGTTGCTTATTGCACTGTAGCGAGGTGAATGAGTGGGGGGGGAGCGGAATCAGTGGGGGGGTAGGAGGCAGTGGACCCTTGGGCGGGGGCTGCCAGGCTAGTTGCGCAGGTTAATTAATAGGAGCACAGTGGGGGGTGATCAGGTGGGTAGTGTAGCAGTGGGGGATGGGGTTGTTGTTTTGTTTGGGAGAGGGAGAGAGGGGAGGGAGGCTGCTGATGAAGGTGTTGTTGCTGTGGTGTTATATGGGAGGGAGTGTTGACGGTGGACATCTGGGTGTGGGCCTGGAAGGTCGCGTGGCACAGGCAAAGGGCTGGCCTAAGGGGTATGGTTGATGGTGGAGGTGAGAAGTGAGAGGGTGATATGCCCTCCAACCAGGCTGGTCAAATGGATCATGAGGGGGCTAAATGGGCCAGTCAAACGGTCGCGTGTTTTCATGCATCTGAGCCACCGTGCTGCCCGCAAGAGACAACCTGAGGATTGGGGACCAGAAAGGCTAAGGAAAGGGTGGGTGGGGCAAGTTTTCCATTTGGGGTTGGATATGAAGACGCATGGATTGACGGTGTTGGTCAATAAGCGGGTGGCATTTGAGGTGGGAAATATTGTAGCAGATTCAGGAGGGAGGTGTGTGATGGTAAGTGGGAAATTGGAGGGGGTGCCAGTGGTCCTAGTTAATTTTTATGCCCCAAATTGGGACAATGTGGAGTTTATAAGACAATTATTGGGGAAGATCCCGGACCTGGATTCGCACCGGCTGATTATGGGGTGGGGGGAGGCACTTTAACATGGTCATTGACTCGGGAATGGACCGGTTGAGTTAGAGATCGGGGAGAATGTTGGCAGTGGTGCAGGAGCTGAAGGAGTTTATTGAGTGCATGGGGGGAGTGGACCATTGGAAGTTTGGGAGGCTGAGGGCAAAGGAGTTTTCATACTTCTCCCATGTGCATAAGGTCTGCTCTCGGATTGATTTTGTTGTGGTGGGTAAGTTGTTGCTGGCAGAGGTGGTGGACTCGGGATATTCGGCAATCGTGGTCTCGGACCATGCGCTACATTGGATGGATTTGCAAGTTGCCCGGGGTGGGGCAGTGCCCACTGTGGAGGTTGGATGTGGGATTGCTAGTGGAGCAGGAGGTGTGTGAGCGGGTGAGGGCCGCCATCTGGGGGTATGTGGAGGTAAACGACACAGGTGAGGTTAGGGTTTGGGCTGAGATTTATAGCATGGATGCGGTTGCTGTATGTGACACCAAGGGCGAGGGTGAGGACGAATGATATGAGCTCACAGAGCTTTGACTTACACAGGGGTACGAGACAGGGATGCCCGCTGTCACCGTTACTGTTTGCGCTGGCCATAGAGCTGTTGGCAATAGCTCTTAGAGGGTCAGCAGAGTGGCAGGGGATTATGAGGGGCCAGAGGGAGCATCAGGCATTGCTCTATGCTAATGACCTCTTGCTGTATGATTCGGATCCGTTCGCGAATATGGGAAAGAATATGGGCCTGGTTTGGAGGGTTCTCGGGGTACAAACTAATGTAGGGAAAAGCGAGGTATTTCCAGTAAATGAATTGGGACAACGGGCTAATTTAGGGGGGATGCCATTTACGGTAGCGAGGGATAGATTTAGGTATTTAGGTTATGGACGAGGCTCCATAAGTGGAACTTAACGAAGCTGGTGCAGGAGGTCAGGGAGGATCTTTGAAGGTGGGATACACTGCACTTAACGTTGGCGGGAAGGGTCTAAGTGGTCAAAATAAAAATTCTGCTGAAGTTCTTGCTTATCTTTCAAGCTCTCCCGCTCTTTATACCAAAGGCCTTTTTTCAGAAAATGGACTTTGTATGGGCGGGGAAGGTGCCGAGGGTGGGGAGGACCCTGCTACAGAGGCAGCAGGGAGAGTTGGCGTTGCCAAACTTGCTTCATTATTATTGGGCGGCGAATGTGGACAAGGTGCGGCGGTGGTGGGAAGGGGAAGGGGTAGAGTGGGTTAGGATGGAGGAGGAATCTTGTAAGGGGTCTAGTTTGAGGGCTATGGCACGGTACTCCACCAGTCCAGTGGTGGTGGCAGCCCTGGGAGTTTGGGGCCAGTGGAGGCAGAATGTGGGAGCAGTGGGAGCAAAGTCTTGGGCCCCAATCTGTGATAATCACCGGTTTGCCCCGGGGAGTATGGGCGGGGTTCCGGTTATGGCAGAGAGTGGGATTGAGAGGATGCGGGAATATGTTCATAGAGGGGAGCTTTCCAAGTATGAGGCCACTGGAGGAGAAGTTTGGGTTGGCGAGGGGAAACAAATTCAGGTATATGCAGGTGCGGGACTTCCTGCGTAAACAGGTGGCAACCGTCCCGCTCCTACCGCTAAGGGGGGTTCAGGAAAGGGTAGTTTCCAGAGGGTGGGTAGGAGAAGGGAGCGTCTCGGACATTTACAAGGAACTTATGGGGTCGGAGGAGACGCAGAGCGAGGTGCTGAAGCCCAAGTGGGAGGAGAGATAGAGGATGGTCTATGGGCGGACGCGTTGAGTAGAGCCAAGGGTGACATTGACTCCAGAGGTGGCGATTGTCGGGGTGTGAGAAGACCCAGGAATCCAGGAGGAGAAAGAGGCAGACGTTCTGGCCTTTGCTTCCCTGGTAGCCCGGAGACGGATACTATTAGCTTTGAGGGACTCAAAAGCCCTCGAAGTCGGAGACCTGGCTATTGGACATGGCTAGCTTTCTCTGTTTGGAGAAAGGTGTAGGAGGGGGTTCCCTAGGTTGCCGGGATACACCCTGCCTGAGAGACTGCTGCTTCCGGATCTGGGAGGGGAGGGAAGAATTGGGGATATATACAAGTGGTTGGGAGCAGGGAGGTGAGCTGGTGGTGAAGATCAAGGAGAAATGGGAAGCGGAGTTGGGAGGGGAGATCAATTGGGGAGTATGGAGTGAGGCATTGCGTAGGATAAACGGAACCTCCTTTGTGCAAGGATGAGCCTGATACAGTTTAAGGTGGGGGGACAGGGTGCATATGACTCGGGCAAGAATGAATGGGTTCTTTCAGGGGGTAGCAGTTGAATGTGAGAGGTACGCTGGGGGCCAGTGAATCACGTGCACATTTTCTCGGGTTGCGAAAAATTTGGAAGATGCTGGGCGGGAGTGTTCATGGTCTTAGCCAGGATAGTGGAGGAGGAGGTGGACCCGGACCCTTTGGTGGCGATATTTGGGGTTTCAAAGAAGCCGGAGCTCATGGAGAGGAGGCCGGCCGATGTCGTGGCCTTCGCCTCTCTGATTGCACAACGGTGAATTTTACTGCAGAGGCAGTCGGCATCGCCACCGGAGGTAGCGGCTTGGTTGGGTGACCTGTACGACTTACTGCAGTTAGAGAAGATAAAGTATGAGTTAAGGGGCTCGGCAGGGGTTTTGTGAAAAGGTGGGGGATGTTTGTGACTGTATTTAAGGAGCTGTTTGTCGCAGGGGATGGGGGAGGATGAAAAAGGGGAAAGACTGTACAGACGAGATACATGTCGGCCAATATCAGGCGCCTGTTAAATGTCATAATGATGCCCCCGGAGGGACGAAATCTGGAGGTGGCGATCGCGATGGACACGGAGAAAGCGTTTGATCGGGTTGAGTGGGAGTATTTGTAGGAGGTATTGGAACGGTTCGGGATTGAGCAGGGGTTTGTGGATTGGATTCGATTGTGGTACCGGGCGCCAGTGGCGAGTGTCAGAACGGATCCGGTGAGTTTGGGGTACTTTAGGTTGCACAGGGGGATGAGGCAGGGTTGCCCACTCTGCCTGTTGCGTTTCACCTTGCTGATAGAGCTACTGGTGATGGCGTCTAGCGGGGGGGGGGGGGGGGGGGGGGGGGGGGCGCAGCAAAGGGTGTCCCTATATGCAGAAGATTTGCTGTTGTATATAATGGACCCGCTAGAAAGCATAGGCGGTATTATGGACATTTTAGTGAAATTTGGCCAATCCAGGCAAGGGAGCAGGAGAGGAGGCCGGGCAAGCTGCCGTTTAAGGTAGTGTGGGTGAGTTTTAGGTATCCAGGAGGCCTGGAGGTGGGAGTGATTACACAAATTGAATCTAGCTCGATTGGTGGAGCAAATGAAGGGCAAATTTAACAGGTGGGATGTGCTTCCGTTGTCATTGGTGGGGTGGGTGCAGTCTGTGAAGATAACGGTGCTCCCGAGGGCTGCAACGGACCAGAGCGACCGGATTGTCGCCCTGGAAAAGGCAGTGGCAAACCTGGTCGTGACATAAGGGAACCTGAGGGAAAAAGTCGAGGACCAGCAGAAGCGGCCAAGACGGCAGAACTTGCGAATCGCGGGCCAACCGGAGGGGATCAAAGGTGGGAACCTTAGAGACTATGTGGCCCAAATGCTGGCTAACCTGATTGGAAGGGATAGCAACCCCAACCCACCAGAAGTTGACAGTGATGTGTTGGGCACTGTGGACTTGTGAAGCAGACATATGCCACCAACACTGAAGAAGGTTCAACACTATTTTATCAACTACTTATAAAATAATAGACATCCAGAATGAGCGGGAAAAGTGATGCCGTCTGTCTTTATAGTGCGTGTGTTCTAACTGGTGATTGGCTGCGGTGTTTGTGCATGTTGATTGGTCCTAGTGTATGTCCATCAGTATGTGTCTGCACCATGATATACTGGTGTATATTATGACATCGCCCCTTTAAAAAAAAATTTGATGTGAATGTGTGACAATAAATAGTGTGGGTGTCCCACATGACTGGGACGAGGATGAGTAGGTTTTTCGGGGACGAAGACAGGTGTGCTAGGTGCTCGGGGAGCCCAGCGAACCACGGCCATATGTTTTGGGCGTGCCCAGCGCTGGGGGAGTTTTGGAAGGGGGTAGCAAGGACGGTGTCGAGGGTGGTAGGATCCAGGGTCAAGCCAGGCTGGGGACTCGCAATTTTTGGGGTTGCAGTGGAGCCGGGAGTGCAGGAGGCGAAAGAGGCCGGTGTTCTGGCCTTTGCGTCCCTAGTAGCCCGGCGAAGGATTTTTCTTTAGTGGAAGGATGTGAGGCCCCCAAGCGTGGAGGCCTGGATCAATGATATGGAGGGGTTCATCAAGTTGGAGAGGGTGAAACTTGCCCTGAGGGGATCAGAACAGGGGTTCTTTAGGCGGTGGCAGCCTTTCCTGGACTTCCTGGCTGAACAGTAGGATAATACGCCGGCAGCAGCAGCAACCCGCGGGAGGGGGGGGGGGGGGGGGGGGGTTGTTTCGGGGGAAGGGAGAAATGTGTATATGTGTTTATTGGATTTGCCGGGTGTTTATCTATCTCTCCTTTTTGTAGTTACTTGGGGGGGGGGGGGGGGGGGGGGGGTTGGTTTTGGGGGTTAGTGTGTTTTTCTTTTTGTTGTTGTCAATATTGTTTTCTTGTTGTTATTTTCTATTTTGGATATGTTTTTGAAAACCTTAATAAAAATTATTTTTTAAAACAAAATAGTGTGGGTGTGTGAAGAATGTTCCTAACTACATGTGAGGTGCGAAGACATATGTACAATCTATATACAGGAAACAAAGCTATATACAAGGGAAGGTGCCTGGTGCAGATAGTTAGTGTGCAATAAAGTAAACAATAACAGTGCTATAAACAAACCAATAGAAAACGATTAAACAAGGAAGGAAACATCTCAGAGAGTCCATAAATTTGCAAAGTTCATAAATTCAGTCTCTGAGGTGGGCGACGAATTCTGGTTGACCGCCTCAAGGCTCGGTCGTGAGCCGCCAGGTCAGGAGCTGGGTGGGCTGCAGCACAGTCAGGGGGAGGCAGAGTGATCGGAAGCTCTGCACAGTCCATGGCAGGGTCAGCAGGGGGAGGCAGAGTGATCGGAAGCTCTGCACAGTCCATGGCAGGGTCAGCAGGGGGAGGCAGAGTGATCGGAAGCTCTGCACAGTCCACGGCAGGGTCAGCAGGGGGAGGCAGAGTGATCGGAAGCTCCGCACAGTCCATGGCAGGGTCAGCAGGGAGAGGCAGAGTGATCGGAAGCTCTGCACAGTCCATGGCAGGGTCAGCAGGGAGAGGCAGAGTGATCGGAAGCTCTGCACAGTCCATGGCAGGGTCAGCAGGGGAAGGCAGAGTGATCGGAAGCTCTGCACAGTCCATGGCAGGGTCAGCAGGGGGAGGCAGAGTGATCGGAAGCTCTGCACAGTCCATGGCAGGGTCAGCAGGGGGAGGCAGAGTGATCGGAAGCTCTGCACAGTCCATGGCAGGGTCAGCAGGGGGAGGCAGAGTGATCGGAAGCTCTGCACAGTCTATGGCAGGGTCAGCAGGGGGAGGCAGAGTGATCGGAAGCTCTGCACAGTCCATGGCAGGGTCAGCAGGGGGAGGCAGAGTGATCGGAAGCTCTGCACAGTCCATGGCAGGGTCAGCAGGGGGAGGCAGAGTGAGCGGAAGCTCTGCACAGTCCATGGCAGGGTCAGCAGGGGGAGGCAGAGTGATCGGAAGCTCTGCACAGTCCATGGCAGGGTCAGCAGGGGGAGGCAGAGTGAGCGGAAGCTCTGCACAGTCCATGGCAGGGTCAGCAGGGGGAGGCAGAGTGATCGGAAGCTCTGCACAGTCCATGGCAGGGTCAGCAGGGGGAGGCAGAGTGATCGGAAGCTTGGCACAGTCTATGGCAGGGTCAGCAGAGGGGCTGGGTGGGCTGCAGCACAGTTCAGGGGGAGGCAGAGTGATCGGAAGCTCTGCACAGTCCATGGCAGGGTCAGCAGAGGAGTTACCCGGAGGATCCCGTGACGACTGTGGAACAAGGCAAAGGGAACGCCGATTGCAGCGCCGAATGGATCCGTCCGGTAACCGGACCAGGAAGGAACTGGGGGGCCACCTGCCTAAGGACAACAGCAGGTGCAGACCAGCCACAATCCGGTAGATGAATGCGAATCGTGTCGTTTGGCTGGATGTCGGGGAGATCAGCAGCATGTGAGTCTTGTGTCGCTTTTTGCTGCGCTTGAGACGTCTGCATCCTGTGGAGCACGGGGACATGATCAAGATTGGGGGCGTGAATCGATGGCACCGTCGTCCTGAGGGTGCGGTTCATCAGTAACTGTACAGGCGACAGCCCAGCGGAGAGCGGGGCAGAGCGATAGGCTCACAAAGCAAGATGGAAGTCAGAGCCGGCATCGGCAGCCTTGCAGAGTAGCCTCTTGACTATATGAACCCCCTTTTCCGCCCTGCCATTGGACTGAGGGTACAGGGGACTGGACGTGATGTGTGCGAAGTTGTACTGACGGGCGAAGCTGGCCCATTCCTGGCTTGTGAAGCAGGGGCCTTTGTCCAACATCACTGTGAGCGGGATGCCATGCCGGGCAAACATCTCTTTGCACGCCCGAATGACAGCAGAAGAAGTCAGGTTGTGCAACCTGATGACCTCCGGGTAGTTACAGAAGTAATCAATGATTAACACACAGTCCCTGCCCAATGCGTAAAACAGGTCAATGCCCACCTTGGTCCAGGGCAATGTGACCAACTCATGGGGCATCAGGGTCTCCCGTGGTTGGGCGGGTTGAAAACGCTGGCAGGTGGGGCAGTTGAGTACCGCATTGGCGATGTCATCGTTAATGCCCGGCCAATAGGCAGCTTCCCGGGCCCTGCGGCGACATTTTTCAGCACCCAGATGGCCCTCGTGCAGCTGCTCTAGGACCAGCTGGCGCATGCTGTGCGGGATCACGATGCAGTCTAGCTTCAGGAGAACCCCGTCAACAACTGCCAGATCATCACGAACATTGTAAAACTGTGGGCATTGGCCCTTGAGCCACCCGTCCGTCATTAGGCGCATGACACGCTGCAGAAGGGGGTCAGCCGCTGTCTCGTGGCAAGCGGGAGGCTGCGAACTGAACTTGAGCATCGACCTGGCAAACGAACCCTTCGTGATCGCATGGAGTTGTGACCGACCTCGAGGGGGCATCGGCAACGACAAGGTCTTTGCCAGGGGTAGAAACGAGTTGGAAATCATACCTCTGGAGCTTGAGCAGGATGCGCTGGAGGCGAGGCGTCATATCATTCAAGTCCTTTTGTATTATGTTGACAAGCCGACGATGGTCAGTCTCGACAGTAAACTGGGGAAGTCCATAAACATAGTCATGGAACTTCACGACACTGGTCAGAAGGCCGAGGTACTCCTTCTCAATTTGCGCGTAGCGCTGTTCCATGGGGGTCATTGCCCGTGACGCATACGCAACGGGGGCCCATGACGAGGCCTCATCACGCTGCAGAAGCACGGCTCCAATGCCAGACTGACTTGCATCCGTAGAGATTTTTGTTTCCGTGTTCGGATCGAAAAGGCCAGCACTGGGGCCGAGGATAGCTTGGCCTTCAGTTCCCTCCACTCGAGCTCGTGGGCAGGGGGCCACTGGAAGTCCATTGTATTCCGAACCAGGTTTCTGAGAGCCGTGGTGTGCGAGGCGAGGTCGGGAATAAACTTTCCTCGGAAATGTACCATGCCCAGGAACCGGAGGACCACTTTCTTGTCCTCGGGCGTTTTCATGGATGTGGTGGCAGCAATCTTGTCCTCATCCGGCCGCACACCCAAATGGGAGATATGACTGTGTTGCTACTCGTGTCTTAATAAAGCTCGTAGTCTCAAATGTGGAGAAGATGCTTTATTATGAGTTCGTTCACTCTTCAGAGCTGTTTCCTAAGGTGACCTTCAGTGTTCCTAGCTGGCGTGTGTCTTGTATCTGTGTTGCTCCAAGTTCTGCCCTTAGTGAAGTGTGTCCTCACTTCCTGTCCCCGTCTATTTATATGGCTCTCCCGTGCCCCCTCTAGTGTTTGCTCAGTTGTATTGCATCTAGTTAACTTGTGATCACCACATCCCCCTTTTTCTCTTTACATATTTGCTGTACATCGTTAAAGAAAATTGTAGAAAACAGTTACTTATGATATGCGTATCTACACAGGTGATGGTGCTATTGCATATTTTACAAAGCCAATGTAGTTATATGTCCAATCTCAATAAAAACATTTATGAGTCCAAACTTGATGAATTTGTTCAGAGCTTTTTTTTCTTTTTGTTGTTGATGACGTGGTGATATTGATATTGCAAGTCCGCTGTGAATGTTGTTGGTGTTCCTTGTTATTTTAAGTACCCTATGCATCATCCCGAGGTGTTTGCATGGTCACCTCACTGATGTTGACTGGCATGGCCTTTTTTCTGTGCTTGTGGTGTTGATTTATTGTCTCATCCGCCTTGGATGCTGGTGTGCTTGCTCGTTCTGGAGCAGACGTGAGTTTGTGCGATTCGTTGTCATCCCATGACATGTTTGTAGTCTTGTCATCGTTTTGCAGTGTGCTGTGGCATCGTCCATCATGTGCCAAGTAGTACCATTGCGTACAAGTCGTTGTTTCATTGTTGCTTTTGTTCTTTCTGTTGTCGTTCTCGTTTCTGCTGTGCTTCTTGCTATTGTTGTTGGTCTTGTCGCGCTTCATGTTGCTTTTGTTCTTGCTGTTGTTTGTCCCGTTTCTGCTGTGCTTCTTTTGACTTTTGTTTTTCTTGTTATACTCTGTTCGTGTCCCGAGTGGATAATTTGAGTCATTGAGCATTTCGTCTCGAGAGTGGTGCGAATGATCTGATGTTGCATCGGTGCAGGTGACATCAATCATTTGTGGAGAATTGGATTCCTCATCTTTGCTTTCTCGGTGCGCCTCTTCCGGAGTCAAATTCTTCTCAATTTCATTTGACGCGGTGTCTCTGGATTCTTGGCGCTCCTCTTCTGGAGTCAAAACCTCCATGATCACAATTGACGTGATGTCTGTGGACTTCTGGCGCTCCTCTTCTGGAGTCCAAATCTGCATGATTTCAGTTGACGTGGTGTCTGTGGACTCCTGGCGCTCCACTTCTGGAGTCCAAATCTGCATGATTTCTTCTGGCTTGGTCTCTCTGGACTCCAGGTGCTCCTCTTCTGGAGTCAAAATCTGCATGTTTTCTTTCGGCATTGTCGCTCTGGACTGTTGGGTGGCCCGACTCTGTGCTTCTGTACAGACAAGCTGAGAACTGTCAGTCTCGCTGTGATCCTGTACGTCGAGTGCGATCACCTTGTTACTGTTCTCGCTCTGTGCGTCGGTACAGACAAGCTGAGAACTGTCAGTCTCGCTGTGATCCTGTACGTCGAGTGTGATCACCTTGTCACTGTCTTCGCATGCAGTGGGTAGAGGTGCATTGTCTTCTTCCTGTTCCTGTGAGCTTGTTAGACTTTCATAGTCTGCTTGTGGTTGCTCAGATACTGCGGGTTTACCTGCATGGTCTTGTTCATGCATGGTGTTCGCCAGGGAGTGTTTGCTTGCATCCCTTTTGGAGTCTTTCATTACTCGCACTGTGGAGCCTGTCATCGCTCGCTCTGTGGAGTCTTCCTGTGCTCTCTGTGTGGCGTCGTCTTCGTCTTCGGTATTGCTGTCATCCAATGTATCGACGAGCTGCCATGGCCTCATGGTGTTGGATTCATCTACCATGAGTAGAGTCGTGTTGAGCTTTGCAACGGTGTCGCTGATGCTGTGATCAGCATGTCCAAATAACTCCTCCATGTCTGAGTAGTATTCCTTGATACCCATTTCATCTTCGTTGGCTTCTTCTACCACGAGTTGATTCGTGTTGAACTTTGCGACCGTGTCGCTGATGCTGTGAGAAGCATATCCGACTGACTCAGCTGTGTCTGAGTAGTATTCTTCGAAAAACAAATCATCCTGGTTGGATTCTTCTACCACGAGTTGATTCGTGTTGAACTTTGCGACCGTGTCGCTGATGCTGTGAGAAGCATATCCGACTGACTCAGCTGTGTGTGAGTAGTATTCTTCGAAAAACAAATCATCTTTTGTTGTTTCGGAATTCTTTTTGTTCTCTTCACTTTGGGTGGTGCAGACTGCTTTTTTCAGGGTGTTGTGCAAGTTGTTTTTAACTGTTGGTGTAAGTTCAGGCGTTTTGCTGTGTTCTGAGGCAAGAAAATTTGTGTTTACCACTTTAAGTGTCCTATTTTCAATTTTCGGGCATTTCCCTTTTAAGTGGGCGTGGTCGGGATGCTCAGACGTCATGACGTCACGCGCAGGAATGCATTGCGCATGCGCAAATCGGCCTTCCTCCTTCACTGCGCGATTTTGTTTCCATCTTATTATGTGTTCGTTCACTCTTCAGAGCTGTTTCCTAAGGTGACCTTCAGTGTTCCTAGCTGGCGTGTGTCTTGTATCTGTGTTGCTCCAAGTTCTGCCCTTAGTGAAGTGTGTCCTCACTTCCTGCCCCCGTCTATTTATATGGCTCTCCCGTGCCCCCTCTAGTGTTTGCTCAGTTGTATTGCATCTAGTTAACTTGTGATCACCACAATGACCACCCAGGAATTTAATGTCCGACTGGCCGAAAGAGCATTTGGCCCTATTGAGGCAGAGGCCATGCTCGTGTATGCGCTGGAAGACACGCTTGAGGCAGCTGATGTGCTCCTGCGGGGTGATGGACCAGATTATTATGTCGTCGACGTAGACACGGACACCTTCGAATCCCTCCATCATCTGTTCCATTATTCTGTGGAATACTTCGGACGCCGAGATGATGCCAAATGGCATTCGGTTGTAGCAGTATCTGCCAAAGGGCGTATTGAATGTACACAGCTTTCTGCTCGATTCATCCAGCTGGATTTGCAGAAGCCTTTTGAGGCGTCGAGTTTTGTGAAGAGTTTGGCGTGGGCCATTTCACACGTGAGTTCCTCACGTTTGGGAATCGGGTAGTGCTCCCGCATGATATTCCGATTAAGATCCTTAGGATCTATGAAGATCCTGAGCTCACCGGACGGTTTCTTTACACAGACCATGGAACTCACCCAGTCGGTCGGTTCCGTGACTCTGGATATGACCCCTTGGTCCTGGAGGTCCTGGAGCTGTTGCTTGAGGCGGTCCTTAAGGGGCGCTGGGACTCTGCGAGGTGCGTGTATCACAGGCGTGGCGTTGGACTTGAGTAGAATCTTGTATGTATACGGGAGCGTGCCCATGCCCTCGAAGACGTCGTGGTAGTGCTGGATGATGGAGTTGAGTTGCACCCTGAAGTCGGTGTCAGGAGAGGCAGACACATCACTGGGAGAGAGAGAGTGAACCCTCTGCACTAAGTTGAGCAGCTTGCATGCCTGCGCACCAAACAAAGAGGCTTTCGAGGCAGCAACGATCTCAAAGGACAGTACAGCTTTGTGAGCACGATGTGTCACCTCGAGTTGGCAGGAGCCACTGGCAGCGATGGCATTCCCGTTATAATCAAGCAGTTGGCATGCAGATGGCAGGATGGCAGGCTGGACACAGAGGTTGCGAAGGTCAGACGACGCAATGAGATTAGCGGATGCGCCAGTGTCCAGGCAGAACCTTACTGGGGACCGGTTGGCCGTAAGGGTGGCACACCACTCATCATCCGGGTCGATGCTGTGTATGGGAATGGGTTTGGTGCTGTGCTTAGGAGACATCCTGTGCTTGGTTATGATGCCGACTTGGAAAGGGGCTTGCAGGTCATCGCTGTCAAAGTCGGAGGACAGGTCTGGGACAGGTTCGTTGATTGTGGGCTGAATGGCTCGGACATCCCTGCGAGGCTGGCTGGATCTTCGGAAAGTAGCCGGCTGAGGCGACCTGCATAAAGCAGCATAGTGGCCAAGTTTGCCACACTGCAGACAGCGTCGGGTCTTCGCGGGACATTGCTGCTTTAAGTGGGCGGAGCCACAGTTGCCGCATGCCGTTGCGTCGGCGCGTTCGTTGCACCACCGCGCATGCGCAGTACGATCCAGCGTGGTGCGCCCCTGCGCAGAACGGTCCTCAATGTCACCATGTTCGTTGCGTCCCAGCACGGGAGCCCGCGAAAAGTGCACAAAATGGCCGCCTTCGTCCAGACTTAGGCCCTGGAGAGACTTAATGACCTGGACCCGTTCTGCCTCGTGGGGAGCTTGCCGCGCCGTTTCAGCAGCCTGGATGCGGGAATATCGCATGGAGGCGTGTTCATGGAACACGCAGGTCTCTATGGCAGTGGACAGGGTGAGCTGTTTGACTTTAAGCAGCTGCTGGCGAAGGGGCTCCGACTGCACACCAAAAACTATCTGGTCACGGATCATGGAGTCAGAGGTGGACCCGTAGTTGCAGGACTGCGCAAGGACACAGAGGTGGGTGGTAAAGGACTGGAAAGGTCCGTCCTTACCTTGTAGGCGCTGCTGAAATGCATATCGTTCGAAGCTCTCATTTACCTCAACCTCGCAGTGGCTGTCGAACTTTAGGAGGACCGTCTTGAACTTTGATTTGTCCTCCCCGTCAGCGAAGGTGAGCGAGAGTGGTGATAACCACTGTAGTTATGTGTACTTGCAGTAGGGGGATGTATGGCTGTACCTGTAATACAGGTTCCTCCGGTCAGCCCCTGCCGGCTAGCTCCGCCCACAGGGAGCTTGTGTATAAATATGCGTGTGAGTCACTCAGACCCTAGTCTACAGTTGCAGCCGGAGGAGTAGCTTTGCACAGCAATAAAGCCTCGATTGTACTTGTCTCTCGTCTTTGAGTGCAATTGTTAGCGCCACAGCGAGTTGAAGATGTGGAGGGCATGGTCCCCGGGTGTGGAGAGGAAGAGAGCAATCTTCCGTGCGTCCGAGGCAGCTTCCAGGTCCATGGCCTCGAGGTACAGCTGGAAGCGCTGTTTAAAAATCTTCCAATTGGAGCTCAGGCTCCCGGTAATGCGGAGGGAGGGCTGCTGGCGAACGCTGTCCATACTGCAGGATGGCTGAAGACTGGTGGAAGGCTAATCACTGGTAGGTAGGTCTCAGAAGTACTAACATCCCTCAACTACTGGTACCATGCAGTGTTGGGCACTGTGGACTTGTGAAGCAAACATATGCCACCAAAACTGAAGAAGGTTCAACACTATTTTATTAACTACTTATAAAATAATAGACATACTGTGATGAATGGTATCAGTAACTGCTGTAACTGTACCTTGCCTTTAATACATTGGCCCTTTAAGACCCGGCTTGGAACCCTGGGGGATCCCGTCTCTGGCTCCGCCCCCAGGAAACGGTATATAAGGTGATGCTCACTGGGCAGCATGCTGTGAGCACACTTCTCGGCAGCTGTCCGGTTCTCTGGTAATTAAAGCCTTTGAATTACCAATCTTCTCTCCTGTGTCGTAATTGAGGGTATCTGAATTTAATTACCAGACACATCAAGATGGACAGCGCTCTAAACCCGGAGAAACTCAATCTAGACGCTCGGTCGGCGGAGGCCCCAGAAATGTTTAAATATTGGCTCTGGTGTTTTGAGGCCTATCTAAACTCCTCAGAGACTGAAGTTGACGGCGTTCGCAAGCTGAGCTTACTACATGCCCGGGTGGGCCATCGACTCTCCTCCGTGATCGAGAACGCTATGACATGTGAAACTGCGGTCGATATTATAAAGAAACGCTTCGTAAAGCCGATTAACGAGGTACACGCCAGACATTTGCTCTCCACCTGCAGCCAGCGCTCCGGGGAAACTCTAGACGAATACGTGGAGAGACTCACTGCGCTCGCGAGGAACTGCAATCATAAAGAAGTGACGGCAGAAGTCCACATGAACTTACATATTCGTGA
Organism: Scyliorhinus canicula; assembly: GCF_902713615.1. Taxonomy (NCBI): domain Eukaryota; kingdom Metazoa; phylum Chordata; class Chondrichthyes; order Carcharhiniformes; family Scyliorhinidae; genus Scyliorhinus; species Scyliorhinus canicula. The sequence continues at coordinate 111,027,630 of NC_052146.1, forward strand.
TGCCTTCGTGTCCGGTATCAGGTCCTCGTACATCCGGCAGCGGCTCCTAGAAGACGGGGCAAAGGATCTCCAAGGCACGGTAACGCTCGCCTCTTCTCTAGAAATGGCCCACCGTAACCTCCGTACACATTCCGCGGACCTTGCGAACCCCTCCCGATCCCCTCCAGACTCGGCCACGCTACAGGCCTGCGCCGCGTGGCGATCCGCTCACTCCGGGGGCTCCCCATGCTATTTCTGTGGGCAAGGCCAGCACCCACGTCAGCGTTGCCCGGCCCGCTCCACGATCTGCAACGACTGCGGGAAGAAGGGGCACTTCGCTAAAGTCTGCCTGGCTGGGCCCAAAGGCCGGAAACAAAAGCCTAACCCGGCCATGAAATCAAGCTCCCGGCCTCACAGGCCCCACAACGCAGCCGCACGACGGCCAGACACGCCTACTTCCAACACGTCATCGACCGCGTGCGAGTCATGGGGGCGGCCATCTTGGCGGCGGCAATCTTCGAATCCCGACACGTGTGACCGACATTGGCGGCCATTTTGTGACTCTAGGCGGCCATTTTGTGAGTCCGACTTAACCGATGATTCTGAGTACCCGCAACTAGGAACGATCACGCTCGATCAATTGCGGCCAAAGCACCTGCGAAACTCGATGATGCGGGTGCGAATCAACAGCCACGACACTCCCTGCCTATTCGACACCGGGAGCACGGAGAGCTTTATCCATCCAGACACGGTAAGGCGCTGCTCTCTGCGCACCCACCCCGCCTCCCAAACTATCGCCCTCACTTCAGGGTCCCATTCGGTACAAATAATGGGATATTGTGTCGCGGACCTCGCGATTCAAGGCGCTGAATACACCCATTTTAAACTGTACATCCTCCCTCACCTCTGCGCCCCCCCTGCTGCTCGGTCTGAACTTTCAGTGCAGCCACCGGAGCCTGACACTGAAGTTTGGCGGACCCCTGCCCCCACTCACGGTATGCAGTTTGGCGATGCTCAAAGTTGCGCCACCCCCCCCCCCCACCCTCTTCGCGAACCTCACTCCCGACTGTAAGCCCGTCGCCACTAGGAGTCGGCGTTACAGTGCCCAAGACATGACTTTTATCAAGTCAGAGGTTCAGCAGCTACTAAAAGAGGGGCTCATAGAGGCCAGCAACAGCCCTTGGAGGGCTCAAGTATTGGTAGTCCGCTCCGGGGAAAAGCAACGAATGGTAGTGGATTATAGCCAGACCATAAACCGCTTTACGCAACTCGATGCGTACCCACTTCCCCTCATAGCAGAAATGGTGACTCAAATCGCCCAGTATCGGGTATTCTCCACGGTCGACCTAAAATCGGCCTATCATCAACTCCCTATCCGCCCAGAGGACCGCCCCTACACGGCCTTCGAAGCAGCCGGTCGGCTGTTTCACTTTCTCAGGGTCCCTTTTGGTGTCACAAACGGAGTCTGCATTTTCCAGAGGGCGATGGATCAAATGGTGGACCAGTTCGGCTTATGGGCTACCTTCCCGTACTTGGACAACGTCACCATCTGCGGCCATGACCAGCAGGACCACGACGCAAACCTGAGGAAGTTCCTCCAGACTGCCCAGGCCCTCAACCTCACATATAACAAAGAGAAATGCGTGTTCCACACAACCCAGCTAGCCATCCTCGGCTACTTCGTGGAGAACGGGGTCCTAGGCCTGGACCCCGATCGCATGCGTCCCCTTAAGGAACTCCCCCTCCCCTGTAGCCTCAAGGCACTCAAACGGTGCTTGGGGCTTTTCTCCTATTACGCCCAGTGGGTCCCCAGATATGCGGACAAAGCCCAGCCACTCATTAAGACCACGGTTTTTCCCCTGACGGCTGAGGCCCAGTCGGCTTTCAACCGTATCAAGGCCGACATCATCAAGGCCGCCATGCGCGCGGTGGACGAAGCCATTCCCTTCCAAGTAGAAAACGACGCATCAGACGTCGCCCTGGCTGCTACCCTCAACCAGACGGGCAGACCAGTAGCGTTCTTCTCCCGAACCCTCAACGCCTCGGAAATTCGGCACTCTGCAGTCGAGAAGGAGGCACAAGCCATAGTGGAGGCCGTGCGGCACTGGAGGCACTACTTAGCCGGTAGGAGGTTCACCCTCGTCACCGACCAACGGTCGGTCGCCTTTATGTTCGATAACGCACAACGGGGCAAAATAAAGAACGACAAGATTCTGAGGTGGAGGATAGAGCTCTCCACCTATACGTACGATATTAAATATCGCCCGGGGAAGCTCAACGAGCCCCCGCATTCCCTGTCCCGTGGCACGTGCGCTAACGCACAAAACGACCGCCTGAGAGCCATCCACAATGACCTCTGCCACCCGGGGGGTCACCCGGCTTGCCCATTTCATCAAGTCCCGCAACCTACCTTACTCCACAGAGGAGGTCAAGACCATGACTAAGGCAGGCCAGATCTGTGCGGAGTGCAAACCGCAATTCTATCGACCAGACAGGGCTCGCCTGATAAAGGCCTCTAGGCCCTTTTTGAGCGACTAAGCGTGGACGTCAAAGGGCCCTCCCGTCCACCAACCGCAACATCTATTTCCTCACCGTTATTGATGCGTTCTCCTGCTTCCATTTTGCGGCCCCCTGCCCCGATATGACCTCGGCCTCCATGATCAAGGCACTGCGCAGCATCTTCACACTGTTTGGTTTCCCCGTTAATATCCACAGCGACCGGGGTACATCGTTCATGAGCGATGAGCTGCGTCGATATCTGCTCAGCAAGGGCATCGCCTCGAGCAGGACGACGAGCTATAACCCACGGGGAAATGGGCAAGTGGAGAGGGAGAACGCGACAGTTTGGAAGGCTGTCCTCCTAGCCCTACGGTCAAGGAGTCTCCCAATCGCCCGCTGGCAGGAGATCCTATCCGATGCCCTGCATTCCATTAGGTCGCTCCTCTGTACGGCCACGAACGAGACCCCTCACAATCGTTTGTTTGTCTTCCCCAGGAAGTCCACCTCTTGGATCTTGCTTCCATGGTGACTGACGACTCCGGGTCCAGTTCTACTCCGGAGACACGTGAGGAGCCATAAAACAGATCCGATAGTCGAGATGGTCCAATTGCTACACGCAAACCCTCAATACGCCTACGTCGAGCACCCCGACGGCAGGCAGGACACCGTCTCCCTGCGAGACCTGGCACCCGCCGGCTTCCCCACCGACCCCCCCCCACCTCCTACCGACGCTCCCCTCCCCGCACCAACTGCCGACCCCGACAGTGCCCCCCCCAATAGTCCCGAATACCCCCAAAGCGGGGTAAGGCTCAGTCAACCGTGCTCCCGGATATACCATCACCGAAACCAACCATATCCACGGCACCACCACCGGAGCGGAGAAGGTCAGCACAGATGGTCAGACCACCCAAAATACTGAACTTATAACTCCACTTTCACCCCGCCTCTGGCTCCGCCCCCAGGAAACGGTATATAAGGTGATGCTCACTGGGCAGCATGCTGTGACCACACTTCTCGGCAGCTGTCCGGTTCTCTGGTAAATAAAGCCTTTGAATTACCAATCTGCTCTCCTGTGTCATAATTGAGGGTATCACACATACTATAACTGTGGGTTTACACAATGCTAGTTTATCTAGAGACCTCTGCCTGTCCTAACCAGTTGAATCACTCAGCACGTGGTGAGAGTCTGTTCTGTAACTGATAAGCTCTCGTGCTTCTGAGAGGCAGCATCCAGAATGAGTGGGAAAAGTGATGCCCTCTGTCTTTATAGTGAGTGTGTTCTAACTGGTGATTGGCTGCGGTGTTTGTGCATGTTGATTGGTCCTAGTGTATGTCCATCAGTGTGTGTCTGCACCATGATATACTGGTGTATATTATGACAGACAGGTCGTGGAGTTTGCACATTCTCCCCGTGTCTGCGTGGGTCTCACCCGCACAACCCAAAGATTTTTTTTTAGGATTTTAAATTAATCCCACAACCCAAAGATGCGCAGGTTAGGTGGAATAGCCATGCTAAATTGACCTTTAATTGGAGAATACATCATTGGTATGCGAAATTTTTTTTTTATGTCAGGGCTGCACGGTGGTGCAGTGGTTAGCACTTGCTGCCTCACAGGGCCCCGGCTCTAGGTCACTTTCCATGTGGAGTTTGCACAGGGGCTGGTTTAGCACACTGGGCTAAATCACTGGCTTTTAAAGCAGACCAAGGCAGGCCAGCAGCACAGTTCAATTCCTGTACCAGCCTCCCCGAACAGGCGCCGGAATGTGGCGACTAGGGACTTTTCACAGTAACTTAATTGAAGCCTACTCGTGACAATAAGCGATTTTCATTTCATTTAATTTTCATTCTCCCCGTGTTTTCGTGGGTTTCACCCCCACAACCCAAAGATGTGCAGGGTAGGTGGATTGGCCATGCTAAATTGCCCCTTAATTGGAAAAAATGAATGAAGTACTCTGGGCGGAATTCTCCACTCCCGGGAAAAATCGGGAGGGCTGTCGTGAACTCGGCCGAGTTTCGCGACGGCCTCGGAGGCCGCTCCTCGCCCCCTATTCTCCCCTCCCGGCGGGGCTAGGAGCGGCGCTCCGTAAATCTCGGCCGCGGGGGCGTTGCGCCGAGAATGACGTGGCCGGCGCGCCTAATGACGTCAGCCGCGCATGCAAAGGTTGGCCGGCTTGCAACCCGCGCATGCGCGGCTGACGTCATGACGCAGACGGCACGAACCCGCGCATGCGCGGTGGCCGTCTTTCCCCTCAGCCGCCCCGCAAGACGTGGCGGCTTGATCTTGCGGGGCGGTGGAGGGGAAATAGTGCGTCCGATTTGGACACCGGCCCGACGATCGGTGGGCACCGATCGCGGGCCTGTCCCCTCCCGAGCACAGTCGTGGTGCTCTTTCCTTTCTAGGCCACCGACAAGCCCCAAACGGGCTTCTCACTCCCGTTTCACGATGGCAGCGACCACGTGTGTTTGCCGCCGTCTTGTAACGGCCGCGGACGGCAGGCCACTCGGCCCATCCGGGTCGCGCCGATTCTTCCGAGCGGGGGGGGGGGGGGGAGAATCGCGGGGGGCGTGAATTTTGTCGGGGGGCCCTCCCGCGATTCTCCCACGCCACGTGGGGAGCGGAGAATCGCACCCTCTAGATTTAAAAAAAAAGAAATCAACAGAGCGCACTGCTCGCTGCGACCAAAGCCCCAAATCTGGGACCGCCGAGAGCGATAATTGCACAATGCACCTGTACCAGGACCGGGAAAGATCCTGCGCTGGGCCAGGCAGTCCAAAAGCTGCAGCTGGAAAGGTAACTAGATCTGGATCTATCAGGACGTTGGGGCTGACCTGGCCTGGCCGAATTTAACAAAGTGAAGGCTGTGCTGTACAGAAACGGCGTGAGAGTTGGAATGCTGTACACAGCCAAGCTCTGGGTCACGTCTGAAGGCAGGGAGCACTTTTTAACGGTCCATGCGGATGCTGACAATTCGGCGCAGAGACTGGACTGTCGAAGTGGCAGCGATGGAGAGCCTGCAGAATGAAACTCATAATACAATGTTGAATGAAAGTCTTCCCCCTTTCACATTCTGTACATACAACACTCGTTTTGGAGACAGGAGTGGTAAGAGAGAGAAGGACAAGCAAGTACAGCAAAGCACAGGGGAAGGTGAGGGGATTTCCAGACAGAGAGCCCAGAAATCGGGCAACGAGGAAGTGCAAGAAGTCCCGGGAGAGGGAGTCACCACACTAGCGTAGTGGTGGTGGTGGTGGTTGGGGGGGGGGGCTGTTGGACAACGGGTTTGGAGAGATAACTAGAGGACGAAGCAGGGGAAAAGTGATAGGGGGGGTTATCTACTGGATTGGGCGGAAAGAAGACAGGGCGGGGAGAGAAGATATCATTTTTTTTTTATAAATGTTTTTTATTCAGTTTTCATGTTTTATATTGAACAAATTACAAATTGTTAGAGAGAGGAAAAAAAAAGAACACGCAAAAATTAACATATATATTTACAGGTGAGCATCTTCGTAGTAATAACTGTGGCCTCCCCCCTTTCGCCGGCATACATATTTTACATTCCCCAACATGTTTATTGGCATTTATTTAGTTTGGTTTTGGGCCTTAGTTAGCTATCAAACCCCCGTAACGAGCCCGTAGCCACCCCCCCCCCTCCCCCCCGCCGGCTACCTTCCCCCGACTATTCTTCCGCTTGTACGTTGGCCACAAACAGGTCCCGGAACAATTGCATGAATGGCTCCCACGTTCTGTGGAAGCCGTCGTCCGACCCTCGGATAGCGAATTTGATTTTCTCCATTTGGAGAGAATCCGAGAGGTTGGACAGCCAGTCTGTAGCTCTGGGCGGTGCTGCTGACCGCCAGCCAAACAGGATTCTATGGCGGGCGATCAGGGAGGCAAAGGCAAGGGCGTCCGCCCTCCTCCCCAGGAATAGATCTGGCTGTTCTGAAACCCCGAAGACCGCCACTATCAGACATGGCTCCACCTTCACCCCCACCACTTTGGACATAGCCTCGAAGAAGGCTGTCCAGTACTCCACAAGTCTGGGGCAAGACCAGAACATGTGGGCGTGGTTGGCCGGGCCTCTTTGGCACCGTTCACATCTGTCCTCCACCTCCGGGAAGAACCTACTCATACGGTTTCTCGTTAAGTGGGCTCTATGTACCACTTTTAGTTGCGTCAGGCTGAGCCTTGCGCACGTGGAGGTGGAGTTGACCCTACGCAGTGCCTCGCTCCAGAGTCCCCACCCTATCTCCATCCCCAAGTCGTCCTCCCATTTCCTTCTTGTTGCGTCCAGTACGGTGTCGTCCCTTTCTACCAGTCGGTCATACATGTCGCTACAGTTCCATTTCTCTCGGATACTTGCGTCCAGTAGGTCTTCCAGTAGTGTCTGTCGTGGCGGTTGTGGGTACGTCCTTTCGTAGGAAGTTTTTGAGCTGCAGGTACCGTAGCTAGTTCCCCCCAGCTAGCCGAAATTTCTCTGCCAGTTCGTCCAGTGTTGCGATCCTGTCGTCCGTGTATAGGTCCCTGACTGTCAGTGTCCCCCCGTCCTGCCTCCATCTTTTGAAGGTGGCGTCAGTCAGTGCTGGTTTGAACCTATGGTTGTTGCAGATGGGAGCCTTGTCCGACATTTTGTTCAGGCCAAATTGCTGCCGCAGTTGGTTCCAGGATTGGAGGGTGGCCGTCACCACTGGGCTGCTGGAGTGTTTTTTTGGGTGGGAATGGAAGTGCTGCCGTGGCGAGGGCCCGGAGGGAGGTCCCCATGCAGGAGGCCTCCTCCGCATGCACCCACTCGGCTTCTGGCTCCTGGATCCATCCCCTTACTCGCTCGGCTGTTGCCGCCCAGTGGTAGAATTGTAGATTCGGGAGGGCTAGCCCCCCCCTGGTTTTTGTTTTTTGTAGGACCTTCTTTGGGATCCTAGCATTTTTACCCCCCCCCCCCATACGAACGCCATGATAAGCTTATCCAGCGCTTTGAAAAAGGCCTTGGGGATGTAGATCGGAATGGATCTAAACAGGAAGAGGAACCTGGGCAATACGTTCATTTTGATCGTCTGGACTCTTCCTGCGAGGGAGAGTGGGAGTGTGTTCCATCTTTGCAGGTCCTTTTTTACTTCCTCCGCCAGGCTGGTGAGGTTCCATTTGTGGATCCCTTTCCAGTCATGGGCTATTTGGATCCCCAGGTAGCGGAATTTATGTCGGGCTTGTTTCAACGGCAGCCCCTTTAGTGCTGCCCCCACCCCCCCCCCCCCCCCCCCCCCCCCTTGCTGGTGTACTGGGAAGATCTCACTTTTGCTCATGTTGAGTTTGTAGCCCGAGAAGGCTCCAAACTCTTTCAGGAGCGCGATGATTCCGTCCATGCTGCTTTGTGGGTCCAAGGTGTAGAGGAGCAGATCGTCTGCATAGAGTGAGACTCTGTGCTCTCTGCCTCCCCTTCGGATCCCCCTCCAATTTTTTGCTGCCCTGAGCGCAATTGCTAGCGGTTCGATTGCTAGTGCGAACAGCAGTGGGGACAGTGGGCATCCTTGTCTGGTGCCCCTGTGCAGCTGGAAGTATTGGGAGTTGGTAATGTTGGTCCGTACACTCGCCATGGGGGCGTTGTATAGGAGTTTTACCCACGCGGTGAACCCTGTTCCAAGCCCGAACCGCTCCAGTACCTCTATGAGGTATTTCCATTCGACTCTGTCGAAGGCCTTTTCTGCGTCCAGGGAGACGATCACCTCTTGTGTTCTCTCCCCGGAGGGGGGAGAGAAGATATCATAAGGGAGAGATGGGTGAAGAAAGATGGAGGACATCAGGCTGGCTACAACAGGCCACACGTGGTGACTTGGAACAGTGGACTCCAAGCAGCCACTTTGGAGGGTCCCTGGACAAAGGGAAACCCGGGATGCAGGGGCCCAACCTCATGGGGAAAACAGTGATCTCCTGAAAGTAGCCGGCTGAGTCGACCTGCATAAAGCAGCATAGTGGCCAAGTTTGCCACACTGCAGACAGCGTCGGGTCTTCGCGGGACATTGCTGCTTTAAGTGGGCGGAGCCACAGTTGCCGCATGCCGTTGCGTCGGCGCGTTCGTTGCACCATCGCGCATGCGCAGTACGATCCAGCGTGGTGCGCCCCTGCGCAGAACGGTCCTCAATGTCACCATGTTCGTTGCGTCCCAGCACGGGAGCCCGCGAAAAGTGAACAAAATGGCCGCCTTTGTCCAGACTTAGGCCCTGGAGAGACTTAATGACCTGGACCCGTTCTGCCTCGTGGGGAGCTTGCCGCGCCGTTTCAGCAGCCTGGATGCGGGAATATCGCATGGAGGCGTGTTCATGGAACACGCAGGTCTCTATGGCAGTGGACAGGGTGAGCTGTTTGACTTTAAGTTGCTGCTGGCGAAGGGGCTCCGACTGCACACCAAAAACTATCTGGTCACGGATCATGGAGTCAGAGGTGGACCCGTAGTTGCAGGACTGCGCAAGGACACAGAGGTGGGTGGTAAAGGACTGGAAAGGTCCGTCCTTACCTTGTAGGCGCTGCTGAAATGCATATCGTTCGAAGCTCTCATTTACCTCAACCTCGCAGTGGCTGTCGAACTTTAGGAGGACCGTCTTGAACTTTGATTTGTCCTCCCCGTCAGCGAAGGTGAGCGAGAGTGGTGATAACCACTGTAGTGATATGTACTTGCAGTAGGGGGATGTATGGCTGTACCTGTAATACAGGTTCCTCCGGTAAGCCCCTGCCGGCTAGCTCCGCCCACAGGGAGCTGGTGTATAAATATGCGTGTTAGTCACTCAGACCCTAGTCTACAGTTGCAGCCGGAGGAATAGCTTCACACAGCAATAAAGCCTCTATTGTACTTGTCTCTCATCTTTGAGTATAATTGTTAGCGCTACAATTTATTGCTGTGTGATTTTCCGTTCACCATGGACATCAGAATCAAGCCTGACCGTCTACAGCTGGATCCGCATTCGCCTCACGCCAGAAAAGACTTTGTTCACTGGCTGGCAGTCTTCGAGGCCTACATCTCTTCAGCGGACCCTCCCCCGACGAAGGCTCAGAAAAAGCAACTCCTGCACTCCAGACTTAGCTCCAGTGTCTTTCCGCTAATTCAAGATGCGACTGACTACACCAGAGCTATGGAACTGCTCAAGGAGAACTATGCACCGTCGGCGAACACCCTGTTTGCGAGGCATCAACTCTCTACTTGCGTCCAGCAGCCGGGTGAGTCGATTGAGGACTTCTGGAGGGCCCTTATACCTCTGGTACGAGACTGCGACTGCCGGGCCCTCACAGCCACGGAACACTCTGACATACTCATGCGCGATGCCTTTGTTACAGGCATTGCATCGGACCCCATCCGGCAACGACTGCTGGAAGGGGCCGCCCCCGACCTCGCAGCCGCAAAGACCCTGGTGCTTTCCATGACGGCCGCCTCCCGTAGTGCGCGATCTTACTCAGCTAGCCACTCGGCCCACCCGTCCTACCCCTCGTGGACCCCGCAACTGGCCCCCCCAGCAGCTGCCCCCGTGCACTACGCCTGCGCTGCTTGCCGCACCGCGCTCCCTCGGGGTCCCCACTGTTACTTCTGCGGTCAGCAGAAGCACCCCCGCCAGCACTGCCCGGCCCACACCGCGACCTGCAAAGCTTGTGGCAAGAAAGGCCACTTTGCAACGGTGTGTCAGTCCCGGATGGTTGCCGCTATTGCGCCCCGTTCCTCCCCTCGCCTCAGCCGATCTCACAATGGGCCCTGCTGTCCGCTTCCCCCGACCCCACGTGCGATCAGTGGGCGCCGCCATCTTTCGCCGCCCCCACCACGTGCACTCCATGGACGCCGCCACCTTCATCCCCCACCGCCATGTGCGTTCCATGGGCGCCACCATTTTGTCCCGGCCCCACAAAGTGCGCTCCATGGGCGCCGCCATTTTGTCCGCCGCCATCTTCTCCCACACAGGTACTCCAGACGCCGCCATTTTGTCCTCCCCCCGGGACGGGGCCACGGGACACAGGTCGCTACCGCTCCTTGTCGGACTCAACTGACTTGACTGCCGATCGCCCGCTACTCGCCTCCGTTACGCTCGACCAGTCGTGTCCTCGCAACCTGGCACCCTCTTCCACATCGGTGCGGGTCAACGGCCACGTGACCTCCTGCCTCATCGACTTTGGGAGCACCGAGAGCTTCATCCACCCGGACACGGTAAGGCACTATTCCCTTGCGGTCCATCCCACCAACCGGCAGATCTCTCTCGCCTCCGGGTCCCACTCCGGGGTTTCTGCCTGGTTAAACTTACTGTACAGGGCGTGGAATTCAACCGTTTCATTCTGTACATTCTCCCCAACCTCTGCGCGTCACTCTTACTAGGCCTGGATTTCCAGTGCAATCTCCAGAGCCTCACCCTCAAAATCGGTGGACCCCTCCCTCCCCTCACCGTTTGCGGCCTCGCGACCCTCAAGGTCGAGCCTCCGTCACTCTTTGCCAATCTGACCGCAGATTGCAAGCCCGTCGCCACCAGGAGCAGTGGTTAAGACCGGGGAGAAGCACAGGATGGTCGTGGACTACAGCCAGACCATCAACCAGTACACGCAGCTCGACACGTACCCCCTCCCTCGCATTTCTGATATGGTCAATCAGATTGCACAGTACCGGGTCTTCTCTACTATCGACCTGAAATCCGCCTACCACCAGCTCCCCATCCGTAAATCGGGCCGTCCCTACACTGCCTTCGAGGCGGACGGTTGTCTGTACAAATTTTTTAGGTTTCCCTTCGGCGTCACGAATGGAGTCTCGGTATTTCAACAAGAAATGGACCGAATGGTTGACCGGTACGGACTGCAGGCCACCTTCCCGTACCTCAACAATGTCACCATCTGCGGCCATGACCAGGAGGACCATGACACCAACCTTTCTAAATTTCTCCATACCGCATCTCTCCTTAATCTCATGTACAACAAGGAGAAGTGCGTGATCCGCACAGAACGCTTAGCCATCCTCAGACTACTGGGGCCCGACCCCGACCCCGACCGCATGCGCCCCCTCATGGAGCTTCCCCTCCCCCACATCCCCAAGGCCCTCAAACGCTGCCTTGGGTTCTTTTCTTATTATGCCCAGTGAGTCCCACAATACACGGACAAGGCCCGCCCACTTATCCAGTCCACACATTTTTCCCTCTCGGCCGAGGCACAACAGGCCTTCGCCCGCATTCGATCTGACATAGCCAAGGCCGGGATGCACGCAGTAGACGAGACACTGCCTTTCCAAGTAGAAAGCGACGCTTCAGATGTCGCACTTGCCGCCACGCTGAATCAGGCAGGCAGACCCGTGGCATTCTTTTCACGCACCCTCCACGCCTCCGAAATCCGACATTCCTCTGTTGAAAAGGAGGCCCAGGCAATCGTTGAACCTGTGCGGCACTGGAGGCATTACCTGGCCGGCAGGAGATTCACTCTCCTCACTGACCAACGGTCGGTAGCCTTCATGTTCAACAACACGCAGCGGGGCAAGATCAAGAATGACAAAACCTGGGCAGCACGGTGGCCTAGTGGTTAGCACAACCGCCTCACGGCGCTGAGGTCCCAGGTTCGATCCCGGCTCTGGGTCACTGTCTGTGTGGAGTTTGCACATTCTCCCCGTGTCTGCGTGGGTTTCGCCCCCACAACCCAAAAATGTGCAGAGTAGGCGGATTGGCCACGCTAAATTGCCCCTTAATTGGAAAAAATAATTGGGTAATCTAAATTTAAAAAAAAAGAATGACAAAATCTTGCGGTGGAGAATCGAGCTCTCCACCTTTAACTACGAGATCTTGTATCGCCCCGGCAAGCTCAACAAGCCCCCAGACGCCCTCTCCCGAGGTACATGTGCCAGCGCACAAGTGAACCAGCTCCGTGCCTTGCACGAGAGCCTTTGCCACCCGGGGGTCACTCGCTTGTACATCTAATCAAAGCCCGCAATCTGCCCTACTCCGTCGAGGAAGTACGGACAGTCACCAGAGACTGCCAGGTCTGTGCGGAGTGCAAGCCGCACTTCTACCGGCCAGATCGCGCGCGCCTGGTGAAAGCATCCCGCCCCTTTGAACGCCTCAGCGTGGACTTCAAAGGGCCCCTCCCCTCCACCGACCGCAATACCTACATCCTTAGTGTGGACGATGAATTTTCTAGGTTCCCCTTCGCCATCCCATGCCCGGATATGACGTCTGCCACCGTCATCAAGGCCCTGGATTCCATTTTCGCCCTGTTCGGTTTCCCCGACTATATCCACAGTGACAGGGGATCCTCATTCATGAGCGATGAGCTGCGTCATTTCCTGCTCAGCAGGAGTATCGCCTCCAGCAGGACGACCAGCTACAACCCCCGGGGAAACGGGCAGGTAGAGAGGGAGAACGGGACGGTATGGAGGGCCGTCCAGCTGGCCCTACGGTCCAGGAACCTGCCAGCCGCTCACTGGCAGCAGGTCCTCCCTGACGCGTTCCATTCCATTCGGTCACTACTGTGCACCGCAACTAACAGTACGCCAATCACAGCGGAACGTTTGACCGCCGGTTTGGCTCAACCTGTAACCTGCTAACCGGATGGACTCTTGGTTTTCTTTGTTTGAACCCCTTTGTAAATATATCATCCTTTGTATTATAATTACACGTCACCCCCGCCGGACTCATTTTTTACAGGGGGTGAATGTGGTGATAACCACTGTAGATATGTGTACTTGCAGTAGGGGGATGTATGGTTGTACCTGTAATACAGGTTCCTCCGGTAAGCCCCTGCCGGCTAGCTCCGCCCACAGGGAGCTGGTGTATAAATATGCGTGTGAGTCACTCAGACCCTAGTCTACAGTTGCAGCCGGAGGAATAGCTTCACACAGCAATAAAGCCTCGATTGTACTTGTCTCTCGTCTTTGACTGCAATTGTTAGCGCCACAGCGATGTGAAGATGTGGAGGGCATGGTCCCCGGCTGTGGAGAGGAAGAGAGCAATCTTCCGTGCGTCCGAGGCAGCTTCCAGGTCCATGGCCTCGAGGTACAGCTGGAAGCGCTGTTTAAAAATCTTCCAATTGGAGCCCAGGCTCCCGGTAATGCGGAGGGGCGGCGGCGGTCGAACGGAGTCCATTCTGCAGGATGGCTGAAGACTGGTGGAAGGCTAATCACTGGTAGGTAGGTCTCAGAAGTACTAACATCCCTCAACTACTGGTACCATGAAGTGTTGGGCACTGTGGACTTGTGAAGCAAACATATGCCACCAACACCGAAGAAGGTTCAACACTATTTTATTAACTACTTATAAAATAATAGACATACTGTGATGAATGGTATCGGTAACTGCTGTAACTGTACCTTGCCTTTAATACATTGGCCCTTTAAGACCCGGCTTGGAACCCTGGGGGACTCCGCCTCTGGCTCCGCCCCCAGGAAACGGTATATAATGTGATGCTCACTGGGCGGCATGCTGTGACCACACTTCTCGGCAGCTGTCCGGTTCTCTGGTAATTAAAGCCTTTGAATTACCAATCTTCTCTCCTGTGTCGTAATTGAGGGTATCTCAATTTAATTACCAGACACATCAAGATGGACAGCGCTCTAAAGCCGGAGAAACTCAACCTAGACGCTCGGTCGCCAGAGGCCCCAATAATTTTTAAATATTGGCTCCGGTGTTTTGAGGCCTATCTAAACTCCTCAGAGACTGAAGTCGACGGCGTTCGCAAGCTGAGCTTACTACATGCCCGGGTGGGCCACTGACTCTCCTCCGTGATCGAGAACGCTATGACATGTGAAACTGCGGTCAATATACTAAAGAAACGCTTCGTAAAGCCGATTAACGAGGTACATGCCAGACATTTGCTCTCCACCTGCAGCCAGCGCTCCGGGGAAACTCTAGACGAATACGTGGAGAGACTCACTGCGCTCGCGAGGAACTGCAATCATAAAGAAGTGACGGCAGAAGTCCACATGAACTTACATATTCGTGATGCCTTCGTGTCCGGTATCAGGTCCTCGTACATCCGGCAGCGGCTCCTAGAAGACGGGGCAAAGGATCTCCAAGGCACGGTAACGCTCGCCTCTTCTCTAGAAATGGCCCACCGTAACCTCCGTACACATTCCGCGGACCTTGCAAACCCCCCTCGATCCCCTCCAGACTCGGCCACGCTACAGGCCTGCGCCGCGCGGCGATCCGCTCACTCCGGGGGCTCCCCATGCTATTTCTGTGGGCAAGGCCAGCACCCACATCAGCGTTGCCCGGCCCGCTCCACGATCTGCAACGACTGCGGATTTTAAACTGTACATCCTCCCTCACCTCTGCGCCCCCCTGCTGCTCGGTCTGAACTTTCAGTGCAGCCACCGGAGCCTGACACTGAAGTTTGGCGGACCCCTGCCCCCACTCACGGTATGCAGTTTGGCGATGCTCAAAGTTGCGCCACCCCCCCCCCCCCCTCTTCGCGAACCTCACTCCCGATTGTAAGCCCGTCGCCACTAGGAGTCGGCGTTACAGTGCCCAAGACATGGCTTTTATCAAGTCAGAGGTTCAGCGGCTACTAAAAGAGGGGCTCATAGAGGCCAGCAACAGCCCTTGGAGGGCTCAAGTATTGGTAGTCCGCTCCGGGGAAAAGCAACGAATGGTAGTGGATTATAGCCAGACCATAAACCGCTTTACGCAACTCGATGCGTACCCACTTCCCCGCATAGCGGAAATGGTGACTCAAATCGCCCAGTATCGGGTATTCTCCACGGTCGACCTAAAATCGGCCTATCATCAACTCCCTATCCGCCCAGAGGACCGCCCCTCCATGGCTTTTGAAGCAGCCGGTCGGCTGTTTCACTTTCTCAGGGTCCCTTTTGGTGTCACAAACGGAGTCTCCGTTTTCCAGAGGGCAATGGATCAAATGGTGGACCAGTTCGGCTTATGGGCTACCTTCCCGTACTTGGACAACGTCACCATCTACGGCCATGACAAGCAGGACCACGACGCAAACCTGAGGAAGTTCCTCCAGACTGCCCAGGCCCTCAACCTCACATATAACAAAGAGAAATGCGTGTTCCACACAACCCGGCTCGCCATCCTTGGCTCCGTCATGGAAAACGGGGTCCTAGGCCCAGACCCCGACCGCATGCGTCCCCTTAAGGAACTCCCCCTCCCCCGTAGCCTCAAGGCACTCAAACGGTGCTTGGGGCTTTTCTCCTATTACGCCCAGTGGGTCCCCAGATATGCGGACAAAGCCCGGCCACTCATTAAGACCACGGTTTTTCCCCTGACGGCTGAGGCCCAGTCGGCTTTCAACCGTATCAAGGCCGACATCATCAAGGCCGCCATGCGCGCGGTGGACAAAGCCATTCCCTTCCAGGTAGAAAGCGACGCATCAGATGTCGCCCTGGCTGCTACCCTCAACCAGGCAGGCCGACCAGTGGCGTTCTTCTCCCGAACCCTCACCGCCTCGGAAATTCGGCACTCTGCAGTCGAGATGGAGGCACAAGCCATAGTGGAGGCCGTGCAGCACTGGAGGCACTACCTAGCCGGTAGGAGGTTCACCCTCATCACCGACCAACGGTCGGTCGCCTTTATGTTCGATAACGCACAATGGGGCAAAATAAAGAACGACAAGATTCTGAGGTGGAGAATAGAGCTCTCCACCTATACGTACAATATTAAATATCGCCCGGGGAAGCTCAACGAGTCCCCGGATGCCCTGTCCCGCGGAACATGCGCCAACGCGCAATTGGACCGCCTGAGAGCCATCCACGATGACCTCTGCCACCCGGGGGGTCACCCGGCTTGCCCATTTCATCAAGTCCCGCAACCTACCTTACTCCACAGAGGAGGTCAAGACCATGACTAAGGCATGCCAGATCTGTGCGGAGTGCAAACCGCAATTCTATCGACCAGACAGGGCTCGCCTGATAAAGGCCTCTAGGCCCTTTTTGAGCGACTAAGCGTGGACGTCAAAGGGCCCTCCCGTCCACCAACCGCAACATCTATTTCCTCACCGTTATTGATGACTTCTCCCGCTTCCCTTTTGCGGCCCCCTGCCCCGATATGACCTCGGCCTCCGTGATCAAGGCACTGCGCAGCATCTTCGCTCTGTTTGGTTTCCCCGCTTATATCCACAGCGACCGGGGTACATCGTTCATGAGCGATGAGCTGCGTCGATATCTGCTCAGCAAGGGCATCGCCTCGAGCAGAACGACGAGCTATAACCCGCAGGGAAACGGGCAAGTGGAGAGGGAGAACGCAACAGTTTGGAAGGCTGTCCTCCTAGCCCTACGGTCAAGGAGTCTCCCAATCGCCCACTGGCAGGAGGTCCTACCCTATGCCCTACATTCCATTAGGTCGCTCCTCTGTACGGCCACGAACGAGACCCCTCACAATCGTTTGTTTGTCTTCCCCAGGAAGTCCACCTCTTGGATCTTGCTTCCATGGTGACTGACGACTCCGGGACCAGTCCTACTCCGGAGACACGTGAGGAGCCATAAAACAGATCCGATAGTCGAGATGGTCCAATTGCTACACGCAAACCCTCAATACGCCTACGTCGAGCACCCCGACGGCAGGCAGGACACCGTCTCCCTGCGAGACCTGGCACCCGCCGGCTTCCCCACCGACCCCCCCCACCTCCTACCGACGCTCCCCTCCCCGCACCAACTGCCGACCCCGACAGTGCCCCCCCCAATAGTCCCGAATACCCCCAAAGCGGGGTAAGGCTCAGTCAACCGTGCTCCCGGATATACCATCACCGAAACCAACCATATCCACGGCACCACCACCGGAGCGGAGAAGGTCAGCACAGATGGTCAGACCACCCAAAATACTGAACTTATAACTCCACTTTCACCCCCGACGGACTATGTATTTTTTTTAAACAGGGGGTGAATGTGATGAATGGTATCGGTAACTGCTGTAACTGTACCTTGCCTTTAATACATTGGCCCTTTAAGACCAGGCTTGGAACCCTGGGGGACTCCGCCTCTGGCTCCGCCCCCAGGAAACGGTATATAAGTTGATGCTCACTGGGCAGCATGCTGTGACCACACTTCTCGGCAGCTGTCCGGTTCTCTGGTAAATAAAGCCTTTGAATTACCAATCTGCTCTCCTGTGTCATAATTGAGGGTATCACACATACTATAACTGTGGGTTTACACAATGCTAGTTTAACTAGAGACCTGTGCCTGTCCTAACCAGTTGAATCACTCAGCACGTGGTGAGAGTCTGTTCTGTAACTGATAAGCTCTCGTGCTTCTGAGAGGCAGCATCCAGAATGAGTGGGAAAAGTGATGCCCTCTGTCTTTATAGTGAGTGTGTTCTAACTGGTGATTGGCAGCGGTGTTTGTGCATGTTGATTGGTCCTAGTGTATGTCCATCAGTGTGTGTCTGCACCATGATATACTGGTGTATATTATGACAGACAGGTCGTGGAGTTTGCACATTCTCCCCGTGTCTGCGTGGGTCTCACCCGCACAACCCAAAGATTTTTTTTTAGGATTTTAAATTAATCCCACAACCCAAAGATGCGCAGGTTAGGTGGAATAGCCATGCTAAATTGACCTTTAATTGGAGAATACATCATTGGTATGCTAAATTTTTTTTTAATATCAGGGCTGCACGGTGGTGCAGTGGTTAGCACTTGCTGCCTCACAGGGCCCCCGGCTCTAGGTCACTTTCCATGTGGAGTTTGCACAGGGGCTGGTTTAGCACACTGGGCTAAATCACTGGCTTTTAAAGCAGACCAAGGCAGGCCAGCAGCACAGTTCAATTCCCGTACCAGCCTCCCCGAACAGGCGCCGGAATGTGGCGACTAGGGACTTTTCACAGTAACTTAATTGAAGCCTACTCGTGACAATAAGCGATTTTCATTTCATTTAATTTTCATTCTCCCCGTGTTTTTGTGGGTTTCACCCCCACAACCCAAAGATGTGCAGGGTAGGTGGATTGGCCATGCTAAATTGCCCCTTAATTGGAAAAAATGAATGAAGTACTCTGGGCGGAATTCTCCACTCCCGGGAAAAATCGGGAGGGCTGTCGTGAACTCGGCCGAGTTTCGCGACGGCCTCGGAGGCCGCTCCTCGCTCCCTATTCTCCCCTCCCGGCGGGGCTAGGAGCGGCGCTCCGTAAATCTCGGCCGCGGGGGCGTTGCGCCGAGAATGACGTGGCCGGCGCGCCTAATGACGTCAGCCGCGCATGCAAAGGTTGGCCGGCTTGCAACCCGCGCATGCGCGGCTGACGTCATGACGCAGACGGCACAAACCCGCGCATGCGCGGTGGCCGTCTTTCCCCTCAGCCGCCCCGCAAGACGTGGCGGCTTGATCTTGCGGGGCGGTGGAGGGGAAATAGTGCGTCCAATTTGTACGCCGGCCCGACGATCGGTGGGCACCGATCGCGGGCCTGTCCTCTCCCGAGCACAGTCGTGGTGCTCTTTCCTTTCTAGGCCACCGACAAGCCCCAAACGGGCTTCTCACTCCCGTTTCACGATGGCAGCGACCACGTGTGTTTGCCGCCGTCCTGTAACGGCCCGCGAACGGCAGGCCACTCGGCCCATCCGGGTCGGAGAATCGCCGTTCGCCGTGAAAAACGGCGAGCGCCGATTCTTCCGAGCCGGGGGGGGGGGGGGGGGGGGGGGGGGGGGAGGAGGAGGAGAATCGCGGGAGGCGTGAATTTTGTCGGGGGGCCCTCCCGCGATTCTCCCACGCCACGTGGGGAGCGGAGAATCGCACCCTCTAGATTAAAAAAAAAGAAATCAACAGAGCGCACTGCTCGCTGCGACCAAAGCCCCAAATCTGGGACCGCCGAGAGCGATAATTGCACAATGCACCTGTACCAGGACCGGGAAAGATCCTGCGCTGGGCCAGGCAGTCCAAAAGCTGCAGCTGGAAAGGTAACTAGATCTGGATCTATCAGGACGTTGGGGCTGACCTGGCCTGGCCGAATTTAACAAAGTGAAGGCTGTGCTGTACAGAAACGGCGTGAGAGTTGGAATGCTGTACACAGCCAAGCTCTGGGTCACGTCTGAAGGCAGGGAGCACTTTTTAACGGTCCATGCGGATGCTGACAATTCGGCGCAGAGACTGGACTGTCGAAGTGGCAGCGATGGAGAGCCTGCAGAATGAGACTCATAATACAATGTTGAATGAAAGTCTTCCTCCTTTCACATTCTGTACATACAACACTCGTTTTGGAGACAGGAGTGGTAAGAGAGAGAAGGACAAGCAAGTACAGCAAAGCACAGGGGAAGGTGAGGGGATTTCCAGACAGAGAGCCCAGAAATCAGGCAACGAGGAAGTGCAAGAAGTCCCGGGAGAGGGGGTCACCACACTAGCGTAGTGGTGGTGGTGGTGGTCGGGGGGGGGGGGGGGGGGGGGGGGTGTTGGACAACGGGTTTGGAGAGATAACTAGAGGACGAAGCAGGGGAAAAGTGATAGGGGGGCTATCTACTGGATAGGGCGGAAAGAAGACAGGGCGGGGAGAGAAGATATCATTTTTTTTTTTTATAAATGTTTTTTATTCAGTTTTCATGTTTTATATTGAACAAATTACAAATTGTTAGAGAGAGAAAAAAAAAAGAACACGCAAAAATTAACATATATATTTACAGGTGAGCATCTTCGTAGTAATAACTGTGGCCTCCCCCCTTTCGCCGGCATACATATTTTACATTCCCCAACATGTTTATTGGCATTTATTTAGTTTGGTTTTGGGCCTTAGTTAGCTATCAAACCCCCGTAACGAGCCCGTAGCCACCCCCCCCCCCTCCCCCCCGCCGGCTACCTTCCCCCGACTATTCTTCCTCTTGTACGTTGGCCACAAACAGGTCCCGGAACAATTGCATGAATGGCTCCCACGTTCTGTGGAAGCCGTCGTCCGACCCTCGGATGGCGAATTTGATTTTCTCCATTTGGAGAGAATCCGAGAGGTTGGACAGCCAGTCCGCAGCTCTGGGCGGTGCTGCTGACTGCCAGCCAAACAGGATTCTACGGCGGGCAATCAGGGAGGCAAAGGCAAGGGCGTCCGCCCTCCTCCCCAGGAATAGATCTGGCTGTTCTGAAACCCCGAAGACCGCCACTATCAGACATGGCTCCACCTTCACCCCCACCACTTTGGACATAGCCTCGAAGAAGGCTGTCCAGTACTCCACAAGTCTGGGGCAAGACCAGAACATGTGGGCGTGGTTGGCCGGGCCTCTTTGGCACCGTTCACATCTGTCCTCCACCTCCGGGAAGAACCTACTCATACGGTTTCTCGTTAAGTGGGCTCTATGTACCACTTTTAGTTGCGTCAGGCTGAGCCTTGCGCACGTGGAGGTGGAGTTGACCCTACGCAGTGCCTCGCTCCAGAGTCCCCACCCTATCTCCATCCCCAAGTCGTCCTCCCATTTCCTTCTTGTTGCGTCCAGTACGGTGTCGTCCCTTTCTACCAGTCGGCCATACATGTCGCTACAGTTCCATTTCTCTCGGATACTTGCGTCCAGTAGGTCTTCCAGTAGTGTCTGTCATGGCGGTTGTGGGTACGTCCTTTCGTAGGAAGTTTTTGAGCTGCAGGTACCGTAGCTCGTTCCCCCCAGCTAGCCGAAATTTCTCTGTCAGTTCGTCCAGTGTTGCGATCCTGTCGTCCGTGTATAGGTCCCTGACTGTCAGTGTCCCCCCGTCCTGCCTCCATCTTTTGAAGGTGGCGTCAGTCAGTGCTGGTTTGAACCTATGGTTGTTGCAGATGGGAGCCTTGTCCGACATTTTGTTCAGGCCAAATTGCTGCCGCAGTTGGTTCCAGGATTGGAGGGTGGCTGTCACCACTGGGCTGCTGGAGTGTTTTTTTGGGTGGGGATGGAAGTGCTGCCGTGGCGAGGGCCCGGAGGGAGGTCCCCATGCAGGAGGCCTCCTCCGCACGCACCCACTCGGCTTCTGGCTCCTGGATCCATCCCCTTACTCGCTCGGCTGTTGCCGCCCAGTGGTAGAATTGTAGATTCGGGAGGGCTAGCCCCCCCCTGGTTTTTGTTTTTTGTAGGACCTTCTTTGGGATCCTAGCATTTTTACCCCCCCCCCCCCAAACGAACGCCATGATAAGCTTGTCCAGCGCTTTGAAAAAGGCCTTGGGGATGTAGATCGGAATGGATCTAAACAGGAAGAGGAACCTGGGCAATACGTTCATTTTGATCCTCTGGACTCTCCCCGCGAGGGAGAGTGGGAGTGTGTTCCATCTTTGCAGGTCCTTTTTTACTTCCTCCGCCAGGCTGGTGAGGTTCCATTTGTGGATCCCTTTCCAGTCATGGGCTATTTGGATCCCCAGGTAGCGGAATTTATGTCGGGCTTGTTTCAACGGCAGCCCCTTTAGTGCTGCCCCCCCCCCCCCCCCCCCCCCCCCCCCTTGCTGGTGTACTGGGAAGATCTCGCTTTTGCTCATGTTGAGTTTGTAGCCCGAGAAGGCTCCAAACTCTTTCAGGAGCGCGATGATTCCGTCCATGCTGCTTTGTGGGTCCAAGGTGTAGAGGAGCAGATCGTCTGCATAGAGTGAGACTCTGTGCTCTCTGCCTCCCCTTCGGATCCCCCTCCAATTTTTTGCTGCCCTGAGCGCGATTGCTATCGGTTCGATTGCTAGTGCGAACAGCAGTGGGGACAGTGGGCATCCTTGTCTGGTGCCCCTGTGCAGCTGGAAGTATTGGGAGTTGGTAATGTTGGTCCGTACACTCGCCATGGGGGCGTTGTATAGGAGTTTTACCCACGCGGTGAACCCTGTTCCAAGTCCGAACCGCTCCAGTACCTCTATGAGGTATTTCCATTCGACTCTGTCGAAGGCCTTTTCTGCGTCCAGGGAGACGATCACCTCTTGTGTTCTCTCCCCGGAGGGGGGAGAGAAGATATCATAAGGGAGAGAAGGGTGAAGAAAGATGGAGGACATCAGGCTGGCTACAACAGGCCACACGTGGTGACTTGGAACAGTGGACTCCAAGCAGCCACTTTGGAGGGTCCCTGGACAAAGGGAAACCCGGGATGCAGGGGCCCAACCTCATGGGGAAAACAGTGATCTCCTGAAAGTAGCCGGCTGAGTCGACCTGCATAAAGCAGCATAGTGGCCAAGTTTGCCACACTGCAGACAGCGTCGGGTCTTCGCGGGACATTGCTGCTTTAAGTGGGCGGAGCCACAGTTGCCGCATGCCGTTGCGTCGGCGCGTTCGTTGCACCATCGCGCATGCGCAGTACGATCCAGCGTGGTGCGCCCCTGCGCAGAACGGTCCTCAATGTCACCATGTTCGTTGCGTCCCAGCACGGGAGCCCGCGAAAAGTGCACAAAATGGCCGCCTTTGTCCAGACTTAGGCCCTGGAGAGACTTAATGACCTGGACCCGTTCTGCCTCGTGGGGAGCTTGCCGCGCCGTTTCAGCAGCCTGGATGCGGGAATATCGCATGGAGGCGTGTTCATGGAACACGCAGGTCTCTATGGCAGTGGACAGGGTGAGCTGTTTGACTTTAAGCTGCTGCTGGCGAAGGGGCTCCGACTGCACACCAAAAACTATCTGGTCACGGATCATGGAGTCAGAGGTGGACCCGTAGTTGCAGGACTGCGCAAGGACACAGAGGTGGGTGGTAAAGGACTGGAAAGGTCCGTCCTTACCTTGTAGGCGCTGCTGAAATGCATATCGTTCGAAGCTCTCATTTACCTCAACCTCGCAGTGGCTGTCGAACTTTAGGAGGACCGTCTTGAACTTTGATTTGTCCTCCCCGTCAGCGAAGGTGAGCGAGAGTGGTGATAACCACTGTAGTGATATGTACTTGCAGTAGGGGGATGTATGGCTGTACCTGTAATACAGGTTCCTCCGGTAAGCCCCTGCCGGCTAGCTCCGCCCACAGGGAGCTGGTGTATAAATATGCGTGTTAGTCACTCAGACCCTAGTCTACAGTTGCAGCCGGAGGAATAGCTTCACACAGCAATAAAGCCTCGATTGTACTTGTCTCTCGTCTTTGAGTATAATTGTTAGCGCTACAATTTATTGCTGTGTGATTTTCCGTTCACCATGGACATCAGAATCAAGCCTGACCGTCTGCAGCTGGATCCGCATTCGCCTCACGCCAGAAAAGACTTTGTTCACTGGCTGGCAGTCTTCGAGGCCTACATCTCTTCAGCTGACCCTCCCCCGACGGAGGCTCAGAAAAAGCAACTCCTGTACTCCAGACTTAGCTCCAGTGTCTTTCCGCTAATTCGAGATGCGGCTGACTACACCACAGCTATGGAACTGCTCAAGGAGAACTATGCACCGTCGGTGACCCTGTTTGCGAGGCATCAACTCTCTACTCGCGTCCAGCAGCCGGGTGAGTCGATTGAGGACTTCTGGCGGGCCCTTATACCTCTGGTACGAGACTGCGACTGCCGGGCCCTCACAGCCACGGAACACTCTGACTTACTCATGCGCGATGCCTTTGTTACAGGCATTGCATCGGACCCCATCCGGCAACGACTGCTGGAAGGGGCCACCCCCGACCTCGCAGCCGCAAAGACCCTGGTGCTTTCCATGACGGCCGCCTCCCGTAGTGCGCGATCTTACTCAGCTAGCCACTCGGCCCACCCGTCCTACCCCTCGTGGACCCCGCAAACGGCCCCCCAGGCCCACCCGTCCTACCCTCTTGTGGACCCCGCAAATGGCCATCCCAGCAGCCGCCCCCGTGCACTACGCCTGCGCTGCTCGCCGCACCGCGCTCCCTCGGGGTCCCCACTGTTACTTCTGCGGTCAGCAGAAGCACCCCCGCCAGCACTGCCCGGCCCACACCGCGACCTGCAAACCTTGTGGCAAGAAAGGCCACTTTGCAACGGTGTGTCAGTCCCGGATGGTTGCTGCTATTGCGCCCCGTTCCTCCCCTCGCCTCAGCCGATCTCACAATGGGCCCTGCTGTCCGCTTCCCCCGACCCCACGTGCGATCAGTGGGCGCTGCCATCTTTCGCCGCCCCCACCACGTGCACTCCATGGACGCCGCCACCTTCATCCCCCACCGCCATGTGCGTTCCATGGGCGCCACCATTTTGTCCCGGCCCCACAAAGTGCGCTCCATGGGCGCCGCCATTTTGTCCGCCGCCATCTTCTCCCACACAGGTACTCCAGACGCCGCCATTTTGTCCTCCCCCGGGACGGGGCCACGGGACACAGGTCGCTACCGCTCCTTGTCGGACTCAACTGACTTGACTGCCGATCGCCCGCTACTCGCCTCCGTTACGCTCGACCAGTCGTGTCCTCGCAACCTGGCACCCTCTTCCACATCGGTGCGGGTCAACGGCCACGTGACCTCCTGCCTCACTTCACCGTTTGCGGCCTCGCGACCCTCAAGGTCGAGCCTCCGTCACTCTTTGCCAATCTGACCGCAGATTGCAAGCCCGTCGCCACCAGGAGCAGTGGTTAAGACCGGGGAGAAGCACAGGATGGTCGTGGACTACAGCCAGACCATCAACCAGTACACGCAGCTCGACACGTACCCCCTCCCTCGCATTTCTGATATGGTCAATCAGATTGCACAGTACTGGGTCTTCTCTACTATCGACCTGAAATCCGCCTACCACCAGCTCCCCATCCGTAAATCGGGCCGTCCCTACACTGCCTTCGAGGCGGACGGTTGTCTGTACAAATTTTTTAGGTTTCCCTTCGGCGTCACGAATGGAGTCTCGGTATTTCAACAAGAAATGGACCGAATGGTTGACCGGTACGGACTGCAGGCCACCTTCCCGTACCTCAACAATGTCACCATCTGCGGCCATGACCAGGAGGACCATGACACCAACCTTTCTAAATTTCTCCACACCGCATCTCTCCTTAATCTCATGTACAACAAGGAGAAGTGCGTGATCCGCACAGAACGCTTAGCCATCCTCAGACTACTGGGGCCCGACCCCGACCCCGACCGCATGCACCCCCTCATGGAGCTTCCCCTCCCCCACATCCCCAAGGCCCTCAAACGCTGCCTTGGGTTCTTTTCTTATTATGCCCAGTGAGTCCCACAATACACGGACAAGGCCCGCCCACTTATCCAGTCCACACATTTTTCCCTCTCGGCCGAGGCACAACAGGCCTTCGCCCGCATTCGATCTGACATAGCCAAGGCCGGGATGCACGCAGTAGACGAGACACTGCCTTTCCAAGTAGAAAGCGACGCTTCAGATGTCGCACTTGCCGCCACGCTGAATCAGGCAGGCAGACCCGTGGCATTCTTTTCACGCACCCTCCACGCCTCCGAAATCCGACATTCCTCTGTTGAAAAGGAGGCCCAGGCAATCGTTGAACCTGTGCGGCACTGGAGGCATTACCTGGCCGGCAGGAGATTCACTCTCCTCACTGACCAACGGTCGGTAGCCTTCATGTTCAACAACACGCAGCGGGGCAAGATCAAGAATGACAAAACCTGGGCAGCACGGTGGCCTAGTGGTTAGCACAACCGCCTCACGGCGCTGAGGTCCCAGGTTCGATCCCGGCTCTGGGTCACTGTCTGTGTGGAGTTTGCACATTCTCCCCGTGTCTGCATGGGTTTCGCCCCCACAACCCAAAAATGTGCAGAGTAGGCGGATTGGCCACGCTATATTGCCCCTTAATTGGAAAAAATAATTGGGTAATCTAAATTTTAAAAAAAAGAATGACAAAATCTTGCGTTGGAGAATCGAGCTCTCCACCTTTAACTACGAGATCTTGTATCGCCCCGGCAAGCTCAACAAGCCCCCAGACGCCCTCTCCCGAGGTACATGTGCCAGCGCACAAGTGAACCAGCTCCGTGCCTCGCACGAGAGCCTTTGCCACCCGGGGGTCACTCGCTTGTACATCTAATCAAAGCCCGCAATCTGCCCTACTCCGTCGAGGAAGTACGGACAGTCACCAGAGACTGCCAGGTCTGTGCGGAGTGCAAGCCGCACTTCTACCGGCCAGATCGCGCGCGCCTGGTGAAAGCATCCCGCCCCTTTGAACGCCTCAGCGTGGACTTCAAAGGGCCCCTCCCCTCCACCGACCGCAATACCTACATCCTTAGTGTGGACGATGAATTTTCTAGGTTCCCCTTCGCCATCCCATGCCCGGATATGACGTCTGCCACCGTCATCAAGGCCCTGGATTCCATTTTCGCCCTGTTCGGTTTCCCCGACTATATCCACAGTGACAGGGGATCCTCATTCATGAGCGATGAGCTGCGTCATTTCCTGCTCAGCAGGAGTATCGCCTCCAGCAGGACGACCAGCTACAACCCCCGGGGAAACGGGCAGGTAGAGAGGGAGAACGGGACGGTATGGAGGGCTGTCCAGCTGGCCCTACGGTCCAGGAACCTCCCAGCCGCTCACTGGCAGCAGGTCCTCCCTGACGCGTTCCATTCCATTCGGTCACTACTGTGCACCGCAACTAACAGTACGCCAATCACAGCGGAACGTTCGACCGCCGGTTTGGCTCAACCTGTAACCTGCTAACCGGATGGACTCTTGGTTTTCTTTGTTTGAACCCCTTTGTAAATATATCATCCTTTGTATTATAATTACACGTCACCCCCGCCGGACTCATTTTTTACAGGGGGTGAATGTGGTGATAACCACTGTAGATATGTGTACTTGCAGTAGGGGGATGTATGGTTGTACCTGTAATACAGGTTCCTCCGGTAAGCCCCTGCCGGCTAGCTCCGCCCACAGGGAGCTGGTGTATAAATATGCGTGTGAGTCACTCAGACCCTAGTCTACAGTTGCAGCCGGAGGAATAGCTTCACACAGCAATAAAGCCTCGATTGTACTTGTCTCTCGTCTTTGACTGCAATTGTTAGCGCCACAGCGATGTGAAGATGTGGAGGGCATGGTCCCCGGCTGTGGAGAGGAACAGAGCAATCTTCCGTGCGTCCGAGGCAGCTTCCAGGTCCATGGCCTCGAGGTACAGCTGGAAGCGCTGTTTAAAAATCTTCCAATTGGAGCCCAGGCTCCCGGTAATGCGGAGGGGCGGCGGCGGTCGAACGGAGTCCATTCTGCAGGATGGCTGAAGACTGGTGGAAGGCTAATCACTGGTAGGTAGGTCTCAGAAGTACTAACATCCCTCAACTACTGGTACCATGAAGTGTTGGGCACTGTGGACTTGTGAAGCAAACATATGCCACCAACACTGAAGAAGGTTCAACACTATTTTATTAACTACTTATAAAATAATAGACATACTGTGATGAATGGTATCGGTAACTGCTGTAACTGTACCTTGCCTTTAATACATTGGCCCTTTAAGACCCGGCTTGGAACCCTGGGGGACTCCGCCTCTGGCTCCGCCCCCAGGAAACGGTATATAATGTGATGCTCACTGGGCGGCATGCTGTGACCACACTTCTCGGCAGCTGTCCGGTTCTCTGGTAATTAAAGCCTTTGAATTACCAATCTTCTCTCCTGTGTCGTAATTGAGGGTATCTCAATTTAATTACCAGACACATCAAGATGGACAGCGCTCTAAAGCCGGAGAAACTCAACCTAGACGCTCGGTCGCCAGAGGCCCCAATAATTTTTAAATATTGGCTCCGGTGTTTGGAGGCCTATCTAAACTCCTCAGAGACTGAAGTCGACGGCGTTCGCAAGCTGAGCTTACTACATGCCCGGGTGGGCCATCGACTCTCCTCCGTGATCGAGAACGCTATGACATGTGAAACTGCGGTCGAAATACTAAAGAAACGCTTCGTAAAGCCGATTAACGAGGTACATGCCAGACATTTGCTCTCCACCTGCAGCCAGCGTCCGGGGAAACTCTAGACGAATACGTGGAGAGACTCACTGCGCTCGCGAGGAACTGCAATCATAAAGAAGTGATGGCAGAAGTCCACACGAACTTACATATTCGTGATGCCTTCGTGTCCGGTATCAGGTCCTCGTACATCCGGCAGCGGCTCCTAGAAGACGGGGCAAAGGATCTCCAAGGCACGGTAACGCTCGCCTCTTCTCTAGAAATGGCCCACCGTAACCTCCGTATACATTCCGCGGACCTTGCGAACCCCTCCCGATCCCCTCCAGACTCGGCCACGCTACAGGCCTGCGCCGCGCGGCGATCCGCTCACTCCGGGGGCTCCCCATGCTATTTCTGTGGGCAAGGCCAGCACCCACGTCAGCGTTGCCCGGCCCGCTCCACGATCTGCAACGACTGCGGGAAGAAGGGGCACTTTGCAAAAGTCTGCCTGGCTGGATCCAAAGGCCGGAAACAAAAGCCTAACCCGGCCATGAAATCAAGCTCCCGGCCTCACAGGCCCCACAACGCAGCCGCACGACGGCCAGACACGCCTACTTCCAACGCGTCATCGACCGCGTGCGAGTCATGGGGGCGGCCATCTTGGCGGCGGCAATCTTCGAATCCCGACACGTGTGACCGACATTGGCGGCCATTTTGTGACTCTAGGCGGCCATTTTGTGAGTCCGACTTAACCGATGATTCTGAGTACCCGCAACTAGGAACGATCACGCTCGATCAATTGCGGCCAAAGCACCTGCGAAACTCGATGATGCGGGTGCGAATCAACAGCCACGACACTCCCTGCCTATTCGACACCGGGAGCACGGAGAGCTTTATCCATCCAGACACGGTAAGGCGCTGCTCTCTGCGCACCCACCCCGCCTCCCAAACTATCGCCCTCACTTCAGGGTCCCATTCGGTACAAATAATGGGATATTGTGTCGCGGACCTCGCGATTCAAGGCGCTGAATACACCCATTTTAAACTGTACATCCTCCCTCACCTCTGCGCCCCCCCTCTTCGCGAACCTCACTCCCGACTGTAAGCCCGTCGCCACTAGGAGTCGGCGTTACAGTGCCCAAGACATGACTTTTATCAAGTCAGAGGTTCAGCGGCTACTAAAATAGAGGCCAGCAACAGCCCTTGGAGGGCTCAAGTATTGGTAGTCCGCTCCGGGGAAAAGCAACGAATGGTAGTGGATTATAGCCAGACCATAAACCGCTTTACGCAACTCGATGCGTACCCACTTCCCCGCATAGCGGAAATGGTGACTCAAATCGCCCAGTATCGGGTATTCTCCACGGTCGACCTAAAATCGGCCTATCATCAACTCCCTATCCGCCCAGAGGACCGCCCCTCCATGGCTTTTGAAGCAGCCGGTCGGCTGTTTCACTTTCTCAGGGTCCCTTTTGGTGTCACAAACGGAGTCTCCGTTTTCCAGAGGGCGATGGATCAAATGGTGGACCAGTTCGGCTTATGGGCTACCTTGGCTCCGTCATGGAAACCGGGGTCCTAGGCCCAGACCCCGACCGCATGCGTCCCCTTAAGGAACTCCCCCTCCCCCGTAGCCTCAAGGCACTCAAACGGTGCTTGGGGCTTTTCTCCTATTACGCCCAGTGGGTCCCCAGATATGCGGACAAAGCCCGGCCACTCATTAAGACCACGGTTTTTCCCCTGACGGCTGAGGCCCAGTCGGCTTTCAACCGTATCAAGGCCGACATCATCAAGGCCGCCATGCGCGCGGTGGACAAAGCCATTCCCTTCCAGGTAGAAAGCGACGCATCAGATGTCGCCCTGGCTGCTACCCTCAACCAGGCGGGCCGACCAGTGGCGTTCTTCTCCCGAACCCTCAACACCTCGGAAATTCGGCACTCTGCAGTCGAGAAGGAGGCACAAGCCATAGTGGAGGCCGTGCGACACTGGAGGCACTACCTAGCCGGTAGGAGGTTCACCCTCGTCACCGACCAACGGTCGGTTGCCTTTATGTTCGATAACGCACAATGGGGCAAAATAAAGAATGACAAAATTCTGAGGTGGAGAATAGAGCTCTCCACCTATACGTACGATATTAAATATCGCCCGGGGAAGCTCAACGAGCCCCCGGATGCCCTGTCCCGCGGCACGTGCGCCAACGCGCAAAACGACCGCCTGAGAGCCATCCACAATGACTTCTGCCACCCGGGGGGTCACCCGGCTTGCCCACTTCATCAAGTCCCGCAACCTACCCTACTCCACAGAGGAGGTCAAGACCATGACTAAGGCATGCCAGATCTGTGCGGAATGCAAACCGCAATTCTATCGACCAGACAGGGATCGCCTGATAAAGGCCTCTAGGCCCTTTTTGAGCGACTAAGTGTGGACGTCAAAGGGCCCCTCCCGTCCACCACCGCAACATCTATTTTCTCACCGTTATCGATGCGTTCTCCCGCTTCCACTTTGCGGTCCCCTGCCCCGATATGACCTCGGCCTCCGTGATCAAGGCACTGCACAGCATCTTCACACTGTTTGGTTTCCCCGCTTATATCCAAAGCGACCGGGGTACATCGTTCATGAGCGATGAGCTGCGTCGATATCTGCTCAGCAAGGGCATCGCCTCGAGCAGAACGACGAGCTATAACCCGCGGGGAAATGGGCAAATGGAGAGGGAGAACGCGACAGTTTGGAAGGCTGTCCTCCTAGCCCTACGGTCAAGGAGTCTCCCAATCGCCCGCTGGCAGGAGATCCTATCCGATGCCCTGCACTCCATTAGGTCGCTCCTCTGTACGGCCACGAACGGGACCCCTCACAATCGTTTGTTTGTCTTCCCCAGGAAGTCCACCTCTTGGATCTTGCTTCCATGGTGACTGACGACTCCGGGACCAGTCCTACTCCGGAGACACGTGAGGAGCCATAAAACAGATCCGATTGTCGAGAGGGTCCAATTGCTACACGCACACCCTCAATACGCCTACGTCGAGCACCCTGACGGCAGGCAGGACACCGTCTCCCTGCGAGACCTGGCACCCGCCGGCTTCCCCACCGACCCCCCCCCCACCTCCTACCGACGCTCCCCTCCCCGCACCAACTGCCGACCCCGACAGTGCCCCCCCCCCCATAGCCCCGGAAACCCCCAAAGCGGGGTAAGGCTCAGTCAACCGTGCTCCCGGATATACCATCACCGAAACCAACCATATCCACGGCACCACCACCGGAGCGGAGAAGGTCAGCACAGATGGTCAGACCACCCAAAATACTGAACTTATAACTCCACTTT
Organism: Scyliorhinus canicula; assembly: GCF_902713615.1. Taxonomy (NCBI): domain Eukaryota; kingdom Metazoa; phylum Chordata; class Chondrichthyes; order Carcharhiniformes; family Scyliorhinidae; genus Scyliorhinus; species Scyliorhinus canicula. The sequence goes on from NC_052146.1 coordinate 111,058,994, forward strand.
CACCCCCGACGGACTATGTATTTTTTTTAAACAGGGGGTGAATGTGATGAATGGTATCGGTAACTGCTGTAACTGTACCTTGCCTTTAATACATTGGCCCTTTAAGACCAGGCTTGGAACCCTGGGGGACTCCGCCTCTGGCTCCGCCCCCAGGAAACGGTATATAAGGTGATGCTCACTGGGCAGCATGCTGTGACCACACTTCTCGGCAGCTGTCCGGTTCTCTGGTAATTAAAGCCTTTGAATTACCAATCTGCTCTCCTGTGTCATAATTGAGGGTATCACACATACTATAACTGTGGGTTTACACAATGCTAGTTTAACTAGAGACCTGTGCCTGTCCTAACCAGTTGAATCACTCAGCACGTGGTGAGAGTCTGTTCTGTAACTGATAAGCTCTCGTGCTTCTGAGAGGCAGCATCCAGAATGAGCGGGAAAAGTGATGCCCTCTGTCTTTATAGTGAGTGTGTTCTAACTGGTGATTGGCTGCGGTGTTTGTGCATGTTGATTGGTCCTAGTGTATGTCCATCAGTGTGTGTCTGCACCATGATATACTGGTGTATATTATGACAGACAGGTCGTGGAGTTTGCACATTCTCCCCGTGTCTGCGTGGGTCTCACCCGCACAACCTAAAGATTTTTTTTTAGGATTTTAAATTAATCCCACAACCCAAAGATGCGCAGGTTAGGTGGAATAGCCATGCTAAATTGACCTTTAATTGGAAAATACATCATTGGTATGCTAAATTTTTTTTTAATATCAGGGCTGCACGGTGGTGCAGTGGTTAGCACTTGCTGCCTCACAGGGCCCCCGGCTCTAGGTCACTTTCCATGTGGAGTTTGCACAGGGGCTGGTTTAGCACACTGGGCTAAATCACTGGCTTTTAAAGCAGACCAAGGCAGGCCAGCAGCACAGTTCAATTCCCGTACCAGCCTCCCCGAACAGGCGCCGGAATGTGGCGACTAGGGACTTTTCACAGTAACTTAATTGAAGCCTACTCGTGACAATAAGCGATTTTCATTTCATTTAATTTTCATTCTCCCCGTGTTTTCGTGGGTTTCACCCCCACAACCCAAAGATGTGCAGGGTAGGTGGATTGGCCATGCTAAATTGCCCCTTAATTGGAAAAAAGGAATGAAGTACTCTGGGCGGAATTCTCCACTCCCGGGAAAAATCGGGAGGGCTGTCGTGAACTCGGCCGAGTTTCGCGACGGCCTCGGAGGCCGCTCCTCGCCCCCTATTCTCCCCTCCCGGCGGGGCTAGGAGCGGCGCTCCGTAAATCTCGGCCGCGGGGGCGTTGCGCCGAGAATGACGTGGCCGGCGCACCTAATGACGTCAGCCGCGCATGCAAAGGTTGGCCGGCTTGCAACCCGCGCATGCGCGGCTGACGTCATGACGCAGACGGCACAAACCCGCGCATGCGCGGTGGCCGTCTTTCCCCTCAGCCGCCCCGCAAGACGTGGCGGCTTGATCTTGCGGGGCGGTGGAGGGGAAATAGTGCGTCCGATTTGGACGCCGGCCCGACGATCGGTGGGCACCGATCGCGGGCCTGTCTCCTCCAGAGCACAGTCGTGGTGCTCTTTCCTTTCTAGGCCACCGACAAGCCCCAAACGGGCTTCTCACTCCCGTTTCACGATGGCAGCGACCACGTGTGTTTGCCGCTGTCCTGTAACGGCCACGAACGGCAGGCCACTCGGCCCATCCGGGTCGGAGAATCGCCGTTCGCCGTGAAAAACAGCGCCGATTCTTCCGAGCGGGGGGGGGGGGGGGGGGGGGGGGGGGGGGGGGGGGGGGGGAATCGCGGGAGGCGGTGAATTTTGTCGGGGGGCCCTCCCGCGATTCTCCCACACCACGTGGGGAGCGGAGAATCGCACCCTCTAGATTACAAAAAAAGAAATCAACAGAGCGCACTGCTCGCTGCGACCAAAGCCCCAAATCTGGGACCGCCGAGAGCGATAATTGCACAATGCACCTGTACCAGGACCGGGAAAGATCCTGCGCTGGGCCAGGCAGTCCAAAAGCTGCAGCTGGAAAGGTAACTAGATCTGGATCTATCAGGACGTTGGGGCTGACCTGGCCTGGCCGAATTTAACAAAGTGAAGGCTGTGCTGTACAGAAACGGCGTGAGAGTTGGAATGCTGTACACAGCCAAGCTCTGGGTCACGTCTGAAGGCAGGGAGCACTTTTTAACGGTCCATGCGGATGCTGACAATTCGGCGCAGAGACTGGACTGTCGAAGTGGCAGCGATGGAGAGCCTGCAGAATGAAACTCATAATACAATGTTGAATGAAAGTCTTCCCCCTTTCACATTCTGTACATACAACACTCGTTTTGGAGACAGGAGTGGTAAGAGAGAGAAGGACAAGCAAGTACAGCAAAGCACAGGGGAAGGTGAGGGGATTTCCAGACAGAGAGCCCAGAAATCAGGCAACGAGGAAGTGCAAGAAGTCCCGGGAGAGGGGGTCACCACACTAGCGTAGTGGTGGTGGTGGTGGTTGGGGGGGGGGGCTGTTGGACAACGGGTTTGGAGAGATAACTAGAGGACGAAGCAGGGGAAAAGTGATAGGGGGGTTATCTACTGGATAGGGCGGAAAGAAGACAGGGCGGGGAGAGAAGATATCATTTTTTTTTTTTATAAATGTTTTTTATTCAGTTTTCATGTTTTATATTGAACAAATGACAAATTGTTAGAGAGAGAAAAAAAAAAGAACACGCAAAAATTAACATATATATTTACAGGTGAGCATCTTCGTAGTAATAACTGTGGCCTCCCCCCTTTCGCCGGCATACATATTTTACATTCCCCAACATGTTTATTGGCATTTATTTAGTTTGGTTTTGGGCCTTAGCTAGCCATCAAACCCCCGTAACGAGCCCGTAGCCCCACCCCCCCCCCCCCCCCCCCCCCCCCCCCCCCCCCCCCCCCTCCACGCCGGCTACCTTCCCCCGACTATTCTTCCGCTTGTACGTTGGCCACGAACAGGTCCCGGAACAATTGCATGAATGGCTCCCACGTTCTGTGGAAGCCGTCGTCCGACCCTCGGATGGCGAATTTGATTTTCTCCATTTGGAGAGAATCCGAGAGGTCGGACAGCCAGTCTGCAGCTCTGGGCGGTGCTGCTGACCGCCAGCCAAACAGGATTCTATGGCGGGCGATCAGGGAGGCAAAGGCAAGGGCGTCCGCCCTCCTCCCCAGGAATAGATCTGGCTGTTCTGAAACCCCGAAGACCGCCACTATCGGACATGGCTCCACCTTCACCCCCATCACTTTGGACATAGCCTCGAAGAAGGCTGTCCAGTACTCCACAAGTCTGGGGCAAGACCAGAACATGTGGGCGTGGTTGGCCGGGCCTCTTTGGCACCATTCACATCTGTCCTCCACCTCCGGGAAGAACCTACTCATACGGTTTCTCGTTAAGTGGGCTCTATGTACCACTTTTAGTTGCGTCAGGCTGAGCCTTGCGCACGTGGAGGTGGAGTTGACCCTATGCAGTGCTTCGCTCCAGAGTCCCCACCCTATCTCAATCCCCAGGTCGTCCTCCCATTTCCTTCTTGTTGCGTCCAGTACGGTATCGTCCCTTTCTACCAGTCGGTCATACATGTCGCTACAGTTCCCTTTCTCTCGGATACTTGCGTCCAGTAGGTCTTCCAGTAGTGTCTGTCGTGGCGGTTGTGGGTACGTCCTTGTCTCCTTTCGTAGGAAGTTTTTGAGCTGCAGGTACCGTAGCTAGTTCCCCCCAGCTAGCCGAAATTTCTCTGTCAGTTCGTCCAGTGTTGCGATCCTGTCGTCCGTGTATAGGTCCCTGACTGTCAGTGTCCCCCCGTCCTGCCTCCACCTTTTGAAGGTGGCGTCAGTCAGTGCTGGTTTGAACCTATGGTTGTTGCAGATGGGAGCCTTGTCCGACATTTTGTTCAGGCCAAATTGCTGCCGCAGTTGGTTCCAGGATTGGAGGGTGGCTGTCACCACTGGGCAGCGAGTGTTTTTTGGGTGGGGATGGGAGTGCTGCCGTGGCGAGGGCCCAGAGGGAGGTCCCCATGCAGGAGGCCTCCTCCGCACGCACCCACTCGGCTTCTGGCTCCTGGATCCATCCCCTTACTCGCTCGGCTGTTGCCGCCCAGTGGTAGAATTGTAGATTCGGGAGGGCTAGCCCCCCCCTGGTTTTTGTTTTTTGTAGGACCTTCTTTGGGATCCTAGCATTTTTACCCCCCCCCCCCCCCCATACGAACGCCATGATAAGCTTGTCCAGCGCTTTGAAAAAGGCCTTGGGGATGTAGATCGGAATGGATCTAAACAGGAAGAGGAACCTGGGCAATACGTTCATTTTGATCGTCTGGACTCTTCCTGCGAGGGAGAGTGGGAGTGTGTTCCATCTTTGCAGGTCCTTTTTTACTTCCTCCGCCAGGCTGGTGAGGTTCCATTTGTGGATCCCTTTCCAGTCATGGGCTATTTGGATCCCCAGGTAGCGGAATTTATGTCGGGCTTGTTTGAACGGCAGCCCCTTTAGTGCTGCCCCCCCCCCCTTGCTGGTGTACTGGGAAGATCTCGCTTTTGCTCATGTTGAGTTTGTAGCCCGAGACGGCTCCAAACTCTTTCAGGAGCGCGATGATTCCGTCCATGCTGCTTTGTGGGTCCGAGATGTAGAGGAGCAGATCATCTGCCTAGAGTGAGACTCTGTGCTCTCTGCCTCCCCTTCGGATCCCCCTCCAATTTTTTGCTGCCCTGAGCGCAATTGCTAGCGGTTCGATTGCTAGTGCGAACAGCAGTGGGGACAGTGGGCATCCTTGTCTGGTGCCCCTGTGCAGCTGGAAGTATTGGGAGTTGGTATTGTTGGTCCGTACACTCGCCATGGGGGCGTTGTATAGGAGTTTTACCCACGCGGTGAACCCTGTTCCAAGCCCGAACCGCTCCAGTACCTCTATGAGGTATTTCCATTCGACTCTGTCGAAGGCCTTTTCTGCTTCCAGGGAGACGATCACCTCTTGTGTTCTCTCCCCGGAGGGGGGAGAGAAGATATCATAAGGGAGAGATGGGTGAAGAAAGATGGAGGACATCAGGCTGGCTACAACAGGCCACACGTTGTGACTTGGAACAGTGGACTCCAAGCAGCCACTTTGGAGGGTCCCTGGACAAAGGGAAACCCGGGATGCAGGGGCCCAACCTCATGGGGAAAACAGTGACTGCGGCCATCTTTGACAGCCCCTCAAAAAAGGAAACTCCGGAATGCAGGTACATGTGCAACAGGTAAGCATAGTTAATCCTGTCATAATATACATCCATGTATATAATGGAGTGCAGACATATAGTGATTGACACACAAGTTGACCAATAAGCACACAGAACACAGCAGCCAATCACCAGACAGGACACGATCACTATAAAGCCAGAGGGCACCAGTTTTCCCGCTCTCTCGGGATCCAGCCTCTGAGACAGTCAGAGTTCGTGAGCAGCAGCCAGTGCTAACACCATGTGGTAGTTAGTAAATCTGGTCAGGCTAGCCTCGGGTCTCCAGTCAAGTCAGCATAGTGTCAACCCACAGTTGAACATGTATAATAATTTAGATGTTAAATAAAATCGTGTTGCATCTCATCAAGTGTTGGAAGTCTGTCTCTCGCTGCACTGCATCAAGCGCAGTCCACATAGACCCAGCCTGCCCAACACATCAAATCCCACAGGGGACAAAAACCCCCCACCAGTATAGTCATCTGGGATGTCAGGGGACTTAACGGCCCTGTGAAAAATTCCAGAGTCTTCGCCCACCTTAAAAGTATGAAAGCCGACATAATCTCCTCCAAGTGAGGGAGAAGGACCAACTGTGGGTAAGGAAGGGCTGGGTGGGACAGACCTACCATTCCTGCTAGGGGGCAGAGGGCCAGGTTGGAAGCCATTCTGCTAAATACGAGGTTGATGTTCATGGCGACAAAGACGGTTACAGACCCAGGCATTTCATGGACACTGGTTTCCTCGACGGGGCACCAGTAGTCCTAGTTAATGTGAATGTGCCCAACTGGGACGACACAGAGTTTAAAAAGAAGACCATGGCGGAAATCCCCAACATAGATACGCACCGACTGATCATGGATGGGGACTTTAATTGTGTACAGGACTCACAGACAGACAGGTCAAACTCCAAAATGGGAAAGACCTCCACATGGCAAAAGAACTCAGCCTTTTCAAGGAGCAGATGGGGGTAGTGGACCCATGGCAATTCACCCACCCTGGGGAGACGGAGTTCTCCTTCTTCTCCCAAGTACATAACGTCTATTCATGGATTGACTTCTTTGCAGTAGCTAAATTGGTGTTTCCAGGGCTCAGAAGGGCAGAGTGAGCAGAAGCTCTGCACAGTCCATGGCAGGGTCAGCAGGGGGAGGCAGAGTGATCGGAAGCTCTGCACAGTCCATGGCAGGGTCAGCAGGGGGAGGCAGAGTGATCGGAAGCTCTGCACAGTCTATGGCAGGGTCAGCAGGGGGAGGCAGAGTGATCGGAAGCTCTGCACAGTCCATGGCAGGGTCAGCAGGGGGAGGCAGAGTGATCGGAAGCTCTGCACAGTCCATGGCAGGGTCAGCAGGGGGAGGCAGAGTGATCGGAAGCTCTGCACTGTCCACGGCAGGGTCAGCAGGGGGAGGCAGAGTGAGCGGAAGCTCTGCACAGTCCACGGCAGGGTCAGCAGGGGGAGGCAAAGTGATCGGAAGCTCTGCACAGTCCATGGCAGGGTCAGCAGGGGGAGGCAGAGTGATCGGAAGCTCTGCACAGTCCATGGCAGGGTCAGCAGGGGGAGGCAGAGTGATCGGAAGCTCTGCACAGTCCATGGCAGGGTCAGCAGGGGGAGGCAGAGTGATCGGAAGCTCTGCACAGTCCATGGCAGGGTCAGCAGGGGGAGGCAGAGTGATCGGAAGCTCTGCACAGTCCATGGCAGGGTCAGCAGGGGGAGGCAGAGTGATCGGAAGCTCTGCACAGTCCATGGCAGGGTCAGCAGGGGGAGGCAGAGTGATCGGAAGCTCTGCACAGTCCATGGCAGGGTCAGCAGGGGGAGGCAGAGTGATCGGAAGCTCTGCACAGTCCATGGCAGGGTCAGCAGGGGGAGGCAGAGTGACCGGAAGCTCTGCACAGTCCATGGCAGGGTCAGCAGGGGGAGGCAGAGTGATCGGAAGCTCTGCACAGTCCATGGCAGGGTCAGCAGGGGGAGGCAGAGTGATCGGAAGCTCTGCACAGTCCATGGCAGGGTCAGCAGGGGGAAGCAGAGTGATCGGAAGCTCTGCACAGTCCATGGCAGGGTCAGCAGGGGGAGGCAGAGTGATCGGAAGCTCTGCACAGTCCATGGCAGGGTCAGCAGGGGGAGGCAGAGTGATCGGAAGCTCTGCACAGTCCATGGCAGGGTCAGCAGGGGGAGGCAGAGTGATCGGAAGCTCTGCACAGTCCATGGCAGGGTCAGCAGGGGGAGGCAGAGTGATCGGAAGCTCTGCACAGTCCATGGCAGGGTCAGCAGGGGGAGGCAGAGTGATCGGAAGCTCTGCACAGTCCATGGCAGGGTCAGCAGGGGGAGGCAGAGTGATCGGAAGCTCTGCACAGTCCATGGCAGGGTCAGCAGGGGGAGGCAGAGTGATCGGAAGCTCTGCACAGTCTATGGCAGGGTCAGCAGGGGGAGGCAGAGTGATCGGAAGCTCTGCACAGTCCATGGCAGGGTCAGCAGAGGAGTTACCCGGAGGATCCCGTGACGACTGTGGAACAAGGCAAAGGGAACGCCGATTGCAGCGCCGAATGGATCCGTCCGGTAACCGGACCAGGAAGGAACTGGGGGGCCACCTGCCTAAGGACAACAGCAGGTGCAGACCAGCCACAATCCGGTAGATGAATGCGAATTGTGTCGTTTGGCTGGATGTCGGGGAGATCAGCAGCATGTGAGTCGTGTGTCGCTTTTTGCTGTGCTTGAGACGTCTGCATCCTGTGGAGCACGGGGACATGATCAAGATTGGGGGCGTGAATCGATGGCACCGTCGTCCTGAGGGTGCGGTTCATCAGTAACTGTACAGGCGACAGCCCAGCGGAGAGCGGGGCAGAGCGATAGGCTCACAAAGCAAGATGGAAGTCAGAGCCGGCATCGGCAGCCTTGCAGAGTAGCCTCTTGACTATATGAACCCCCTTTTCCGCCCTGCCATTGGACTGAGGGTACAGGGGACTGGACGTGATGTGTGCGAAGTTGTACTGCCGGGCGAAGCTGGCCCATTCCTGGCTTGTGAAGCAGAGGCCATTGTCCGACATCACTGTGAGCGGGATGCCATGCCGGGCAAACATCTCTTTGCACGCCCGAATGGCAGCAGAAGAAGTCAGGTTGTGCAACCTGATGACCTCCGGGTAGTTACAGAAGTAATCAATGATTAACACACAGTCCCTGCCCAATGCGTAAAACAGGTCAATGCCCACCTTGGTCCAGGGCAATGTGACCAACTCATGGGGCATCAGGGTCTCCCGTGGCTGGGCGGGTTGAAAACGCTGGCAGGTGGGGCAGTTGAGTACCGCATTGGCGATGTCATCGTTAATGCCCGGCCAATAGGCAGCTTCCCTGGCCCTGCGGCGACATTTTTCAGCACCCAGATGGCCTCGTGCAGCTGCTCTAGGACCAGCTGGCGCATGCTGTGCGGGATCACGATGCAGTCTAGCTTCAGGAGAACCCCGTCAACAACTGCCAGATCGGCTCGAACATTGTAAAACTGGGCATTGGCCCTTGAGCCACCCGTCCGTCATTAGGCGCATGACACGCTGCAGAAGGGGGTCAGCCGCTGTCTCGTGGCAAGCGGGAGGCTGCGAACTGAACTTGAGCATCGACCTGGCAAACGACCCCTTCGTGATCGCATGGAGTTGTGACCGACCTCGAGGGGGCATCGGCAACGACAAGGTCTTTGCCAGGGGTAGAAACGAGTTGGAAATCATACCTCTGGAGCTTGAGCAGGATGCGCTGGAGGCGAGGCGTCATATCATTCAAGTCCTTTTGTATTATGTTGACAAGCCGACGATGGTCAGTCTCGACAGTAAACTGGGGAAGTCCATAAACATAGTCATGGAACTTCACGACACTGGTCAGAAGGCCGAGGTACTCCTTCTCAATTTGCACGTAGCGCTGTTCCATGGGGGTCATTGCCCGTGACGCATACGCAACGGGGGCCCATGACGAGGCCTCATTACGCTGCAGAAGCACGGCTCCAATGCCAGACTGACTTGCATCCATAGAGATTTTTGTTTCCGTGTTCGGATCGAAAAAGGCCAGCACTGGGGCCGAGGATAGCTTGGCCTTCAGTTCCCTCCACTCGAGCTCGTGGGCAGGGGGCCACTGGAAGTTCATTGTATTCCGAACCAGGTTTCTGAGAGCCGTGGTATGCGAGGCGAGGTCGGGAATAAACTTTCCTCGAAAATGTACCATGGCCAGGAACCGGAGGACCGCTTTCTTGTCCTCGGGCGTTTTCATGGATGTGGTGGCAGCAATCTTGTCCTCATCCGGCCGCACACCCAAATGGGAAATATGACCACCCAGGAATTTAATGTCCGACTGGCCGAAAGAGCATTTGACCCTATTGAGGCAGAGGCCATGCTCGTGTATGCGCTGGAAGACACGCTTGAGGCAGCTGATGTGCTCCTGCGGGGTGATGGACCAGATTATTATGTCGTCGACGTAGACACGGACACCTTCGATTCCCTCCATCATCTGTTCCATTATTCTGTGGAATACTTCGGACGCCGAGATGATGCCAAATGGCATTCGGTTGTAGCAGTATCTGCCAAAGGGCGTATTGAATGTACACAGCTTTCTGCTCGATTCATCCAGCTGGATTTGCAGAAGCCTTTTGAGGCGTCGAGTTTTGTGAAGAGTTTGGCGTGGGCCATTTCACACGTGAGTTCCTCACGTTTGGGAATCGGGTAGTGCTCCCGCATGATATTCCGATTAAGATCCTTAGGATCTATGAAGATCCTGAGCTCACCGGACGGTTTCTTTACACAGACCATGGAACTCACCCAGTCGGTCGGTTCCGTGACTCTGGATATGACCCCTTGGTCCTGGAGGTCCTGGAGCTGTTGCTTGAGGCGGTCCTTAAGGGGCGCTGGGACTCTGCGAGGTGCGTGTATCACAGGCGTGGCGTTGGACTTGAGTAGAATCTTGTATGTATACGGGAGCGTGCCCATGCCCTCGAAGACGTTGTGGTAGTGCTGGATGATGGAGTTGAGTTGCACCCTGAAGTCGGTGTCAGGAGAGGCAGACACATCACTGGGAGAGAGAGAGTGAACCCTCTGCACTAAGTTGAGCAGCTTGCATGCCTGCGCACCAAACAAAGAGGCTTTCGAGGCAGCAACGATCTCAAAGGACAGTACAGCTTTGTGAGCACGATGTGTCACCTCGAGTTGGCAGGAGCCACTGGCAGCGATGGCATTCCCGTTATAATCAAGCAGTTGGCATGCAGATGGCAGGATGGCAGGCTGGACACAGAGGTTGCGAAGGTCAGACGACGCAATGAGATTAGCGGATGCGCCAGTGTCCAGGCGGAACCTTACTGGGGACCGGTTGGCCGTAAGGGTGGCCCACCACTCATCATCCGGGTCGATGCTGTGTATGGGAATGGGTTTGGTGCTGTGCTTAGGAGACATCCTGTGCTTGGTTATGATGCCGACTTGGAAAGGGGCTTGCAGGTCATCGCTGTCAAAGTCGGAGGACAGGTCTGGGACAGGTTCGTTGATTGTGGGCTGAATGGCTCGGACATCCCTGCGGGGCTGGCTGGATCTTCGGAAAGTAGCCGGCTGGGTCGACCTGCATAAAGCAGCATAGTGGCCAAGTTTGCCACACTGCAGACAGCGTCGGGTCTTCGCGGGACATTGCTGCTTTAAGTGGGCGGAGCCACAGTTGCCGCATGCCGTTGCGTCGGCGCGTTCGTTGCACCACCGCGCATGCGCAGTACGATCCAGCGTGGTGCGCCCCTGCGCAGAACGGTCCTCAATGTCACCATGTTCGTTGCGTCCCAGCACGGGAGCCCGCGAAAAGTGCACAAAATGGCCGCCTTCGTCCAGACTTAGGCCCTGGAGAGACTTAATGACCTGGACCCGTTCTGCCTCGTGGGGAGCTTGCCGCGCCGTTTCAGCAGCCTGGATGCGGGAATATCGCATGGAGGCGTGTTCATGGAACACGCAGGTCTCTATGGCAGTGGACAGGGTGAGCTGTTTGACTTTAAGCAGCTGCTGGCGAAGGGGCTCCGACTGCACACCAAAAACTATCTGGTCACGGATCATGGAGTCAGAGGTGGACCCGTAGTTGCAGGACTGCGCAAGGACACAGAGGTGGGTGGTAAAGGACTGGAAAGGTCCGTCCTTACCTTGTAGGCGCTGCTGAAATGCATATCGTTCGAAGCTCTCATTTACCTCAACCTCGCAGTGGCTGTCGAACTTTAGGAGGACCGTCTTGAACTTTGATTTGTCCTCCCCGTCAGCGAAGGTGAGCGAGAGTGGTGATAACCACTGTAGTGATATGTACTTGCAGTAGGGGGATGTATGGCTGTACCTGTAATACAGGTTCCTCCGGTCAGCCCCTGCCGGCTAGCTCCGCCCACAGGGAGCTGGTGTATAAATATGCGTGTGAGTCACTCAGACCCTAGTCTACAGTTGCAGCTGGAGGAATAGCTTCACACAGCAATAAAGCCTCGATTGTACTTGTCTCTCGTCTTTGACTGCAATTGTTAGCGCCACAGCGAGTTGAAGATGTGGAGGGCATGGTCCCCGGCTGTGGAGAGGAACAGAGCAATCTTCCGTGCGTCCGAGGCAGCTTCCAGGCCCAATGGCCTCGAGGTATAGCTGGAAGCGCTGTTTAAAAATCTTCCAATTGGAGCCCAGGCTCCCGGTAATGCGGAGGGCCGGCGGCGGTCGAACGGAGTCCATTCTGCAGGATGGCTGAGGACTGGTGGAAGGCTAATCACTGGTAGGTAGGTCTCAGAAGTACTAACATCCCTCAACTACTGGTACCATGAAGTGTTGGGCACTGTGGACTTGTGAAGCAAACATATGCCACCAACACTGAAGAAGGTTCAATACTATTTTATTAACTACTTATAAAATAATAGACATACTGTGATGAATGGTATCGGTAACTGCTGTAACTGTACCTTGCCTTTAATACATTGGCCCTGCTGTTCGCACTAGCAATTGAACCGCTAGCAATCGCGCTCAGGGCAGCAAAAAATTGGAGGGGGATCCGAAGGGGAGGTAGAGAGCACAGAGTCTCACTCTATGCGGATGATCTGCTCCTCTATATCTCGGACCCACAAAGCAGCATGGACGGAATCATCGCGCTCCTGAAAGAGTTTGGAGCCTTCTCGGGCTACAAACTCAACATGAGCAAAAGTGAGATCTTCCCAGTACACCCGCAAGGGGGGGGGGGGGGGGGGGGGGCAGCACTAAAGGGGCTGCCGTTCAAACAAGCCCGACATAAATTCCGCTACCTGGGGATCCAAATAGCCCATGACTGGAAAGGGATCCACAAATGGAACCTCACCAGCCTGACGGAGGAAGTTAAAAAGGACCTGCAAAGATGGAACACACTCCCGCTCTCCCTCGCGGGGAGAGTTCAGACGATCAAAATGAACGTACTGCCCAGGTTCCTCTTCCTGTTTAGATCCATTCCGATCTACATCCCCAAGGCCTTTTTCAAAGCGCTGGACAAACTCATCATGGCGTTCGTATGGGGGGGTAAAAATGCTAGGATCCCAAAGAAGGTCTTACAAAAAACAAAAACCAGGGGAGGGTTAGCCCTCCCGAATCTACAATTCTACCACTGGGCAGCAACAGCCGAGCGAGTAAGGGGATGGATCCAGGAGCCAGAAGCTGAGTGGGTGCGTGCGGAGGAGGCCTCCTGCATGGGAACCTCCCTCCGGGCCCTCGCCACGGCAGCACTCCCATCCCCACCCAAAAAACACTCCAGCAGCCCAGTGGTGACAGCCACCCTCCAATCCTGGAACCAACTGCGGCAGCAACTTGGCCTGACCAAAATGTCGAACAGGGCTCCCATCTGCAACAACCATAGGTTCAAACCAGCATTGACCGACGCCACCTTCAAAAGGTGGAGGCAGGACGGGGGGACACTGACAGTCAGGGACCTATACACGGACGACAGGATCGCAACACTGGACGAACTGACAGAGAAATTTCAGCTAGCTGGGGGGAACGAGCTACGGTACCTGCAGCTCAAAAACTTCCTACGAAAGGAGACAAGGACGTACCCACAACCGCCACGACAGACACTACTGGAAGACCTACTGGACGCAAGTATCCTAGAGAAAGGGAACTGTAGTGACATGTATGACCGACTGGTAGATAGGGACGACACCGTACTGGACGCAACAAGGAGGAAATGGGAGGACGACCTGGGGATGGAGATCGGGTGGGGACTCTGGAGCGAAGCACTGCATAGGGTCAACTCCACCTCCACGTGCGCAAGGCTCAGCCTGACGCAACTAAAAGTGGTACATAGAGCCCACTTAACAAGAACCCGTATGAGTAGGTTCTTCCCGGAGGTGGAAGACAGATGTGAACGGTGCCAAAGAGGCCCGGCCAACCACGCCCACATGTTCTGGTCTTGCCCCAGACTCGTGGAGTACTGGACAGCCTTCTTCGAGGTTATGTCCAAAGTGGTGGGAGTGAGGGTGGAGCCATGCCCGATAGTGGCGGTCTTCGGGGTTTCAGAACAGCCAGATCTATTCCTGGGGAGGAGGGCGGACGCCCTTGCCTTTGCCTCCCTGATCGCCCGCCGTAGAATCCTGTTTGGCTGGCGGTCAGCAGCACCGCCCAGAGCTGCGGACTGGCTGTCCGACCTCTCGGAATCTCTCCAAATGGAGAAAATCAAATTTGCCATCCGAGGGTCGGACGACGGCTTCCACAGAACGTGGGAGCCATTCATGCAATTGTTCCGGGACCTGTTTGTGGCCAACGTACAAGAGGAAGAATAGTCGGGGGAAGGTAGCGGGAGGGGGGGGGGGGGCTACAGGTTCGTTACGGGGGTTCGATGGCTAGCTAAGGCCCAAAACCAAACTAAATAAACATGTTGAGGGGTGGGGGGGGGCGCAGTTACTACTACGAAGATGCTTACCTGTAAATATGTATGTTAATTTTTGCGTGTTTGTTTTTTTTTTTCTCTCCTAACAATTTGTAATTTGTTCAATATAAAATATGAAAACTGAATAAAAACATTTATAAAAAAAAAAATACATTGGCCCTTTAAGACCCGGCTTGGAACCCTGGGGGACTCCGCCTCTGGCTCCGCCCCCAGGAAACGGTATATAAGGTGATGCTCACTGGGCAGCATGCTGTGACCACACTTCTCGGCAGCCGTCCGGTTCTCTGGTAATTAAAGCCTTTGAATTACCAATCTTCTCTCCTGTGTCGTAATTGAGGGTATCTGAATTTAATTACCAGACACATCAAGATGGACAGCGCTCTAAACCCGGAGAAACTCCATCTTGACGCTCAGTCGCCAGAGGCCCCAGTAATTTTTAAATATTGGCTCCGGTGTTTTGAGGCCTATCTAAACTCCTCAGAGACTGAAGTCGACGGCGTTCGCAAGCTGAGCTTACTACATGCCCGGGTGGGCCACTGACTCTCCTCCGTGATCGAGAACGCTATGACATGTGAAACTGCGGTCAATATACTAAAGAAACGCTTCGTAAAGCCGATTAACGAGGTACATGCCAGACATTTGCTCTCCACCTGCAGCCAGCGCTCCGGGGAAACTCTAGACGAATACGTGGAGAGACTCACTGCGCTCGCGAGGAACTGCAATCATAAAGAAGCGACGGCAGAAGTCCACATGAACTTACATATTCGTGATGCCTTCGTGTCCGGTGTCAGGTCCTCGTACATCCGGCAGCGGCTCCTAGAAGACGGGGCAAAGGATCTCCAAGGCACGGTAACGCTCGCCTCTTCTCTAGAAATGGCCCACCGTAACCTCCGTACACATTCCGCGGACCTTGCGAACCCCTCCCGATCCCCTCCAGACTCGGCCACGCTACAGGCCTGCGCCGTGCGGCAATCCGCTCACTCCGGGGGCTCCCCATGCTATTTCTGTGGGCAAGGCCAGCACCCACATCAGCGTTGCCCGGCCCGCTCCGCGATCTGCAACGACTGCGGGAAGAAGGGGCACTTCACTAAAGTTTGCCTGGCTGGGCCCAAAGGCCGGAAACAAAAGCCTAACCCGGCCATGAAATCAAGCTCCCGGCCTCACAGGCCCCACAACGCAGCCGCACGACGGCCAGACACGCCTACTTCCAACGCGTCATCGACCGCGTGCGAGTCATGGGGGCGGCCATCTTGGCGGCGGCAATCTTCGAATCCCGACACGTGTGACCGACATTGGCGGCCATTTTGTGACTCTAGGCAGCCATTTTGTGAGTCCGACTTAACCGATGATTCTGAGTACCCGCAACTAGGAACGATCACGCTCGATCAATTGCGGCCAAAGCACCTGCGAAACCCGATGATGCGGGTGCGAATCAACAGCCAAGACACTCCCTGCCTATTCGACACCGGGAGCACGGAGAGCTTTATCCATCCAGACATGGTAAGGCGCTGCTCTCTGCGCACCCACCCCGCCTCCCAAACTATCGCCCTCACTTCAGGGTCCCATTCGGTACAAATAATGGGATATTGTGTCGCGGACCTCGCGATTCAAGGCGCTGAATACACCCATTTTAAACTGTACATCCTCCCTCACCTCTGCGCCCCCCTGCTGCTCGGTCTGAACTTTCAGTGCAGCCACCGGAGCCTGACACTGAAGTTTGGCGGACCCCTGCCCCCACTCACGGTATGCAGTTTAGCGATGCTCAAAGTTGCGCCACCCCCCCCACCCTCTTCGCGAACCTCACTCCCGACTGTAAGCCCGTCGCCACCAGGAGTCGGCGTTACAGTGCCCAAGACATGGCTTTTATCAAGTCAGAGGTTCAGCGGCTACTAAAATAGAGGCCAGCAACAGCCCTTGGAGGGCTCAAGTATTGGTAGTCCGCTCCGGGGAAAAGCAACGAATGGTAGTGGATTATAGCCAGACCATAAACCGCTTTACGCAACTCGATGCGTACCCACTTCCCCGCATAGCGGAAATGGTGACTCAAATCGCCCAGTATCGGGTATTCTCCACGTCGACCTAAAATCGGCCTATCATCAACTCCCTATCCGCCCACAGGACCGCCCCTACACGGCTTTTGAAGCAGCCGGTCGGCTGTTTCACTTTCTCAGGGTCCCTTTTGGTGTCACAAACGGAGTCTCCGTTTTCCAGAGGGCAATGGATCAAATGGTGGACCAGTTCGGCTTATGGGCTACCTTCCCGTACTTGGACAACGTCACCATCTACGGCCATGACCAGCAGGACCACGACGCAAACCTGAGGAAGTTCCTCCAGACTGCCCAGGCCCTCAACCTCACCTACAACAAAGAGAAATGCGTGTTCCACACAACCCGGCTCGCCATCCTCGGCTACGTCGTGGTAAACGGGGTCCTAGGCCCAGACCCCGACCGCATGCGTCCCCTTAAGGAACTCCTCCTCCCCCGTAGCCTCAAGGCACTCAAACGGTGCTTGGGGCTTTTCTCCTATTACGCCCAGTGGGTCCCCAGATATGGGGACAAAGCCCGGCCACTCATTAAGACCACGGTTTTTCCCCTGACGGCTGAGGCCCAGTCGGCTTTCAACCGTATCAAGGCCGACATCATCAAGGCCGCCATGCGCGCGGTGGACAAAGCCATTCCCTTACAGGTAGAAAGCGACGCATCAGATGTCGCCCTGGCTGCTACCCTCAACCAGGCGGGCCGACCAGTGGCGTTCTTCTCCCGAACCCTCAACGCCTCGGAAATCCGGCACTCTGCAGTCGAGATGGAGGCACAAGCCATAGTGGAGGCCGTGCGGCACTGGAGGCACTACCTAGCCGGTAGGAGGTTCACCCTCGTCACCGACCAACGGTCGGTTGCCTTTATGTTCGATAACGCACAATGGGGCAAAATAAAGAATGACAAAATTCTGAGGTGGAGAATAGAGCTCTCCACCTATACGTACGATATTAAATATCGCCCGGGGAAGCTCAACGAGCCCTCAGATGCCCTGTCCCGCGGCACG
This sequence comes from Scyliorhinus canicula, assembly GCF_902713615.1. Lineage (NCBI taxonomy): Eukaryota > Metazoa > Chordata > Chondrichthyes > Carcharhiniformes > Scyliorhinidae > Scyliorhinus > Scyliorhinus canicula. Next base: position 111,076,116 of record NC_052146.1, read on the forward strand.
TGCGCCAACGTGCAAAAAGACCGCCTGAGAGCCATCCACGATGACTTCTGCCACCCGGGGGGTCACCCGGCTTGCCCACTTCATCAAGTCCCGCAACCTTCCCTACTCCACAGAGGAGGTCAAGACCATGACTAAGGCATGCCAGATCTGTGCGGAATGCAAACCGCAATTCTATCGACCAGACAGGGCTCGCCTGATAAAGGCCTCTGGGCCCTTTGAGCGACTAAGCGTGGACGTCAAAGGGCCCCTCCCGTCCACCAACCGCAACATCTATTTCCTCACCGTGATTAATGACTTCTCCCGCTTCCCTTTTGCTGTCCCCTGCCCCGATATGACCTCGACCTCCGCGATCAAGGCACTGCACAGCATCTTCACACTGTTTGGTTTCCCCGCTTATATCCACAGCGACCGGGGTACATCGTTCATGAGCGATGAGCTGCGTCGATATCTGCTCAGCAAGGGCATCGCCTCGAGCAGGACGACGAGCTATAACCCACAGGGAAACGGGCAAGTGGAGAGGGAGAACGCGACAGTTTGGAAGGCTGTCCTCCTAGCCCTACGGTCAAGGAGTCTCCCAATCGCCCGCTGGCAGGAGATCCTATCCGATGCCCTGCACTCCATTAGGTCGCTCCTCTGTACGGCCACGAACGGGACCCCTCACAATCGTTTGTTTGTCTTCCCCAGGAAGTCCACCTCTTGGATCTTGCTTCCATGGTGACTGACGACTCCGGGACCAGTCCTACTCCGGAGACACGTGAGGAGCCATAAAACAGATCCGATTGTCGAGATGGTCCAATTGCAACACGCACACCCTCAATACGCCTACGTCGAGCACCCCGACGGCAGGCAGGACACCGTCTCCCTGCGAGACCTGGCACCCGCCGGCTTCCCCACCGACCCCCCCCACCTCCTACCGACGCTCCCCTCCCCGCACCAACTGCCGACCCCGACAGTGCCCCCCCCCATAGCCCCGGAAACCCCCAAAGCGGGGTAAGGCTCAGTCAACCGTGCTCCCGGATATACCATCACCGAAACCAACCGTATCCACGGCACCACCACCGGAGCGGAGAAGGTCAGCACAGATGGTCAGACCACCCAAAATACTGAACTTATAACTCCACTTTCACCCCCGACGGACTATGTGTTTTTTTTAAACAGGGGGTGAATGTGATGAATGGTATCGGTAACTGCTGTAACTGTACCTTGCCTTTAATACATTGGCCCTTTAAGACCAGGCTTGGAACCCTGGGGGACTCCGCCTCTGGCTCCGCCCCCAGGAAACGGTATATAAGGTGATGCTTACTGGGCAGCATGCTGTGACCACACTTCTCGGCAGCTGTCCGGTTCTCTGATAATTAAAGCCTTTGAATTACCAATCTGCTCTCCTGTGTCATAATTCAGGGTATCACACATACTATAACTGTGGGTTTACACAATGCTAGTTTAACTAGAGACCTGTGCCTGTCCTAACCAGTTGAATCACTCAGCACGTGGTGAGAGTCTGTTCTGTAACTGATAAGCTCTCGTGCTTCTGAGAGGCAGCATCCAGAATGAGCGGGAAAAGTGATGCCCTCTGTCTTTATAGTGAGTGTGCTCTAACTGGTGATTGGCTGCGGTGTTTGTGCATGTTGATTGGTCCTAGTGTATGTCCATCAGTGTGTGTCTGCACCATGATATACTGGTGTATATTATGACAGACAGGTCGTGGAGTTTGCACATTCTCCCCGTGTCTGCGTGGGTCTCACCCGCACAACCTAAAGATTTTTTTTTAGGATTTTAAATTAATCCCACAACCCAAAGATGCGCAGGTTAGGTGGAATAGCCATGCTAAATTGACCTTTAATTGGAGAATACATCATTGGTATGCTAAATTTTTTTTTTATGTCAGGGCTGCACGGTGGTGCAGTGGTTAGCACTTGCTGCCTCACAGGGCCCCCGGCTCTAGGTCACTTTCCATGTGGAGTTTGCACAGGGGCTGGTTTAGCACACTGGGCTAAATCACTGGCTTTTAAAGCAGACCAAGGCAGGCCAGCAGCACAGTTCAATTCCCGTACCAGCCTCCCCGAACAGGCGCCGGAATGTGGCGACTAGGGACTTTTCACAGTAACTTAATTGAAGCCTACTCGTGACAATAAGCGATTTTCATTTCATTTAATTTTCATTCTCCCTGTGTTTGCGTGGGTTTCACCCCCACAACCCAAAGATGTGCAGGGTAGGTGGATTGGCCATGCTAAATTGCCCCTTAATTGGAAAAAATGAATGAAGTACTCTGGGCGGAATTCTCCACTCCCGGGAAAAATCGGGAGGGCTGTCCTGAACTCGGCCGAGTTTCGCGACGGCCTCGGAGGCCGCTCCTCGCTCCCTATTCTCCCCTCCCGGCGGGGCTAGGAGCGGCGCTCCGTAAATCTCGGCCGCGGGGGCGTTGCGCCGAGAATGACGTGGCCGGCGCACCTAATGACGTCAGCCGCGCATGCAAAGGTTGGCCGGCTTGCAACCCGCGCATGCGCGGCTGACGTCATGACGCAGACGGCACAAACCCGCGCATGCGCGGTGGCCGTCTTTCCTCTCAGCCGCCCCGCAAGACGTGGCGGCTTGATCTTGCGGGGCGGTGGAGGGGAAATAGTGCGTCCGATTTGTACGCCGGCCCGACGATCGGTGGGCACCGATCGCGGGCCTGTCCCCTCCCGAGCACAGTCGTGGTGCTCTTTCCTTTCTAGGCCACCGACAAGCCCCAAACGGGCTTCTCACTCCCGTTTCACGATGGCAGCGACCACGTGTGTTTGCCGCTGTCCTGTAACGGCCGCGAACGGCAGGCCACTCGGCCCATCCGGGTCGGAGAATCGCCGTTCGCCGTGAAAAACGGCGAGCGCCGATTCTTCCGAGCGGGGGGGGGGGGGGAGAATCGCGGGAGGCGTGAATTTTGTCGGGGGGCCCTCCCGCGATTCTCCCACGCCACGTGGGGAGCGGAGAATTGCACCCTCTAGATTAAAAAAAAAGAAATCAACAGAGCGCACTGCTCGCTGCGACCAAAGCCCCAAATCTGGGACCGCCGAGAGCGATAATTGCACAATGCACCTGTACCAGGACCGGGAAAGATCCTGCGCTGGGCCAGGCAGTCCAAAAGCTGCAGCTGGAAAGGTAACTAGATCTGGATCTATCAGGACGTTGGGGCTGACCTGGCCTGGCCGAATTTAACAAAGTGAAGGCTGTGCTGTACAGAAACGGCGTGAGAGTTGGAATGCTGTACACAGCCAAGCTCTGGGTCACGTCTGAAGGCAGGGAGCACTTTTTAACGGTCCATGCGGATGCTGACAATTCGGCGCAGAGACTGGACTGTCGAAGTGGCAGCGATGGAGAGCCTGCAGAATGAAACTCATAATACAATGTTGAAAGAATGTCTTCCCCCTTTCACATTCTGTACATACAACACTCGTTTTGGAGACAGGAGTGGTAAGAGAGAGAAGGACAAGCAAGTACAGCAAAGCACAGGGGAAGGTGAGGGGATTTCCAGACAGAGAGCCCAGAAATCAGGCAACGAGGAAGTGCAAGAAGTCCCGGGAGAGGGGGTCACCACACTAGCGTAGTGGTGGTGGTGGTGGTTGGGGGGGGGGGGTGTTGGACAACGGGTTTGGAGAGATAACTAGAGGACGAAGCAGGGGAAAAGTGATAGGGGGGCTATCTACTGGATAGGGCGGAAAGAAGACAGGGCGGGGAGAGAAGATATCATTTTTTTTTTTATAAATGTTTTTTATTCAGTTTTCATGTTTTATATTGAACAAATTACAAATTGTTAGAGAGAGAAAAAAAAAAGAACACGCAAAAATTAACATATATATTTACAGGTGAGCATCTTCGTAGTAATAACTGTGGCCTCCCCCTTTTCGCCGGCATACATATTTTACATTCCCCAACATGTTTATTGGCATTTATTTAGTTTGGTTTTGGGCCTTAGTTAGCTATCAAACCCCCGTAACGAGCCCGTAGCCACCCCCCCCCCCCCCCCCCCCGCCGGCTACCTTCCCCGACTATTCTTCCGCTTGTACGTTGGCCACAAACAGGTCCCGGAACAATTGCATGAATGGCTCCCACGTTCTGTGGAAGCCGTCGTCCGACCCTCGGATGGCGAATTTGATTTTCTCCATTTGGAGAGAATCCGAGAGGTTGGACAGCCAGTCTGCAGCTCTGGGCGGTGCTGCTGACCGCCAGCCAAACAGGATTCTATGGCGGGCGATCAGGGTGGCAAAGGCAAGGGCGTCCGCCCTCCTCCCCAGGAATAGATCTGGCTGTTCTGAAACCCCGAAGACCGCCACTATCGGACATGGCTCCACCTTCACCCCCACCACTTTGGACATAGCCTCGAAGAAGGCTGTCCAGTACTCCACAAGTCTGGGGCAAGACCAGAACATGTGGGCGTGGTTGGCCGGGCCTCTTTGGCACCGTTCACATCTGTCCTCCACCTCCGGGAAGAACCTACTCATACGGTTCTCGTTAAGTGGGCTCTATGTACCACTTTTAGTTGCGTCAGGCTGAGCCTTGCGCACGTGGAGGTGGAGTTGACCCTACGCAGTGCCTCACTCCAGAGTCCCCACCCTATCTCCATCCCCAAGTCGTCCTCCCATTTCCTTCTTGTTGCGTCCAGTACGGTGTCGTCCCTTTCTACCAGTCGGTCATACATGTCGCTACAGTTCCATTTCTCTCGGATACTTGCGTCCAGTAGGTCTTCCAGTAGTGTCTGTCGTGGCGGTTGTGGGTACGTCCTTGTCTCCTTTCGTAGGAAGTTTTTGAGCTGCAGGTACCGTAGCTCGTTCCCCCCAGCTAGCCGAAATTTCTCTGTCAGTTCGTTCAGTGTTGCGATCCTGTCGTCCGTGTATAGGTCCCTGACTGTCAGTGTCCCCCCGTCCTGCCTCCACCTTTTGAAGGTGGCGTCAGTCAGTGCTGGTTTGAACCTATGGTTGTTGCAGATGGGAGCCTTGTCCGACATTTTGTTCAGGCCAAATTGCTGCCGCAGTTGGTTCCAGGATTGGAGGGTGGCTGTCACCACTGGGCTGCTGGAGTGTTTTTTGGGTGGGTATGGGAGTGCTGCCGTGGCGAGGGCCCAGAGGGAGGTCCCCATGCAGGAGGCCTCCTCCGCACGCACCCACTCGGCTTCTGACTCCTGGATCCATCCCCTTACTCGCTCGGCTGTTGCCGCCCAGTGGTAGAATTGTAGATTCGGGAGGGCTAGCCCCCCCCTGGTTTTTGTTTTTTGTAGGACCTTCTTTGGGATCCTAGCATTTTTACCCCCCCCCCCATACGAACGCCATGATAAGCTTGTCCAGCGCTTTGAAAAAGGCCTTGGGGATGTAGATCGGAATGGATCTAAACAGGAAGAGGAACCTGGGCAATACGTTCATTTTGATCGTCTGGACTCTTCCTGCGAGGGAGAGTGGGAGTGTGTTCCATCTTTGCAGGTCCTTTTTTACTTCCTCCGCCAGGCTGGTGAGGTTCCATTTGTGGATCCCTTTCCAGTCATGGGCTATTTGGATCCCCAGGTAGCGGAATTTATGTCGGGCTTGTTTAAACGGCAGCCCCTTTAGTGCTGCCCCCCCCCCCCCCTGCTGGTGTACTGGGAAGATCTCACTTTTGCTCATGTTGAGTTTGTAGCCCGAGACGGCTCCAAACTCTTTCAGGAGCGCAATGATTCCGTCCATGCTGCTTTGTGGGTCCGAGATGTAGAGGAGCAGATCGTCTGCCTAGAGTGAGACTCTGTGCTCTCTGCCTCCCCTTCGGATCCCCCTCCAATTTTTTGCTGCCCTGAGCGCAATTGCTAGCGGTTCGATTGCTAGTGCGAACAGCAGTGGGGACAGTGGGCATCCTTGTCTGGTGCCCCTGTGCAGCTGGAAGTATTGGGAGTTGGTATTGTTGGTCCGTACACTCGCCATGGGGGCGTTGTATAGGAGTTTTACCCACGCGGTGAACCCTGTTCCAAGCCCGAACCGCTCCAGTACCTCTATGAGGTATTTCCATTCGACTCTGTCGAAAGCCTTTTCTGCGTCCAGGGAGACGATCACCTCTTGTGTTCTCTCCCCGGAGGGGGGAGAGAAGATATCATAAGGGAGAGATGGGTGAAGAAAGATGGAGGACATCAGGCTGGCTACAACAGGCCACACGTGGTGACTTGGAACAGTGGACTCCAAGCAGCCACTTTGGAGGGTCCCTGGACAAAGGGAAACCCGGGATGCAGGGGCCCAACCTCATGGGGAAAACAGTGACTGCGGCCATCTTGGACAGCCCCTCAAAAAAGGAAACTCCGGAATGCAGGTACATGTGCAACAGGTAAGCATAGTTAATCCTGTCATAATATACATCCATGTATATAATGGAGTGCAGACAGATAGTGATTGACACACAAGTTGACCAATAAGCACACAGAACACAGCAGCCAATCACCAGACAGGACACGATCACTATAAAGCCAGAGGGCACCAGTTTTCCCGCTCTCTCGGGATCCAGCCTCTGAGACAGTCAGAGCTCGTGAGCAGCAGCCAGTGCTAACACCATGTGGTAGTTAGTAAGTCTGGTCAGGTTAGCCTCAGGTCTCCAGTCAAGTCAGCATAGTGTCAACCCACAGTTGGACATGTAAAATAGTTAGATGTTGAGTGTCCAAAAGACATTGAGTGTCTTTAAGACAGAAATTGATAAATTCTTGATTTCTCGAGGAATTAAGGGCTATGGTGAGAGAGCGGGTAAATGGAGTTGAAATCAACCATGATTGAATGGTGGAGTGGACTCGATGGGCCGAATGGCCTTACTTCCACTCCTATGTCTTATGGTCTTATGGTCTTATGTTAAATAAAATTGTGTTGCATCTCATCAAGTGTTGGAAGTCTGTCTCTCGCTGCACTGCATCAAGCGCAGTCCACATAGACCCAGCCTACCCAACACATCAAATCCCACAGGGGACAAAAACCCCCCACCAGTATAGTCATCTGGGATGTCAGGGGACTTAACGGCCCTGTGAAAAATTCCAGAGTCTTCGCCCACCTTAAAAGTATGAAAGCCGACATAGTCTCCTCCAAGTGAGGGAGAAGGACCAACTGTGGGTAAGGAAGGGCTGGGTGGAACAGACCTACCATTCCTGCTAGGGGGCAGAGGGCCAGGTTGGAAGCCATTCTGCTAAATACGAGGTTGATGTTCATGGCGACAAAGACGGTTACAGACCCAGGCATTTCATGGACACTGGTTTCCTCGACGGGGCACCAGTAGTCCTAGTTAATGTGAATGTGCCCAACTGGGACGACACAGAGCTTAAAAAGAAGACCATGGCGGAAATCCCCAACATAGAAACGCACCGACTGATCATGGATGGGGACTTTAATTGTGTACAGGACTCACAGACAGACAGGTCAAACTCCAAAATGGGAAAGACCTCCACATGGCAAAAGAACTCAGCCTTTTCAAGGAGCAGATGGGGGCGGTGGACCCATGGCAATTCACCCACCCTGGGGAGAAGGAGTTCTCCTTCTTCTCCCAAGTACATAACGTCTATTCATGGATTGACTTCTTTGCAGTAGCTAAATTGGTGTTTCCAGGGCTCAGAAGGGCAGAAGATACCGTGATCGTAATCTCTGATCACGCTCCACAGCATTTGAATGTGAGGTTGGAGACGGGCTGTGCCCAGTGCCCTGTGGAGGTTGGACATGGCCCTACTAGCCAATAAGACTTTCTACAAGAAAATATCACAGGCCATAGATGAGCACATCACTAATAAGCAGAATGGGGAGGTCTCACCCTCCAGGTTCTGGGAGACTGTGATCAGGGGTGAAATTAACACTTATAAAGCATGAAGAGATAGGGAAGAGAGGGTGGCTGGGCAACAGCTAGTCGACTTCATACTTGAAGTAGACGGGCGATAATCCAAAGACCCGACCGTAGAGCTCCTGGTGGGGAGGAAAAAGCTACAAATGGACTTTGACCTTCTCTCCACGAGGAAAACCAAGCATCAGCTCCGCAAGGCACAGGGGACCCTTTAAGAGTGTGGAGACAAGGTTGGCCGTCTACTGGCTCACCAGCTGAGAAAGCAGGCACCTACAAGGGAAATAGCGCAGATTAGGGATAGCAAAGGCAAATTAGTCGGGAACCGGACAAGGTCAACAAGGTGTTTGGGACCTTCTACCAGGGGCTGTACACCTCGGAGCCCCCAGCTGGGGACTTGGGGATGAAAATGAAAAATGAAATGAAAATCGCTTATTGTCACGAGTAGTCTTCAATGAAGTTACTGTGAAAAGCCCCTAGTCGCCACATTCTGGCGCCTGTCCGGGGAGGCTGGTACGGGAATCGAACCGTGCTGCTGGCCTGCTTGGTCTGCTTTAAAAGCCAGCGATTTAGCCTTGTGAGCTAGTTCCTTGATGAACTGGAACATAGAACATAGAATATAGAAAAATACAGCACAGAACAGGCCCTTCGGCCCACGATTAATCAAAGATTATCATAGAATTTACAGTGCAGAAGAAGGCCACTCGGCCCATCGAGTCTGCACCGGCTCTTGGAAAGAGCACCCTACCCGAGGTCAACACCTCCACCCTATCCCCATAACTCAGTAACCCCACCCAACCCTAAGGGCAATTTTGGACACTAAGGGCAATTTTTCATGGCCAATCCACCCAACCTGCACATCTTTGGGCTGTGGGTGGAAACCGGAGCACCTGGAGGAAACCCACGCACACACGGGAAGGATGTGCAGACTCCGCACAGACAGTGACCCAAGCCGGGAATCGAACCTGGGATCCTGGAGCTGTGAAGCAATTGTGCTATCCACAATGCTACCGTGCTGCCCTTAAGAACAAATTAATCTACACTCCATTATTCTACCATAATCCATGGACCTATCCAATAGCCGCTTGAAGGTCCCTAATGTTTCCGACTCAGCTACTTCCACAGGCAGTGCATTCTATGCCCCCACTGCTCTCTGGGTAAAGAACCTACCTCTGACATCCCCTCTATATCTTCCACCATTCACCTTAAATTTATGTCCCCTTGTAATGGTTTGTTTCACCCGGGGAAAAAGTCTCTGACTGTCTACTCTATCTATTCCCCTGATCATCTTATAAACCTCTATCAAGTCGCCCCTCATCCTTCTCCGTTCCAATGAGAAAAGGCCTAGCACCCTCAACCTTTCCTTGTAAGACCTACTCTCCATTCCAGGCAACATCCTGGTAAATCTCCAAAGCGTCCATATCCTTCCTAAAATGAGGTGACCAGAACTGCACACAGTACACCAAATGTGGCCTTACCAAGGTTTTGTACAGCTGCATCATCACCTCACGGCCCTTAAATTCAATCCCTCTGCTAATGAACGCTAGCACACCATAGGCCTTCTTCACAGCTCTATCCACTTGAGTGGCAACTTTCAAAGATCTATGAACATAGACCCCAAGATCTCTCTGCTCCTCCACATTGCCAAGAACCCTACCGTTAACCCTGTATTCCACATGCATATTTGTCCTTCCAAAATGGACAACCTCACACTTCTCAGCCCAGCTCTGCATCCTATCTATGTCTCTTTGCAACCGACAACAGCCCTCCTCACTATCCACAACTCCACAAATCTTCGTATCATCTGCAAATTTACTGACCCACCCTTCAACTCCCTCATCCAAGTCATTAATGAAAATCACAAACAGCAGAGGACCCAGAACTGATCCCTGCGGTACGCCACTGATAACTGGGCTCCAGGCTGAATATTTGCCATCCACCACCACTCTTTGACTTCTATTGGTTAGCCAGTTCATTATCCAACTGGCCAAATTTCCCACTATCCCATGCCTCCTTACTTTCTGCATAAGCCTACCATGGGGAACCTTATCAAATGCCTTACTAAAATCCATGTACACTACATCCACTGCTTTACCTTCATCCACATGCTTGATTACTTCCTTAAAGAATTCAGTAAGACTTGTGAGGCAAGACCTACACCTCACAAATCCGTGCTGACTATCCCTAATCAAGCAGTGTTTTTCCAGATGCTCAGAAATCCTGTCCCTCAGTACCCTTTCCATTACTTTGCCTACCACTGAAGTAAGACTAACTGGTCTGTAATTCTCAGGGTTATCCCTATTCCCTTTTTTGAACAGGGGCACGATATTCGCCACTCTCCAATCCTCTGGTACCACCCCTGTTGACAGCGAGGATGAAAAGATCATTGCCAATGGCTCTGCAATTTCATTTCTTGCTTCCCATAGAATCCTTGCATATATCCCGTCAGGCTCGGGTGACTTGTCTATCCTCAAGTTTTTCAAAATGCCCAACACATCTTTCTTCCTAACAAGTATCTCCTCGAGCTTACCAGTCTGTTTCACACTGTCCTCTCCAACAATATGGCCCCTCTCGTTTGTAAATACTGAAGAAAAGTACCCGTTCAAGACCTCTCCTTTCTCTTCAGACTCCATACACAATCTCCCGCTACTGTCCTTGATCGGACCTACCCTCGCTCTAGTCATTCTCATATTTCTCACATATGTGTAAAAGGCCTTGGGGTTTTCCTTGATCCTACCCGCCAAAGACTTTTCATGCCCAGACATGCCAGTCGTGGGGAGGACAGGAAACGGGGCCTGGAAGCTCCGCTAGAACTGGGAGAGGTCATGGAAAGTATTAGCTTCTTGCAGGCGGGTAAGGCGACGGGACCAGTTTCCTGGCGGACTTCTACAAAAGATTTATGACAGCACTGGTCCTGCACCTGCAGGAGATGTTCACAGACTCACTGGCAAGGGGCACATTGCCGCTTATGCTGGCACAAGCCTAAATCGCACAGATACTTAAAAAAGACAAAGGCCCAACAGAATGCAGTTCCTATCGACCCATCTCGCTGCTAAATGCAGACACGAAAATACTGGCCAAGATCCTAGCCAAGAGGCTGGAGGACTGCATACCACAGGTGGTAGCAGAAGACCAGATGGCCTTGGTCGAGGGTAACATCGAACATCAGGCTCCTGCAGAATGTAATAATGACCCCATCGGGGGAGAGAACACCAGAGGTGATCATCTCCCTGGATGCAGAAAAGGTCTTCGGCAGAGTCAAATAGAGGTACTAGAGCGGTTTGGACTAGGAATAGGGTTCATCGCCTGGGTGAAACTCCTGTACAACGTTCCCACAACTAACATACAGACAAATACCACCAGCTCTAAGTACTTCCAGCTGCATAGAGGCACAAGGCAGGGATGCCCATTATTCATGCTGCTCAAACCACTAACGATCACGCTTAGTGCGGCAAAGAATTGGAAAGGGATCTGGAGAGGAGACAGAGAGCATCGAGTCTCAATCTACGCCGATGACCTGCTCCTCTACATCTCAGATCCGCAAAGCAGCATGGAAGGAATCATGGCGCTCTTGAAAGAGTTTGGAACCTCGGGCTACAAACTTAACTTGAGCTAAAGTGAGATCTTTCCGGTGAACCTGCAATGGGGGAGGGGCAGAGCTGGAGGGGCTGCCGTTTAAACAGGCCCGGCATAAATTCCGCTACCTGAGGATCCAAATCACTCACGCCTGGACAGGGAGCCACAAGTAGAACCTGACCAACCTGACCGAGGAAGTTAAATAGGACCTGCAGAGATGGAACACACTCCACTCTCCCTGCAGGGGAGGATGCAGACGATCAAAATGAACATACTGCCCAGGTTCCTCTTCCTGTTTAGATCCATCCCAATCTACATCCCCAAGGCTTTTTTTAAACTCACTGGACAAATTGATTATGGCGTTTATATGGGGGGGAGTGAAGAATGCAAGGATCCCAAAGTACTGCAGGGAACGAGATCCATGGGTGGCCTAGCCCTCCCAAACCTGTGATATTACCTCTGGGCAGCGACCACAGAGAGTGTAAAGGGCTGCATCAAGGAGCCAGAAGCCGCGTGGGTGCTTATGGAGGAGGGCTCCCATCCCATCCCCACCTAATAAATATCCACCGAGGCCAGTGGTGGTAGCAACACTCCGGTCATGGAACCAACTGTGACAGCATTTCGGACTGACCAAAATATCCAACAAGGCCCCCATCTGCAACAACCACAAGTTCACACCGGCAACTATGGATGCCACCTTTAAAAGGTGGAGACAGGCCGGGGGGGCGCTGAGAGTTGGGGATTTTTACATCAACAACAGGTTAACAACGCTCGAAGAGCTGACAAAAAGATTCCAGCTGATGGGGGGAAACAAACTTGGGTATTTACAACTCAAAAACATCCTAAGAAGGGAAACAAGGACTTACCCACGACCACCACGACAATCGCTGCTTGAGGACCTGCTGGACGCAGACATCTGAGGGAAAGGGAACTAAGGTGACCTGTAAGGGCGACTGCTAAGGGGTGGCTAACACCCAACTGAATGAGACAAGGGAGAAGTGGGAGGAGGACTTGGGGTTTGAAATAAGAGACTCTGGAGCGAACCACTGCACAGGGTCAACTCTGCCTCCACCTCTGTAAGGCTAAGCCTAATGCAGATAAAAGTGGTCATAGAGCCCACTTAACCAGAACCCAAATAAGCAGCCAGATCTCTTCATAGGCCTTTTCCTCCCTAATCGCCCGCCGGAGAATCCTGCTCAGCTGGCGATCAGCAGCACCACCCAAAGCTGCAGACTGCCTGTCCGACCTGTTGGAATTTCTCCAAATAGAGAAAATTAAATTCACCATACCAGGGTTGGAAGAAGGTTTCCACACAACGTGGGGGCCATTCGCTTGGTTGTTCCAGGACCTGTTTGTAGCCAACAACTAGGAAGCCAAAGAACAGGAGGGGGGTAGCCACGACACAGTAGATGGGGGGGAGGGGGGGGGGGGGGTGAGAGAGGGGGTGGTGGGGGTCAGGGAAACATAGAATTCAACTAATCCCAACAAGAGAAACATGAGACACAAAGGGTACTGCAAGGAGCAAAAAGAAAGGAGTCAGCTATGATTGTATGTAAGTAGGTGAAGCCGATGTATGTGTGAATAGTTTTAGTTTCAGGCTTGGGGTGGGTTGGGGGCGGTAGCTGTAGCTGGTGGGGCCCACGATGTCCATTAGGGAGCTGTGCGGTTGGGGACGTACGACTGTACGTTACAGGAGGCTACTGTTAGTGAGTTCGTGAGCTGTCTGGTCGCCGCGAGGTTGAGCTGACGGACGCTCTAATAGATGCTGGCGGATTTACGCCGACCCCATGCCCGTAACAAAAGCGTCCCTGAGTAAATGTTCCGTATGTTCGACTGCCGAAACTGCCTGGTAATCACAGTTCCTCGCCAGGATGTGCAGGGCACGCCAGAAATCGTCTAATACTCACTGGGGAGTTGCTGCCTCGTGGACAGGAGGTGCCTGGCGTAGAGTTTGTTGATCGGCCGAATATAATGTCCTTTCAGAAGCTCCATAGCTTCAGTGTAAGTGGGCGCATCCCAGATAAGGGGAAAAATATCAGAGCTCACCCGTGAGTACAGGACCTGGAGCTTCTGTGCGTCCGAGGGTTGTTCAGTCGATGATCTTAGGTAGCTTTTGAAGCAAGTTAGCCAGTGGTCAAAGGCCGACGTGGCGTTGGCTGCTTGAGGGTGCAGCTGTAGGTGATCAGGCTTGATATGAAGTTCCATTGCTGTAATATCTCTGCTTAATAAATTGATGCACTACCAATTACGAAGAGACAAGAGTAGAGAGTAATCGAGGCTTTATTAAGCAGAGATGTGTGGCCTCCTGCAGCTGTTACCAGAATGGGAGCAGCTCGGGTGAGCACACACATTTATACTCCGTCTACTGGGCGGAGCCAGCAGGCAGGGATTTACCCCCGTACCTATATACCTACAGGAGCCTTACCGTATTACCTCTAATAATCATCATTACAACTACTATACAATCAGTGGTGACTACCACACAGACTGATGACCCGGATATTCTTTCTCCAGCCTCAGGTTCTCCAAATTTTTCAGGAGTTCTGACTTGCCACAAAGATGGTTTTCCAAGGATTAAATGCGAGCTTCAGCTGAGGGAGCAACATTTTCGATGTTCAGGATTCTTTCCTCCATTTCATCAAGCCTCTTATTCGTATTCTGCAGCTTGACCTCATGAGCACTTAAATTGTGCGTCAACAGACCGAGTTTGTTGTCTATTACTCTGATGATGTTTGCAGAAATCATTTTCAGCACCTTCGAAATTGCCGGATTGAAAAGGCAGCTCCAGCCCTGTGCACCAAACTGCTCCCTTTTATCAGGAGATTTTCTTGAATTCCTCGGCATTTTCTCTCAAACACATCACTAAAAAATCTCCCAGGGGAATATTACTGAGTATTAACTCTCAAACTGGGAAAGTATGTGCCACACTAACATGAGAAAAGAAAGATTATAAAGAGAGTAGCAGAGCTACTGATCAGCTGTTCTGGGGAAATTTGCATACGTGCAGTGCGGTCAGCCTAAGTTGAAGGTGGTTTGTGGAGAGGCTGTTGGCAAGTGACAGTTAAACCCGAAACACTTCGTGAGTGTTTCCCACCCTACAGTGGTTGGGAAGCGGGAGCAGGGGCCTGTCGTGAAGGTGAGCGAGTGCCTTTAAATTTGCTTACCTTTCAGCGGGAGCAGGGTTTGAAGTAATATCAGGTAAGCTCTTCCTTTCTTTTTCTTTTTCTTGTTTTTTTTTATATCTAGAGGTGATGTCAGGGAAGGCAGTACAATGCTCCTCCTGCAGAATGTTTGAGGTGAGGGACGCCGTCAGCGTCCCTGCTGATTTCATCTGTGGGAAGTGCACCCAACTCCAGCTCCTCAAAAACCGTGTTAGGGACCTGGAGCTTGAGCTGGATGAACTTCGGATCATTCGGGAGGCAGAGGGGGTCATAGATAGGAGCTTCAGGGAAGTAGTTACACCAAAGACTGGAGATAGATGGGTAACTGTAAGAGGGACTGGGAAGAAGCAGTCAGTGCAGGGACCCCCTGCGGTCGTTCCCCTGAGTAACAAGTATACCGTTTTGGATACTTGTGGGGGGGACGACTTACCAGGGGTAAGCCATGGGGTACGGGCCTCTGGCACGGAGTCTGTCCCTGTTGCTCAGAAGGGAAGGGGGGAAAGGAGTAGAACATTAGTAATTGGGGACTCAATAGTCAGGGGCACAGATAGGAGATTTTGTGGGAGCGAGAGAGACTCACGTTTGGTATGTTGCCTCCCAGGTACAAGGGTACGTGATGTCTCGGATCGTGTTTTCCGGGTCCTTAAGGGGGAGGGGAAGCAGCCCCAAGTCGTAGTCCACATTGGCACTAACGACATAGGTAGGAAAGGGGACAAGGATGTCAGGCAGGCCTTTAGGGAGCTAGGATGGAAGCTCAGAGCGAGAACAAACAGAGTTGTTATCTCTGGGTTGTTGCCCGTGCCACGTGATAGTGAGATGAGGAATAGGGAGAGAGAGCAATTAAACACGTGGCTACAGGGATGGTGCAGGCGGGAGGGATTCAGATTTCTGGATAACTGGGGCTCTTTCTGGGGAAGGTGGGACCTCTATAGACAGGATGGTCTACATCTGAACCTGAGGGGCACCAATATCCTGGGGGGGAGATTTGTTAGTGCTCTTTGGGGGGGTTTAAACTAATTCAGCAGGGACATGGGAACCTGGATTGTAGTTTTGGGGTACGGGAGATTAAGAGTATAGAGGTCAGGAGCACAGATTTGACTTCGCAGGAGGGTGCCAGTGTTCAGGTAGGTGGTTTGAAGTGTGTCTACTTCAATGCCAGGAGTATACGAAATAAGGTAGGGGAACTGGCAGCATGGGTTGGTACCTGGGACTTCGATGTTGTGGCCATTTCAGAGACATGGATAGAGCAGGGACAGGAATGGTTGTTGCAGGTTCCGGGGTTTAGGTGTTTTAGTAAGCTCAGAGAAGGGGGCAAAAGAGGGGGAGGTGTGGCGCTGCTAGTCAAGGACAGTATTACGGTGGTGGAAAGGATGCTAGATGGGGACTCTTCTTCTGAGGTAGTATGGGCTGAGGTTAGAAACAGGAAAGGAGAGGTCACCCTGTTGGGAGTTTTCTATAGGCCACCTAATAGTTCTAGGGATGTAGAGGAAAGGATGGCGAAGATGATTCTGGAAAAGAGCGAAAGTAACAGGGTAGTTGTTATGGGAGACTTTAACTTTCCAAATATTGACTGGAAAAGATATAGTTCGAGTACATTAGATGGGTCATTCTTTGTACAATGTGTGCAGGAGGGTTTCCTGACACAATATGTTGACAGGCCAACAAGAGGCGAGGCCACATTGGATTTGGTTTTGGGTAATGAACTAGGCCAGGTGTTAGATCTGGAGGTAGGTGAGCACTTTGGAAACAGTGACCACAATTCGGTGACCTTTACATTAGTGATGGAAAGGGATAAGTATACCCCACAGGGCAAGAGTTATAGCTGGGGGAAGGGCAATTATGATGCCATTAGACATGACTTAGGATGTGTTGGTTGGAGAAGTAGGCTGCAAGGGTTGGGCACACTGGATATGTGGAGCTTGTTCAAGGAACAGCTATTGCATGTTCTTGATAAGTACGTACCAGTCAGGCAGGGAGGAAGGGGTCGAGCGAGGGAACCGTGGTTTACCAAAGAAGTGGAATATCTTGTTAAGAGGAAGAAGGAGGCCTATGTGAAGATGAGGCATGAAGTTTCAGTTGGGGCGCTTGATAGTTACAAGGAAGCGAGGAAGGATCTAAAGAGAGAGCTGAGACGAGCAAGGAGGGGACATGAGAAGTCTTTGGCAGGTAGGATCAAGGAAAACCCAAAAGCTTTCTATAGGTATGTCAGGAATAAAAGAATGACTAGGGTAAGAGTAGGGCCAGTCAAGGACAGTGGTGGGAAGTTGTGTGTGGAGGCTGAGGAGATAAGCGAGATACTAAATGAATACTTTTCGTCAGTATTCACTCAAGAAAAAGATAATATTGTGGAGGAGAATGCTGAGACCCAGGCTATTAGAATAGATGGCATTGAGGTGCGTAGGGAAGAAGTGTTGGCAATTCTGGACAAGGTGAAAATAGATAAGTCCCCGGGGCCAGATGGGATTTATCCTAGGATTCTCTGGGAAGCCAGGGAAGAGATTGCTGAGCCTTTGGCTTTGATTTTTAGGTCATCATTGGCTACAGGAATAGTGCCAGAGGACTGGAGGATAGCAAATGTGGTCCCTTTGTTCAAGAAGGGGAGTAGAGATAACCCCGGTAACTATAGGCCGGTGAGCCTAACGTCTGTGGTGGGTAAAGTCTTGGAGAGGATTATAAAAGATACAATTTATAATCATCTAGATAGGAATAATATGATTAGGGACAGTCAGCATGGTTTTGTGAAGGGTAGGTCATGCCTCACAAACCTTATCGAGTTCTTTGAGAAGGTGACTGAACAGGTAGACGAGGGTAGAGCAGTTGATGTGGTGTATATGGATTTTAGTAAAGCGTTTGATAAGGTTCCCCACGGTCGTCTATTGCAGAAAATACGGAGGCTGGGGATTGAGGGTGATTTAGAGATGTGGATCAGAAATTGGCTAGTTGAAAGAAGACAGAGAGTGGTAGTTGATGGGAAATGTTCAGAATGGAGTTCAGTTACGAGTGGCGTACCACAAGGATCTGTTCTGGGGCCGTTGCTGTTTGTCATTTTTATAAATGACCTAGAGGAGGGCGCAGAAGGATGGGTGAGTAAATTTGCAGACGACACTAAAGTCGGTGGAGTTGTAGACAGTGCGGAAGGATGTTGCAGGTTACAGAGGGACATAGATAAGCTGCAGAGCTGGGCTGAGAGGTGGCAAATGGAGTTTAATGTGGAGAAGTGTGAGGTGATTCACTTTGGAAAGAATAACAGAAATGCGGAATACTTGGCTAATGGTAAAATTCTTGGTAGTGTGGATGAGCAGAGGGATCTCGGTGTCCATGTACATAGATCCCTGAAAGTTGCCACCCAGGTTGATAGGGTTGTGAAGAAGGCCTATGGTGTGTTGGCCTTTATTGGTAGAGGGATTGAGTTCTGGAGCCATGAGGTCATGTTGCAGTTGTACAAAACTCTAGTATGGCCGCATTTGGAGTATTGCGTACAGTTCTGGTCGCCTCATTATAGGAAGGACGTGGAAGCTTTGGAACGGGTGCAGAGGAGATTTACCAGGATGTTGCCTGGTATGGAGGGAAAATCTTATGAGGAAAGACTGATGGACTTGAGGTTGTTTTCGTTAGAGAGAAGAAGGTTAAGAGGTGACTTAATAGAGGCATACAAAATGATCAGAGGGTTAGATAGGGTGGACAGCGAGAGCCTTCTCCCGCGGATGGAGGTGGCTAGCACGAGGGGACATAGCCTTAAATTGAGGGGTAATAGATATAGGACAGAGGTCAGAGGTGGGTTTTTTACGCAAAGAGTGGTGAGGCCGTGGAATGCCCTACCTGCAACAGTAGTGAACTCGCCAACATTGCGGGCATTTAAAAATTTATTGGATAAGCATATGGATGATAAGGGCATAGTGTAGGTTAGATGGCCTTTAGATTTTTTTCCATGTCGGTGCAACATCGAGGGCCGAAGGGCCTGTACTGCGCTGTATCGTTCTATGTTCTATGTTCTATGTTCTATGTTCTATGTTCTAGAGTGGTGCCTGAGTCCATGGATATGCTGCTATTCCCACGCCTGCATGACGTCCATGTAAGGGGGTTTTAAGAAGGTATAGAGGCATGTGACGGGAAGAGGATTGGTTAGAGAATAAAATGGAAAGTCTATAATTGGGTGGAGAGCAGGAGAGATTATGGTGAAAGACAGAAGGAGATTTTTTTAAATATAAATTTAGAGTATCCAATTAAGGGGCAATTTAGCGTGGCCAATCCACCTACCCTGAACATCTTCGGGTTTTGGGAGTGAATCCCAGGCAGACACGGGGAGAACGTGCAAACTCCACACGGACAGTGACCTGGGGCCGGGATCGAACCCGGGTCCTCGGCGCCATGAGGCAGCAGTGCTCACCACTGTGCCACCATGCCACCCCAGCAGAAGGAGATGTTAATGGCCAAAACTATCTTTCGACGCCAGCTTGCTGGCAGCAGTTATTGAGAACATGCTGGCACTCCTGGGTAAAATTGGCAACTCAACTACAAAAGCTAGTTCTGAAGAAGAGAGATGCAGACTCAAAACGTTGGGCGCTGTCGCTCGAGCGAATTGAGGCCGATGGATAACGGGAGAGGCAGAAAATGAGATCCACGCCAGGCCCAAACAGTTTGCGATGCAACCAGCCCACTTCCGTGGTGAAATTGGGATTGCACCGTAGCGTGGCGAGAAACCAATTATCACCACTGAAGCCCTATTTCTATACAGTTAACGGGAGCCACCCATTATCCAGTGGCCTCCCATCATTCATCAGCCGCCCCAGCAAGTGGTCACGCTGATGCATTTGTACTCCTTTTGAAAGATGTGAAAATGGCGGAAGGGCTTCTGTGGGGAGCCGAGGATGTGAGTAGCCATCCTTGCTCACCGGCAAAGAGCCCGGGGGTACTGGGCTTGCCACCCCAGTGCTCGGCGGGGGGATGAGGACCCTAGGTTGGGGGGGCCCCTCCGCAAGGTTGGGCTACTATGGGAGGGTGGGAGGTGCTGGGGGGAGGAGGCGGGCAGGGTTAACTGGGGTGCAACCACTCCCGGCACCACCATGCAAACCCTTAGATTGTGTGTATCCATTCCGGGGCAACCCGTGTCCCAGCCCGTCTGCCCCACTGACCACCCATAACCCCCACAGACTACTGAGGCCTCTGGCTGTGAGGCTGAAGGCTATTGTTGATAGGGAGTTGGCAATTGTGGTTAAATGAGCACTTCACACAACACAAGTGGATTCTCGTGTCTGAATGGGCCGTATAGCATGTGGGAGACATTGCCTAGCATCCCAATCAGACCTCGATGCCTGGACACCGTGTCTGAACACTGCGGGAGGCAACAGCACAAATGCAGCATCCGAGATCCGAACACACATGAGATGGGACACAGCTCCGGAGACATGTCCATGGCCGGAGGGTGGGTGAGTGCAATGGGGAGGTGACCACCCCCGCCCGGTCCAGGTGACAGTTATGAGCGGGTGCCCGTGGTACAGCGTCTGGAATCCGGTGATGGGGGCCCGCTGCGGCTGGGTGTGCGTGGGCAGGGCAACGTGACACCACTGTTTAAAAAAGGAGGTAGGCAGAAAGCAGGAAATTATAGGCCAGTGAGCTTAACTTCGGTAGTAGGGAAGATGCTGGAATCTATCATCAAGGAAGAAATAGCAAGGCATCGGGATAGAAATTGTCCCATTGGGCAGACGCAGCATGGGTTCATAAAGGGCAGGTCATGCCTAACTAATTTAGTGGAATTTTTTGAGGACATTACCAGCTAGGTAGATAACGGGGAGCTGATGGATGTGGTATATCTGGATTTCCAGAAAACCTTTGACAAGGTGCCACACAAAAGGTTGCTGCATAAGATAAAGATGCATGGCATTAAGGGTAAAGTAGTAGCATGGATAGAGGATTGGTTAATTAATAGAAAGCAAAGAGTGGGGATTAATGGGTGTTTCTCTGGTTGGCAATCAGTAGCTAGTGGTGTCCCTCAGGGATCCGTGTTGGGCCCACAATTGTTCACAATTTACATAGATGATTTGGAGTTGGGGACCAAGGGCAATGTGTCCAAGTTTGCAGATGACACTAAGGTGAGTGGTAATGCGAAAAGTGCAGAGGATACTGGAAGTCTGCAGAGGGATTTGGATAGGTTAAGTGAATGGGCTAGGGTCTGGCAGATGGAATACAATGTTGACAAATGTGAGGTTATCCATTTTGGTAGGAATAACAGCAAACGGGATTATTATTTAAACGATAAAATATTAAAGCATGCCGCTGTGCAGAGAGACTTGGGTGTGCTAGTGCATGAGTCACAGAAGGTTGGTTTACAGGTGCAACAGGTGATTAAGAAGGCAAATGGAATTTTGTCCTTCATTGCTAGAGGGATGGAGTTTAAGACTAGGGAGGTTATGTTGCAATTGTATAAGGTGTTAGTGAGGCCACACCTGGAGTATTGTGTTCAGTTTTGGTCTCCTTACTTGAGAAAGGACGTACTGGCACTGGAGGGTGTGCAGAGGAGATTCACTAGGTTAATCCCAGAGCTGAAGGGGTTGGATTATGAGGAGAGGTTGAGTAGACTGGGACAGTACTCGTTGGAATTTAGAAGGATGAGGGGGGATCTTATAGAAACATTTAAAATTATGAAGGGAATAGATAGAATAGATGCGGGCAGGTTGTTTCCACTGGCGGGTGAAAGCAGAACTAGGGGACATAGCCTCAAAATAAGGGGAAGTAGATTTAGGACTGAGTTTAGGAGGAACTTCTTCACCCAAAGGGTTGTGAATCTATGGAATTCCTTGCCCAGTGAAGCAGTTGAGGCTCCTTCATTACATGTTTTTAAGGTAAAGATAGATAGTTTTTTGAAGAATAAAGGGATTAAGGGTTATGGTGTTCGGGCCGGAAAGTGGAGCTGAGTCCACAAAATATCAGCCATGATCTCATTGAATGGCGGAGCAGGCTCAAGGGGCCAGATGGCCTACTCCTGCTCCTAGTTCTTATGTTCTTATGTTCTTATGTTCTTATTCCGGGTGTGGGGAGAGGGGGATCAATGGGGGAATGGAGGGTCCCAGGGTTAGAGCCATTGCTGTTTGTCAGTCAAACATCCTCTCCTAATGCCTTACAGATATTGAACACTATGGCAGGGATTTAGGACCCAGTACTTCCTCCATTGGTGCTGCTGGTGGGCCAGGCGGCCTGGCGGCAGGGACGGCAGAGGCAGCAGTGTCTGCAGGTGCTCGAGGCGGCGGCCCATGTGCTGGATACCACCCCCACCCTGAAGACCTGGCTAATGAAGCCAGTACGGAGGTCAGTGACCAAGCGGAGACCCGATACAATGACGTCAATGTGGCCACACGGGCTGTGTTTGAACGGTGCATTGGACTGCTCAAGATGCAGTTCCAATGCCTCGGCCGCTCCAGTGGGGCACTCCGGTACACAGCCCGGAAGGTCACCCACTTTGTGGTTGTCTGCTGTGCCCTCCCCAGACTGGCACAGCAGCGGATCGATGAGCTGGAGGTTGGTGATGAGGAACATGTGACTATTTCGGACGAGGAGGAAGACGAGGAAGGCGAGGATGATGAGGTGGCACCAGACCAGCAGGGGCTGGAGGACGATGCCAGGGAGGAACTGGAGGACCAGCCGGTGGTTGGAGGACAGGTGGCAGCGGCGAGTGTCCAGCAAGCCCAAAGGCCAGTGAGGGACCCAGAGGGGGGGGGGGTCCCGCAATAGCCCAGGCTGTACTGGCGTCGCTGGTCGCTTGAACAGATGATTGACAGCGCATGCCGCAGGAAGCTCCACCTCAACAAGGAGACAATGCGGCATCATGCCATGTCCTCGCGGACCTGGCACTGCAGGTGGCCATCAAGGTTACTGCAGCCGTAAACTTTTATGCCTCGGGATTATTCCAGGGCTCGAGTGGGAACCTGTGTGGTATCTCACAGGCCATAGCCCATAGGTGCATCCGACAGGTCACGAATGCCCTTTATGCCCGGGCGGAAGACTACATCATCTTTGATGTGGAGATGCAGGCGTTTGGTGGACACAGTAATAATTCTTACAACATCAGGTTAAAGTCCAACAGGTTTGTTTCGAATCACTAGCTTTTGGAGCTCAGCTCCTTCATCAGGTGAGTGGATGAGGGAGCTTCACTCCAAAAGCTAGTGATTCGAAACAAACCTGTCGGACTTTAACCTGGTTGTAAGAATTCTTACTGTCCATCATCTTTGACATGGACCAAGCCCAGCAAGATGCCTGGGCTGCAGGTTTCTCTGCTATTGCTGGGATGTCCCAGGTCCAGTGGGTAATAGATACCACGCAAGTTGCCCTGTGCTCACCAGGGCATCTGGGGGTCCCCTATGTTTTTGTTTTTATAAATTTAGAGTACCCAATTATTTTTTCCAATTAAGGGTCAATTTAGCGTGGCCAATCCACCTACCCTGCATATCTTTGGGTTGTGGGGGCGAAATCCATGCAGACACAGGGAGAATGTGCAAACTCCACACAGACAGTGACCCAGAGCCGGGATCGAACCTGGGACCTCAGCGCCGTAGGCAGCAATGCTAACCACTGTGCCACCGTGCCGCCCGGGGTCCCCTATGTTAACATAAAAGGATTCCACTCCCTGAACATACAGCTCGTGTGCGACCACCACATGACGATCATGCATGTGTGTGCATGCTTCCCGGGGAGCGTGCATGACAGCTACATCCTGGGGCAGTCGACCATCCCCGGCCTCTTCGAGGAGCACCCCAGGATGGGCGGCTGGCTCTTGCGGGAAAAGGAATATCTGCTGAGGACCTGACTAATGAAGCCAAAGCGAAGGCTGAGAGAGCAAAGCAGAAGGGCAGCACGGTGGCCTAGTGGTTAGCACAACCGCCTCACGGCGCTGAGGTCCCAGGTTCAATCCCGGCTCTGGGTCACTGTCCGTGTGGAGTTTGCACATTCTCCCCGTGTCTGCGTGGGTTTCGCCCCCACAACCCAAAAATGTGCAGAGTAGGTGGATTGGCCACGCTAAATTGCCCCTTAATTGGAAAAAATAATTGGGTAATCTAAATTAATAAAAAAAAAAGAGAGAGCAAAGCAGAGACCAGGTACAACGAGGCCCGTGTGGCTACCCGGGCTGTGATTGAGCAGTGTATCGGACTCCTCAAGATGCGGTTCCAATGCCTTAACCGCTCCAGTGGTACACTGCCCAGAGGGTCACTTGCTTTATGGTGGTCTGCTGTGCCACCCACAATCTCACACAGCAGTGGGTCGATGAGCTGGAGGTTGGTGATGAGGAACATGTGGTCAT
This sequence comes from Scyliorhinus canicula, assembly GCF_902713615.1. Taxonomy (NCBI): domain Eukaryota; kingdom Metazoa; phylum Chordata; class Chondrichthyes; order Carcharhiniformes; family Scyliorhinidae; genus Scyliorhinus; species Scyliorhinus canicula. The sequence goes on from NC_052146.1 coordinate 111,099,936, forward strand.
CTCCGAGGAGGAGGAGGACGAGGAAGACGAGGATGCTGAGGAGGCACTGGACCAGGAGGGGTGGAGAACAAGGCCAGGGAGAAACCGGAGGGCCAGCGGGAAGCTGCTGGACAGGCGGCAGCAGTGAGGGTCTAGCAAGCCCGGAAGGCCAGGGAGGCCCTCATACTCGCTCACTACACATAGGATGTGGCCTGGTCTGTGACCACCCCACTCCCATTTCCCACCCTCCCAGGCCTTTGGTGCCCTGGTGGGGTCTCTGGGGCTGGAGGGCTCCGACTCACTTGTCGGTGGCACATGCACAACCGTGGTGGATGCTCAGGTGGGGGCAGAAAGGTCGTGGGTGTCTCATCACTCAGGCTGCCTGATGTAAGTAATTGACCTTTTTCCTGCATTACAGGCCATCCCTCCTGGTCACACTCGCAGCGCTCACAGCGGCCACTTCATCCCAGGCAGCATTGGCTGCCCTATGGCTGACCCTCCCAGACACTCAGGGAACAGGACATCTCTCCTGACCTCCACTGTGTCTAGGAGCCTCCCCAGGTCTGCATTCCTGAATTTTGGGGCTGGTCTCTTCGGCACTATTGTTTCGAGCTGGCTGGGGTTGACTGAACAAGTGCGGCTTAAGTGCTGCTCGACCTTGTTAGCCGGGGGCTGGTGAGCGCGGTTTCCGGCGAGCCGTTATTTGTGGCGAGAAGTCCGCAAGGCCTCGTTAAGTGGACCAAATAATGTTGAATAGCGTTGCCGGCCTAGCTGGGCCGAGCGACAGGAAGCTCCCGGCAGTTCCCACTCACTACCGCACTAAGAAATCTTTCCGGAGAACTGCACCCATTAACTCTGTTTGTCTCCCCACAGATGTTGCCGGACCTGCTGAACGTGTCCAACAATTTCTGTTTTTATTCCAAAAATTAACAATTGTTTCCTCAGAACAGAAGAGTTTGGATAGCAGCGGCTGCTGTCAGTAAACTAAAACACATTTTTAAAAAAATGTTTTTATTGGCATATTCAACATTATGTACATTGACGTTCATGTTTATTTATTGTACAGGGTAACGAAAAAAAGCTTTTGTCTTACTTTACTTTATTTACAGATCGCTGCCATCTAGTTCGGCGTGTCCTCCCCCCACCCCCACCTGCAACCCCCCCCCAGCCCCCCTTTCCCGAACCCCTCCCCATTTCTGGCACCCTCTGGCACCGTTCACACTTATCCTTCTGCACTGTAAATTCTATGATAATTCTATGATAATTTCCCCCCCCTCCCACCCCCCCTTGCTATCCTCCTTTGTCGATATGCGGGTTTCCCCTTTTTTATGGTGGATGAGTGGGGGTGGGCGGGTTACCCCCTCCCCCCGTGTTGTCCCTCTTTGCGCGTCTCAGACTCTCTGCCCCCTTTCCCCCTCCTCCCCACTGGGTAGTGCGTCCCTGGCGTTGCTCCTTTTCTTTTGTTTTTCTCTCCTCTCTAATCCTTCCAGTTCTCCCTCTACTGGCTGTTGTTGGCCTCAAACAGGTTTTGGAACAGGCCGATGAATTGCCCTCATGCAGTAAGGAAGCCTTCCTCCGACCCTCGGATGGCGTATTTTATCTTCTCCAGTTGGAGAAATTCCGAGAGGTCAGTGAGCCAGTCTGCAGCTGTGGGTGCTGCCCATCGCCAGCCGAGCAGGATTCTCCGGCGTGCGATTAGGGAAGCGAAAGCAAGGGCGTTAGCCACCTTCCCCATGTGTAGTTCTGGTTGCTCCGATACCCCGAAGATTGCCACTATTGGATATGGCTTCACCCTCACCCCCACAACCCTGGACATCGCCTCGGAGAAGGCTGTCCAGAACCCAGCAAGCTTGGGGCAAGCCCAAAACATGTGGGTGTGGTTGGCTGGGCCCCTCTGCCACCGTTCACACTTATCATCCACCTCTGGGAAGAACCTATCATTCAGGTTCTGGTCAGGTGCGCTCTGTGCACCACTTTGAACTGCATGAGGCTGAGCCTTGCAAAGGAGGAGGTGGAGATAGCCCTGCTCAGTGCTCCAGAGTACCCACCCCATTTCTGTCCCCAGTTCATCCTCCCATTTCTGTCTGGTTTCATCCAGTTGTGTTCGGCCTCTGTCGAGTAGCTGTCCGTATATTTTCCCAGAGTCTCCCCTCCTTACTGTCCGTGTAATGCATGATCAATTACACAAAGGATGTAATTGAGGCTTTATTACACTAAGATGTGTGGCCTCCTACAGCAGCTGGCGAAGTGGCTGCTGTACTGGGAGCACACATATTTATACTCCGCCTACTGGGCGGAGCCAGCAAGCAGGGAACTACCCCCGTACCTGTAGTATAGGGCCTTATCACAAAACACCTACACCGACATCCTCTATATACAATATACATCAGTGGTGACTACCACACCGTGGTCATCAGGTTCTCTAGTAGTGTGGTCTCCGGGGCCCTGGGGTATCCTACTGTCTCTTTGTGGAGGAAATGTTTTATTTGTGTCTCATTTCCTGTCTTGTCGGCAATTCCCATTCCTCCGTCAGTTCGCTAAGCATCGCTCGTCTGTGCCCTACGTAGAAGTCCCTGACTGTCAGTGTTCCCCATCCTGTCTCCATTTTTTAAACGTTGCGTCTAGCATGGCTGGCGGGATTCTGTGGTTACCGCAGAGGGGGCCATGGGGGCCATCCGGGTCAGTCCGAAATGTTGTCTTCGCTGGCCCCAAGTTTTCAGTGTGGCCGTTACCACTGGGCTCGATGTGTATTTCGCCGAGGGGGATGGGAATGCTGTCGTGGCCAGGACCCGGAGGGTCGTTCCCTTGCAGGAGGCCTCCTCCGAGTTGGGTTTGAGCACCCATCTTTCTGATTTTGTTCTTTCCGCTTCTTCACTCTTTCCGCTGTAGCTGCCCAGTGGTAATATCGCAGATTTGGCAGTGCCAAGCCTCCCTTAATTTTCCTCCTTTGCAGTGTTGATTTGAGAATCTTGGCAGCACATTCATTTTGATCCTTGCCAGGGAGACTGGGAGTACCTTTGAAGGTACTTTTCTTACTTCCTTCACCTTCGTCTGTGCCCTACGTAGAAGTCCCCAACTGTCAGCGTTCCCCGTCCTGTTTCCATTTTTAAAAAAAATAATTTTTATTGAAAAATTTTGATTTTATACAACATTGACGCACCTTAGTAAAATACCAAAAATAACAATAATATTAACAATCATATACATTCGCCCCATTCTCATGAACAACCCAGCATTTTAACAACAACGCAAATTAACACACTATAAAGTTACAGAATAACACTACAATAATGCACCCCCCCCCCCCCCCCCCCCCCCCCCCCCCCCCCCCCCTCCCCGGTTGCTGCTGCTATTGACCCAGTTACCTATCTCTGAGCCAGGAAGTCCAAAAAAGGCTGCCATCGTTTATAGAACCCTTGTATTGATCCTCTCAGGGCAAATTTGACCTTTTCCAGTTTTATAAATCCCGCCATGTCACTGATCCAGGTTTCCACACTTGGGGGCCTTGCATCCTTCCATTGTAACAGAATCCTTCGATGGGCTACTAGGGACGCAAAGGCCAGGACACCGGCCTCTTTCGCCTCCTGCACTGCCGGCTCTACCGCAACTCCAAAAATCGCGAGTCCCCACCCGTGTTTGACCCTGGATCCGACCACCCTCGACACCGTCCCCGCCACCCCCTTCCAGAATTCTTCCAGTGCTGGGCATGCCCAGAACATATGGGCGTGGTTCGCTGGACTCCCCGAACATCTGGTGCACCTGTCCTCACCCCTAAATAACCTACTCATCCTAGTCCCGGACATGTGGGCCCGGTGCAGCACCTTAAATTGGATGAGACTAAGCCTCGCACATGAGGAGGAAGAGTTGACTCTCTCCAAGGCCTCCGCCCAAGTCCCGTCCTCTATCTGCTCCCCGAGTTCCTCCTCCCATTTAGCCTTCAGCTCCTCCACTGACGACTCCTCCACCTCCTGCATTACCTTATAGATGTCAGACACCTTCCCCTCTCCTACCCACACCCCCGAAAGCATTCTGTCCATCGTCCCCTGCGAGGGCAGCAAAGGGAATCCCTCTACCTGTCGCCTAGCAAACGCCTTTACCTGCAGGTATCTGAACATGTTCCCCTGGGGAAGGCCAAATTTATCTTCCAGTTCCCCAAGGCCCGCAAACCTCCCGCCAATAAACAGGTCCCTCAATTTGCTGATGCCCGCCCTTTGCCACCCCCTAAATCCCCCATCCGTGTTCCCCGGGATGAACCGATGGTTGCCACCCAGTGGAGCCTCCATCGAGCCCCCTGTTTCCCCCCGATGCCGTCTCCACTGTCCCCAGATTCTTAGGGTCGCCGCCACCACCGGGCTCGTGGTAAACCTCTTAGGGGAGAGCGGCAACGGTGCCGTTGTCCTGTCTCCATTTTTTAAACATTGCATCTAGCATGGCTGACGGTAATCTGTGGTTACCGCATGGGGGACATCCCGGTCAGTCCGAAATGTTGTCTTACCTGGCCCCAGGTTTTTAGTGTGGCCATTACCACTGGGTCAGATTCCACTTGTGGATCTGTGACCAGTCTCTGGCTATTTGGATCCCCAGCTATTGGAATCTGTTTCGGGCCGTTTTGAACGGAAGTCCTTCCAGCCCTGTCCCTCCCCCATTTGGGTTCACTGGGAATGCCTCGCTTTTGCCCAGGTTGAGTTTGTAACCTGAGAAGGTTCCAAACTCTTTCAGGATCCGCATGATTGTCTTCAGTCCCTCATGTGGCTTTGAGATGTACAGGAGCAGGTCAACTGCACAGGGCAAGACTCTGTGCTCTCTGTCTCCTCTTTGATGCCCTTCCAGTTTCTCGCATCCCGTAGGGCTATCGCTAGGGGTTCAATTGCTAGCATGAACAAGAGTGGGGACAGTGGGCATCCCTATCTTGTTCCTCTTTGTAACTGGAAGTTTTCAGAACTGCTGCTGTTAGTTCAAACGCTCACCTTGGGAGCGTTGTACAGGAGCCTCGCCCAGGCGGTGAATCCTGCTCCTCGCCCAAACCATTCCAGTACCTCGAGGAGGAACTTCCATTCGACTCTGTTGAAGGCCTTTGCTATGTCCAGGGAGACAATCACCTCCGTTGTTCTCTCCCGGGAGAGAGGGGGGGGGGGGGGGGGGGCCGCAGCATTATTACATTCATCAGCCATCTGATGTTCACAGCGAGTTGCCTATCCTTGACAAAGCCCATCTGGTCTTCAGCGACCACCTCTGGAACTGTGTTTCCAGCCTTTTGGCCAGGACCTTTGTGAGTATTTTCACATCTATATTCAGCAGTGAAATGGGTCTGTATGATCCACATTCCGTTGGGTCATTGTCTTTTTTGGGTACCAGTGAGATTGTGGCCTGCGCTAGTGTAGGAGGCAAGGTGCCCCTTGCTAGTGGGGCTGCGAACATGTCTCTTTGATGTGGGGTCAGGTCCAGTGCAACTTTTTTGTAAAAGTCCGCCAGGAACCCATCAGGTCCTGCCGCTTTCCCCGCCTGCATGGAGCTGATGCTCTCCATGATTTCTCCCAGATCTATTGGTGCTTCCAGCTCCCTCCGTCTGTCCTCCCCCACAACTGGCATTTCCAGTCCATCGAGGAACTGTTTCATCCCCGCATCCCCATCGGGGGGTTCGGAGTTGTACAGTCCTTGGTAGAAGGTCTCTAATGCTTGGTTGACCTCTATTGGTTCTGCTACCAGTCTGCCTCTGACATCCTTTATCTGCGCTATTTCCCTCATGGCTGCCTGCTTTCTCAGCTGGTGAGCCAGTAGGCAGCCAGCCTTTTCTCCGTATTTGTAAAAGGTCCCCCGTGTCTGGTGGAGTTGGTAACTGCTTTCCTGGTGGATAGCAGGTTAAAGTCCATTTGCAGCTTTTTCCTCTCCGCCAGCAGCTCTATGGTTGGGGTCTTGGAGTACTTTCTGTCTACCTTCAAGATGGAGTTGATCAGCTGTTGCCCAGCGGCGATCTCTTCACTATCTCTATGCACCTTGTAGGCTATTATTTCCCCTCGGATCACAGCTTTCAGTGCCTCCCCGAATGTGGAAGTTGAGACTTCCCCATTTTGGTTGTTAGTCATGTAGTCGCCTATGGCCTGCAATGTTATTTGGCAGAAGGTCTTGTCGGCCAGGAGGTCTGTATCCAGCCTCCATGTGAGGCGCTGAGTACGGCCCATCTCCAACCTCACATCCACATAGTGTGGAGCGTGGTCAGAGATGACTATCGCAGAGCACTCCACTCCTATAATTCCTGGAAGCACCGATTTCACCACTGCATAGAAGTTGATACGGGTATATACCTTGCGCACTTGTGAAAAAAAACAAGAATTATTTTTCTCCCGAGTGCAGGAGCCTCCACGGGTCCACCGCCCTCATCTGCGCCGTAAATGCTCACAGTCTTTTTCCCCATTCTGGGATTTGATCGGTCTGTCAGTGGGTCCTGTACGCAGTTAAAGTGTCCCCCCCCCCCATCAGTCGGTGTGTGTCAATGTCGGGGATTTCCGCCTTGGTCTTTTTTATAAAGTCTGTGTCATCCCAGTTGGGAGCGTACATATTTACCAGCACCATCGGTGCCCCTGCCAGGTCACCGCTGACCATGGGTCCGTAACCATCCTAGTCTCAGTAAATTTTGTCCTCTTGCTGATGAGTATGGCCACTCCCCTCACCCTCGTCCCGTAGCATGAATGGTACGTCTGTCCCACCCAGCCTTTCCTTACCAGTAATCTGTCCCTTTCCCTCCAGTATATCTCATGCAGGTAGGCTATGTCAGCCTTCAGGCTTCTCAGGTGGGCAAAGACTCTGGATCTTTTCACTGGGCTGTTAAATCCCCTTAAGTTCCAGGTGACTATCCTGATGGGGGTTTCTGACCTCCCCGGTTCTCCAGGATCAACCGTACTTACCTGGGGAACAGCCCCTGAAGTCCAGGGATTCCCTTTGTTAGGGGGCCATCCAAACTGGCCGCAGTCGCCGCTCTCCCCATGAGGTCGGGCTCCTGCGCTCCAGGGTTTCCCTTTGTCCAAGGGGCATTCGACATGGCCGCCAACTGTGTGTACACCACGTAGGTGCGCCCCTGCACTCCGGGGTCTCCCTTTGTTCAGGGACCCTCTAAAGGGGCTGCTTGCGGTGCCATCTTGATTCCTCAGCCTGCTCCATGCCTGCTGAGTCCTGTGTCTGTCTTGCTGCCAACCCTTTCCTACCCTTCTGTCCTTTTTCTGTCCTTTGAGTCCCCCCTGCTCCCCCTTCCCCTCCCTATCCCCTCCTCTCTTTCCTCCCCCCCTGTATTCGCCCCCCTTTCTGTCCTGCCCACCCCTCCCCCCCCTTTGCCAGACGCTCCCTCTCCCGTGAGGTGTGCCACGGCCCCCTTTACTGCTTGTCTTCCTGTGCTAGCCCTCCCTGCTAGTCCGGTGGCTCCCCTCCCTGGGCTGGTCTCGCCCTGTCTCTGTTCTGTCTGCTCATTTCCGTTCCCTTCCTTGCCCCTTGTGGTGAATTATAAACACTAATAATCCACACTGTATTGTACAACATGTGTTGAGCCTGTACCTTGTACTAGATCATGTGTAGTTGCGCGGCTCTACCCATAGGGGGAGATGAGGAGCTTGTACTGTCCTACGTTAGTCCGAGAACGAGCAATTCAGTCCCGCGCAAACACAGAGTCCATACAACAGATCTTGATCCCGTTTCGTCCTTCACTTTCTGTCTTTTTCCCCGTTGCCCTCACCGTTGCTGCATCTACTCCCTCTCTAGACTGTTGGTTTTCACAAACGGCTTGGGGGGCCAAAGTAATGTTCTTTTCCTTTATAAGTTACCCAGAGTCTGGCTGGGAACAACATGCCAATTCTCACCCCGGTCTTGCAGGGCGCCGATTTTGCCTTATTAAATTTGGCCCTGTTATTCGCACGGTCAGCCCCAATGTCCTGATACACCCTTATTCTGTGTCCTTCCCACGAGCACGACTTTGTCTGTCGGGCCCACCTTAGGACCTTTTCCCAGTCCTGGTACCGGTGCAGCTTCGCAATGATTGCTCTCGGCTGCTCCCCAGTCTTGGGTTTTGGCCGGTGCGACCTGTGGGCCCTGTCGAGTTCTGGGGGGTTTGGGAGCTGTTCCTCCCGACTAACTTGCCCAGCATGTGGGCGATGTGTGCGGTTGGGTCTCTTCCGTCCACCCCATCTGGCAGTCCCACAATACGGACGTTCTGTCGCCTGGACCTGTTTTCCTGGTCTTCTATCTTTCCCCTCAGGTTCCCTTGGGCCAACACCAACCTCTTCACCTCGGTCTCCAGAGCCACAATCCTATCACTCTGGTCGGCTGCCACCCTTTCCAGGTCCAGGATCGTCCTTTCCTGGGCTTCCACCGTCTTTCCCAGGCCGTCTATCGTGCCTGGAGAGTGGCCATCTCTTCCATCATCACCTCCTTTACCACCTCTTTCATCACCATCTGGCGTTCCATTTTGATTGCCTCCCTCATGGCAGCCAGTTCTTTTTTAAGGAATGTCTGTCATCCCTCCCCCGGTGTAGTGGGGGGTGTCGCTGCCAGTTCCTATTCCTTTATTCGGGTCGCCGGTAGCCACCTCCCTTGTTTCGCTGGGGCCTCCGCCTCGCCTCGTGTGTCCGCTGGTCTGGCTGCTGACTGCTCCTGCCCCTTGCTGCCGTTTCTGCCTTCTCGCTGGCCCTTTGAACTACCGTTTGCCGGCATCTTCCCTTCTGCTTCTTCGCTACTCGTGGTTTTTGGGTTTATAGGATTCTTGGGGGCTTTTTGAGCCAAGAATCCTGGAAAATTGCTATTCTGGGTCCGATTGGGAGGAGAGCCACCTGATGTGCATCCACTCAGCACATCACCACCACTGAAGTCAACTAAACCACATATTATATTTATAGCAGACAGAATAACGCAAATGATGAAAATCTCCAAAAGATCTTGGGCGGGTTTCTCCGTTGCCCAATACGGAAATTGTGATCGGAAATCGGGTGGAGAATCGATTCCGATGCTGGAAGCGGGGCCGGCGCCGATTTGATGCCGGTTTGTGATTCTCCGCCCACTCCAAACCATCGTGATGTGCGCCGCGCGCATTCGCAAGGCCGATCTGCCACATCAGTCAATCTGAGTGTGGCGGTGCTGGACACAGTCCGCAGCCGGCACTCCGGCTCAGACCACACATGTCCCGCCACATTCAGCCAGGATCCATGCCGCTGGCCAGGGGGGGGGCGTCTGCTAGAGCTGGGGGGACTGGTGGGGAGTGATCAGGGGGTGGGCTGTGGGGTCGCAGTTTGCGGGTTAGGTTACGCGCACGGCCGTTGCCATGTTGTACAGCGCAACCGGTGCAGGTCGTCAGCCGTGCGCATGCGCGGCCCAGGACCCGAGCATTCTCCAGCCGTGTTTGGCGCGATCCATGGGCATTACGGGCATCACCAATGCTAGCCCCTCACCGGTACTGGAATCGGTGAGGGGTTTGTGCTGATTTTCCTGACATGAACCTCCCGCAGATTCTCGGCTTGAGACAGCACTTAGCCGCAGAAACGGAGAATCCCACTCCTTTTCTTTAACAGTGTGGATCACATTTTTGTACTCACATCCATAAGTATATTTCCCGACAGTATCTATTTCACTCTCCATCATTCTTCTCAGAATTTAATTGTAAGTTTTCTTCATGAACCAAAACACAAATTTTTGGGGACCATACAAACTGCTGTCATCCTGTTAACAGACCCAAGTTGTCACAGGGAGTGGTGAAATGATCAGGTGGCTACAATAGGAGACCTGTCTTAAACATGGACAAAGAATTACAGTTGAACATTTCTAGCTGCAGGGTATTCAGGGGATAGAGGGAAGGAAATGTGAGGGGGGGGGGGGGAATTACAATTTTGATGAAAGATAAGATAACAGCCCTGCAGAAGGATGGTTCAAAGACTTTGATGTTGTTTGGTGAGGGTTAAGGAACAAAAATGCAGCTATTCCTATTTACATTTTGTGTTGACTTGGCACAAATATGTTAAATAAATCACAGTTAATTTCCTCCATTTGTACCATTGCTTTTTAAAAACCTTGCCTTGAATATGGGGAAAAGGCAAGCCGGATGCTGGCGCACCAGCTTCGGAAGCGGGATGCGGCTAGGGAGATCGGTGGAGTTAAGGATAGGAGAGGGAGTGTGGTGCGGAGTGGGGTTGGCATCAGTAGGGTCTTCAGGGACTTCTATGAGGAACTGTATCGGTCCGAACCCCCATTGGAGGAGGGGGGGATGGGGCGTTTTCTGGACTGGCTGAGATTCCCGAGGGTGGAGGAGGGACAGGTGGAGGGACTGGGGGCGCCAGTTGAGCTGGAGGAGCTGGTCAAAGGAATAGGGAGCATACAGTCGGGGAAGGTGCCGGGGCCGGATGGGTTCCCGGTCGAATTCTTTTTTTTAAAATAATTTTTATTGGAATTTTTTGAAAAATATATATCAACAGAACAATAATAACAATAACAATAATAAACACCCCCCGGCACCCGTAACAACGTATATAACAAACCCCCCCATTCCCCCCAAATCCAATAAACAACAAAATAAATTAACAATAAGCAAATTAACTTAAACACTATCCCTCTAAGACCCCCCCCCCCCCCCCCCCCCCCCCCCGGGTCGCTGCTGCTGCTGACCTAGTTCCTTATCGTTGAGCCAGAAAGTCGAGGAAAGGCTGCCACCTCCTAAAGAACCCTTGTACCGACCCCCTCAGGGCGAATTTGACCCTCTCCAACTTAATGAATCCCGCCATGTCATTGATCCAGGTCTCCACGCTCGGAGGTCTCGCATCTTTCCACTGCAGCAAGATCCTCCGCCAGGCTACTAGGGACGCAAAGGCCAAAACATCGGCCTCTTTCGCCTCCTGCACTCCCGGCTCCACCCCAACCCCAAAGATCGTGAGTCCCCATCCTGGCTTGACCCTGGATCCCACCACCCTCGACACCGTCCTCGCCACCCCCTTCCAGAACTCCTCCAGTGCCGGGCATGTCCAGAACATATGGGCATGGTTCGCTGGACTCCCCGAACACCTGACGTACCTGTCTTCGCCCCCAAAGAACCTACTCATCCTAGATCTGGACATGTGGGCCCGGTGCAGCACCTTGAACTGGATGAGGCTAAGCCGCGCACATGAAGAGGAGGAGTTCACCCTCTCCAGGGCGTCCGCCCATGTCCCCTCCTCAATCTGCTCCCCCAGCTCCACCTCCCACTTAGCCTTCAGCTCCTCTACCGACGCTTCCTCCACCTCCTGCATCACCTGGTACATGTCAGACACCTTACCATCCCCGACCCACACCCCCGAAAGCACCCTATCCCTTACCCCCCGCGGGGGCAGCGAAGGGAACCCCTCACCTGCCGCCTAGCAAACGCCTTGACCTGAAGGTACCTGAACATATTCCCCGGGGTGAGCTCAAACTTCTCCTCCAGTTCACCACGGCTCGCAAACCTCCCGTCAATGAACAGGTCTCCCAACTTCCTAATGCCCGCCCTGTGCCACCCCAGGAACCCGCCATCCATGTTCCCTGGGACAAACCGGTGGTTCCCCCGCAGCTGGGCCTCCACCGAGCCCCCCACTTCCCCCCTGTGTCGCCTCCACTGCCCCCAAATTTTGAGGGTAGCCGCCACCACCGGGCTCGTAGTGTATCTCGTTGGAGGGAGCGGCAACGGCGCCGTTACCAGTGCCTTCAGGCTCGTGCCTCCACAGGACGCCATCTCCATCCATTTCCATGCTGCCCCCTCCCCATCCATTACCCACTTACGTACCATTGAGACGTTAGCCGCCCAGTAGTACCCAGAGAGGTTGGGCAGCGCCAGCCCCCCTCTATCCCTGCCCCGCTCCATAAAGACCCTCCTTACCCTCGGAGTCCCGTGCGCCCAAACAAATCCCAGAATGCTGCTGTTCACCCTCCTAAAAAAGGCCCTCGGAACGAAATGGGGAGGCACTGAAACAAAAACAAAAACCTCGGGAGCACCGTCATTTTAACGGACTGTACTCTACCCGCCAACGACAACGGCAGCATGTCCCACCTTTTAAATTCCCCCTCCATCTGCTCCACCAACCTAGAAAAATTAAGCTTGTGCAGAGTCCCCCAACTCCTAGCCACCTGAACCCCCAGGTACCTAAAACTCCTCACTGCCCTCTTTAGTGGGAGCCTAACAATCCCCTCCTCCTGATCTCCCGGGTGTACGACAAACGGCTCACTCTTGCCCAGGTTCAATTTATATTCCGAGAAACTCCCAAACTCAGCAGGAATCTCCATCACCTCCGGCATTCCCCCCACCGGGTCTGCTACATACAGCAGCAAGTCGTCTGCATACAGCGACACTCGGTGCTCCTCCCCACCCCGCACCAGACCCCTCTACCTCCCCGACTCCCTGGAGAGCCATGGCAAGAGGCTCTATTGCCATCGCAAAAAGCAAGGGGGACAGGGGGCACCCCTGCCTCGTCCCACGGTGGAGCCTGAAGTACTCGGACCTCCTCCCATTTGTCGCTACACTCGCTATCGGGGCCTCGTACAGCAACCTCACCCATTTAATAAACCCCACCCCAAACCCGAACCTCTCCAACACCTCCCCAAGTACCACCCACTCAACCCTGTCAAAGGCCTTCTCCGCATCAATGCCACACAATCTCTGCCTCTCCTTCTGCTGCCGGCATCATTATCACATTTTAGCAGCCTTTGCACGTTAGTGTTCAGCTGCCTCCCCTTCACAAACCCGTCTGATCTTCATGTACCACCCCCGGCACCCAGTCCTCTATTCTAGTGGCCAAGATCTTCGCCAGCAACTTGGCATCCACATTCAGCAGTGAAATCGGCCTGTATGATCCGCACTGCAAGGGGTCTTTATCACGCTTCAGGATCAGGAAAATCAGCGCCCGAGACATCGTCGGGGGCAGAACACCCCCCTCCCATGCCTTGTTAAAGGTCCTAACCAACAGGGGGCCCAACAGGTCCGCGTATTTCTTATAAAATTCAACCGGGAACCCATCCGGTCCCGGCGCCTTCCCCGACTGCATGTGGCCAATCCCTCTGACCAGCTCCTCCAACTCGATCGGCGCCCCCAGTCCCTCCACCTGCTCCTCCTGCACCCTTGGGAATCGCAGCCTGTCCAAAAAGCTCTCCATTCTCCCTCCTACCACCGGCGGCTCTGACCGGTACAGTTCCCTGTAGAAGTCCCTAAAGACCTCATTGCCCTCTGACCCCATGCCGCACCACCATTCTCACCCCTATCCTTCACTCCACCAATCTCCTAGCTGCGTCCCGCTTGCGAAGCTGATGCGCCAGCATCCTGCTCGCCTTTCTCCATACTCGTAGACCGCTCCCTGCGCCTCTCCACTGTGTCTCCGCCTTTCTGGTGGTCAATAAATCAAACTTGGCCTGCAGGCTACGCTCACTCCCCCAGCAATCTCTCCTCCGGGGCCTCCGCGTACTCCTATCTACACTCAACAGCTCCCCCACCAGTCTCTCATCCCCTCTCCCTCCTCTCCCACCTCTCCCTATGGGCTCGGATGGAGATCAGCTCCCCCCCTAATCACTGCCTTCAGAGCACTCCCACCACCATACCCCACCTGGACATCCCACAGTATCATTGACCTCGAGGTACCTCTCGATACATCCCCCGGACACCTCCTACACACCTCCTCATCACCACAACAACCCACGTCCGACGCCAAGGCGGGCGCTGATCCCGCACCTCCCCCATCTCCAGATTCCACCCAATGCGGAGCATGGTCCGAAATCGCAAAAGCCGAACACTCGGCCTCCTCCACCCTCGGGACCAGTCCCCTATTCAGAACAAAGAAATCAATGCGGGAATAAACCCTGTGCACATGGGAGAAAAAAGAGTACTCCCGAGCCCCTCGGCCCTCCCGAACCTCCAGGGATCCACTCCTCCCATCTGGTCCATAACCCCCTCAACCACTTGGCCGCCGCCGGCCTCCTGCCTGTCCTTGAACTAGAACGATCCAGTAGGGGATCCAGCACCGTATTGAAGTCCCCCCCCATGATCAAGCCCCCCCCCACCTCCAGGCCAGAAATGCGGCCCAACATACGCCTCATGAAACCAGCATCATCCCAATTTGGGGCGTACACATTACCAACAACCCAACCCTCTCCCCCTGCTAGCTTACCGCTCACAATCACATATCTGCCGCCACTATCAGCCACCACCTCAGACGCCTCAAACGCCACCCTCTTCCCCACCAGGATCGCCACCCCGGTTCTCTCGCGTCGAGCCCCTGAATGGAAAACTTTGCCCCACCCGCCCCTTCCTCAGATGGACCTGGTCCGCCACCTTCAGGTGGGTCTCCTAGAGCATGGCCACGTCCGCCTTCGCCCCTTCAGATGCGAAACACCCGGGCCTGCTTAACCGGCCCATTCAACCCCCTCACGTTCCACGTAATCAGCCTCCAGTCGAATTCTATAAGACATATGCAGACCTGCTGGGCCCTCTGTTGGTTAGGACCTTCAACGAGGCAATGGGAAGGAGGGGCTTTGCCTCCGACGATGTCTCGGGCGCTGATTTCCTTGATCCTTAAGCGGGACAAGGATCCCCTGCAGTGTGGGTCATACAGGCGATCTCACTCTTAAATGTAGACGGCAAGTTGTTGGCGAAGATTTTAGCCACGAGGATAGAGGACTGTGTGCGCAGGTTATCCACGAAGATCAAACGGGGTTCGTGAAAGGGAGGCAGTTGAATACTAATATACGTAGGCTTCTGAATGTTACAATGCTGCGGCGGTAGAAGGGGAGGCGGAGATAGTGGTGGCGATGGACGCGGAGAAGGCCTTCGATAGGGTTGAGTGGGGGTACTTGTGGGAGGTGCTGAAAAGATTCGGGTTTTGGGGAGAGGTTTGTCAGGTGGGTGAGGTGTTGTATGAGGCCCCGATAGCGAGCGTGGCCACAATAGGAGGAGGTTCAGCGTATTTTCGGCTATTACCGAGGGACGAGGCAGGGGTGTCCCTGTCCCCCCTGCTCTTGCGCTGGCAATTGAACCCCTGGCCATGACGTGAGGGGGCTGGTGCGAGGTGGGGAGGAACACAGAGTGTCGCTCTATGCGGATGACTTGTTGTTGTATGTGGCGGACCCGGTGGGGGGGATGCCAGAGGTAATGAGGATTCTCAGGGAGTTTGGGGGTTTCTCAGGGTACAAGTGAGGGCAGCATGGTAGCATGGTGGTTAGCATAAATGCTTCACAGCTCCAGGGTCCCAGGTTCGATTCCCGGCTGGGTCACTGTCTGTGCGGAGTCTGCACGTCCTCCCCGTGTGTGCGTGGGTTTCCTCCGGGTGCTCCTGTTTCCTCCCACAGTCCAAAGATGTGCGGGTTAGGTGGATTGGCCATGCTAAATTGCCCGTAGTGTCCTAAAAAAAAGTAAGGTTAAGGGGGGGGGTTGTTGGGTTACGGGTATAGTGTGGATACGTGGGTTTGAGTAGGGTGATCA